>NC_138769.1:153118268-153695768 GCF_965119305.1 Pelophylax lessonae | reverse complement strand
CAAAGCTGCAGATCACTAATTTCTACTGCAAGTACAGAATGTGTTGAGCATCTAACCTCCTCAACTAAATATAAAAGTTTCTGTCAAACTAGCCTACTATGAGGATGGGGAGAAGACTCGTCACCTACTTGCGAAAATGTTCTAAATCTCAAACTGCTCAGGCTATTGGTGCAATTTTATCCTCTGAAGGTAAACTAGTTCATTTTTCAGACCTGGTGATGGGAGAACTAGTCAGATTTTATCCTAATCTATATCTTCCCAAATCCATGTATTCGGTTGAGTCTTTAATGTTTACAGAATTTTGTGCTCCCATCCTTATCCTAGGCTCATTGAAAACTTTTAGACTGACTGATTTAATTGAAGGAGGGGTAAATTGCAACCTGTTCATTTCCCAATTGTAAGGCTCTGGGTAATTAATTACCAACTGTATATCATACATACATATAATATACAGTAATCACTGTATATTATCATATCTCCTAAAAGTTTTCAATGCAGGATTCGAGCAAGTACATTTATCAACTTCTGTGACTTAAGCTAACATTCTTTTTTTAAAACTAGGAAAGGAACCCACAGACCCCCAATTCATATAGGCCCATATCACTGCTATGAATTCTCTGCTCTTGTAAATCCCAAACAGGCAGGATGCATCCCTCAAAAATCAACTGCTATTGATCTCCGTAGGTTATTTATTAAAATGCAAACCCCAGCAGACAATATAGGGGAGCAGACCTTGCTTTTTCTGGATGCCACCAAGGCTTCACTGACTGTGGAAAATTCACACTGGACCTCATGCATCTTGTATTCTGTGCCTCTCCACTCTTCCTCCAGACTCTGGGACCTGGATTTCCAAATGAAATGCAAAATTTTCCACAGTCCGTGATAATTTGTGGAGCCATGTCATCTGCTGGTGTTGGTCCACTGTTTTATCACGTCCAAAGTCAGCGCAGCCCTCTACCAGGAGATTCTACAGTACTTCATTCTTCCCTCTGCTGACCAGCTTTATGGAGATGCGGATTTCATTTTCCAGCAGGACTTTGCACATGCCTACACTGCCAAAAGTACCAATACCTGGTTTAATGGTTTCAATGTGCCTGATTGGCCAGCAAACTCGCCTGACCTAAACCCCATAGAGAATCTGTGCGGTACTGTCAAGTGGAAGATGAGTGACACCATACCCAACAATGCAGACGAGCTGAAGGCCACTATCAAAGCAATCTAGGCTTCCATAACACCTCAGCAGTTCCACAGTCTGATCGCCTCTATGCCACACCGCATTGATGCAGTAATTCATGCAAAAGGAGCCCCGACCAAGTGTTGAGTGCACTGTACATGGACACACTTCTAAGTAAGCAAACACTCGTATTTTAAATTAGTCCTATTAGTCTTATATTCCAATTTTCTGAGATACTGAATTTTTGGTTTTCATGAGCTGCAAGCCATATTCAAAATTAAAAAAGCAATGATTGAAATATATCACTCTGTGTGTAATGCATCTATATACAAAATATACAAGTTTCACTTTTTGAATTAAATTACTAATATAAATGAACTTTTTGATGATATTCAAAATTTTATGAGATGCACCTGTATATCTCAACATAAATGCTGCCCTACTAAATTTGAGAAATGATGGGACAATTGGTTAGATACCCTAGGTCTATGTTCTTTAGATCTTTCAATGGGGAGAATTCTGTAATAGCCAGTTAATTCTTGTAATGGGGAGAATTCTGTAATAGCCAGTTAATGCCTTTGCCCTTTGAACATAAGGCCCCATGCACACGGGGCGTTTTTAACGCCGATGTAAGTAGCGTCAGGCGTTTTCTTTTTGCAGCCTAAAAACGCACCTCCATGTTATTCTATGGCCTCATGCACACACACAGACGTTTTTGAGCTGTAAATGGCCTAGGCATTTTTAAGCTGCAACAAGAACCCAAGGCCTGCGCGTTCTGAGGACCAGCGTTACAGCTGTAATAACGTCTGATGCTGCTAAAGGCTGAATAACGTTGCTTAACTTGTGTTAAGCCACGTTATCGTTTTTTCTGCCTCCATTCAAAATCAATGGTTCCCTATGGGAGCCTATTGATTTGAATGGAAGTCGCACCGCAAGTCGGATCAGGATGATCAGACTTGCGGCGCGACTTGCGCTGTGAGAATCTTGAGGGGGAACGGAACTCCACGCCAAAATGGGGAAAAAACGGCATGGGGGTCCCCCCAGGTTCAGGTCCCAGGCCCTTCGGATCTGGTATGGAATTTGAGGGTAGCCCCACGCCGAAAAAAACGGCGTGGGGTCCCCCCCAAAATCCATATCAGACCCTTATCCGAGCATGCAGCCCGGCAGGCCAGGAAAGGGGAGGGGACGAGCAAGCGGCCACACCCCCCCTGGACCACACCAGGCCACATGCCCTTAACATGGGGGGTGTTGGTGCTTTGGGGCAGGGGGGGCTCTGCACCCCCCCCACCCCAAAGCACCTTGCCCCCATGTTGATGAGGACAAGGGCCTCATCCCCACAACCCTGGCCGGTGGTTGTGGGGGGTCTGCGGGCAGGGGGCTTATCGGTATCTGGAAGCCCCCTTGAACAAGGGAGCCCCCCAGATCCCAGACCCCCTCCCTATGTGAATGGGTATGGGGTACATTGTACCTCTACCCATTCACCCCATAAAAGGCAGTGTATGTGAATAACGACAGGAGACGTTTTGGAAAGTTTATTAAAAATCTTCATCCAGTCTTCTCGTCCCATTCTTCTCCACTCTGCTCTTCTCCCCTCCGCTCTTCTGCTCTTCTCCCCTCCGCTCTTCTGCCCTTGGCTCTTCTTCCTCCGGTCCTCCTCAGACAATGTCTCCGGTGATTATGTCGGTCTCCGGTCTCTGCAGCTTAATATATAGCCATTAGGGGCGTGGCCGCTTGATGACGTCACCGAGAGGCCCCGCCCCTTATGTCACAGACTTCATCTGTGACATAAGGGGGCGGGGTCTCCCAATATCATCATCGGGCGCCCCTAATGGCTATATATTAAGCTGCAGAGCCCGGAGACCGGCATAATCACCGGAGACATCGTCTGAGGAGGACCGGAGGAAGAAGAAGAGCCAAGGGCAAAGGAGCAGAAGAGCGGACAGCAAAAGAGCAGAAGAGCGGAGCGGAGGGGAGAAGAGCAGAGTGGAGAAGACCGGAATGGAGAAGACTCGATGAAGATTTTAAATAAACTTTCCAAAACGTCTCCTGTCGTTATTCACATACACTGCCTTTTATGGGGTGAATGAGTGGAGTACAATGTACCCCATACCCATTCACATAGGGAGGGGGTCCGGGATCTGGGGGGCCCCCCCTTGTTCAATGGGGCTTCCAAATACCGATAAGCCCCCTGCCCGCAGACCCCCACAACCACTGGCCAGGGTTGTGGGGATGAGGCCCTTGTCCTCATCAACATGGGGGCAAGGTGCTTTGGGGTGGGGGTTTGCAGAGCCCCCCCTGCCCCAAAGCACCAACACCCCCATGTTGAGGGCATGTGGCCTGGTGTGGTACAGGGGGGGGTGGGGCCGCTCGCTCGTCCCCTCCCCTTTCCTGGCCTGCATGCTCGGATAAGGGTCTGGTATGGATTTTTCGGGGGACCCCACGCTGTTTTTTCGGCATGGGGCTACCCTCAAATTCCATACCAGACCCGAAGGGCCTGGTTTGGAACCTGGGGGGACCCCCACGCCTTTTTTTTCCCCATTTTGGCATGGAGTTCCCCCTCAAGATTCTCACAACGCAAGTCGCACCGCAACTCGGATCATCCTGATCCGACTTGTGGTGCGACTTCCATTCAAATCATTAGGCTCCCATAGGGAACCATTGATTTTGAATGGAGGCAGAAAAAACGCTGCTAAAAGCGACGTGGCAAAACGTGTAATAACGCAAATGGAAAAAGCTACTGAAAGCACGTTTTTACAGCTGCTTTTTCCGGCGTCAGAACTAGCTTTGCAGCACGTTTTTTCGAACGCCCCGTGTGCATGGGGCCTTAGTGTTGTGTTATACAAGATTACTGCACATGTACAAAGTATTGGAGACACTATAATATCTCGTCTGTCTATTGTCTGCAATCTATGCTTTCAGATGCAAGCTTGTATTTTGGATATATTTTATACTCAAGCAAACTGTACCAATGTAAATCTATTCTGGAACCAGAAAAGTTTTTCCAATAGTACATAAATCCACTTGTATTCACCAGTTTGTTTTGTCTACAGTAAAGAAGGGTTACAACCTTTGTCAAGTGTTAAAGTGGTTCTCAAGCCAGAAGGTTTTTTACTTCTCCGTTCCGAGCCACTCTGCATGTGTCGATAGACAGACAACTTGACTTGCCCCCCCTTATACTTACCTGAACCCCATCTCAATCCAGCACTGTGCCAAAGAGCAGCAATGGCTCCCCGCTTTCTCGCTCCTCACAGAACAGATGATAGCAGTGGGAACCATTGGCTCCTGCTGCTGTCAGTCAAATCCTGTGATGAGGGAATGGGGGGTGGGGCCAAGTCAAGTTGTCTGCGTCTATCGACACATGCAGAGTGGCTCGGGATGGAGCCCGCAGGTTTTCCACCATATGAAGGGGCTTCCTATGGTGGCACACAGAAGAAGGAGCCAGGAGATCCATCGAGGGGACCCAAGGAGATGAAGATTGTGGCTGCTCTGTGCAAAACCATGGGCAGGAAGTAAGAGTAATCCCCCCTTATGCAGACAAAGAAAGCAATCAAATCCTTTATAAGAGCATTTATTTTCAAAGGTTAGAAGTAGCCAATTTCCTACCATACTGTATATCAGCAATAAAATCTTTCCTACCAGCAGTATATAGTGTTTTTTTTTTTTTTTTTTTGCTAATGTAGGTACATTTGGCTTGGCTGGCAGCCAATGTTAAATCTGGGACAGGGTGAGTGACTCAGGGAGGCTGGACGACTTATCAAGCAGTCTGGTACCTCGGGGAAGCTTCCAGAAGAATGGGTGGGAGGTTAGAAGTAGCTGCTTGGAGAATTTAGGAGGGCCCCAGTCATTCCCCAGTAAGGGGGCAGACACTTAAATACTGTGGAGGTCATGCCAGCAGGGGGCAGCTAGGTGGAAGCTGGAGATGGTAGTGCTGAGGAGGCCATCGGTGGCCCTTAAGAGTACCCCATAGTCGGGGGGGGGGGGTGTGACCTTGGGTCTGGGCCTCAGTTGCTAGAGGGATCCTCTTACAACACATGGAGGAGTCCCGAATGCACGGAAGCAAGAGTGAGGACAGCAGGAGCCAGCTGGCACATTCAGGATTCTCCATGAGAAGTCAGCCTGGGAGGACTGTGGGAAGTAGCCAGGAGGGCTAGTGAGAGGGGCAGCTGCAGCCAGGTGGGCTGGCAGTGTCTGAAGAGGTTGTGCTGGGATCTGTAGGAATGTAGCTTGATAATGGACTTCTCTACACAACCAAAGGGGCCTGAGGCCCCTGCCTGTAAAGGGCTTTTGCTTGATCTGGCTGACTGCCTTTCCAGATTCATCAGTGTTCCAGCTGGGTCTGTGTTATTTTCTACAAGTAAGTGATGTGCTGGAGGAAGGAGGAGTCTATATAGGACTGTAAATAGCCAAGTTGTCCCTGAAGAGTTTTGCTAATGTCAAGTGGACACAGTGGCGTTCCAACAGGGGGGGGGGGGTGCCACGCACTAGGGGGTGTCAGCCGGTGTCCTGCCCGGGGTGTTCTGACAGATCCTATCGCAGTGTGAAGGCAGCTACAGTGGCAGCTCCTTCAGTCCGCGCTGCTGGCAGGGGGGGGGGGGGGGGAGGAGCCTCGGCGGGAAGAAGGGACGGAGCCTCAGCTGGGAGAAGGTGAGTGCCCAAGTGAATAGGGAGGTAATTGACGCTGCCAGATTTAATTGCACAGTAAGTAAAGGGAAAAAAATTAGGGTGTGGTATGTCATATAAATATAATGAACCAATATTTAAAAAGCTAGTATGTGGTGCAATGCACAAATGCCCAATAATAAATGTTAATAAATAGATATACATATAATGAATATGTGCAAGTGTTGTGACCTTATAAATAAGTATATCATATAATAAACCAATATTCCGAAAAATCAATATATGATATAATGCACAGATGTCCATTGGATGTATTGTAAAGGGGTTCTATTGGGGGGGGCACTTGCATTGTAAGGGGGTTCTATTGGGGAGGGGGGATGTATTGTAAGGGGGTTCTATTGGGGGGGATGTATTGTAAAGGGGTTCTATGGGGGGGCTTTGTATTGTAAAGGGGTTCTATTGGGGGGGGGTTGTATTGTAAAGGGGTTCTATTGGGGGGGTTGTATTGTAAAGGGGTTCTATTGGGGGGGGTCCAGAGGTACGGGGGCTGTGTAATGTAAAGGGGCCCAGAGGTACAGGGGCTGTGTAATGTAAAGGGGCCCAGAGGTACAGGGGCTGTGTAATGTAAAGGGGTCCAGAGGTACGGGGGCTGTGTAATGTAAAGGGGCCCAGAGGTACAGGGGCTGTGTAATGTAAAGGGGTCCAGAGGTACGGGGGCTGTGTAATGTAAAGGGGTCCAGAGGTACGGGGGCTGTGTAATGTAAAGGGGTCCAGAGGTACGGGGGCTGTATAATGTAAAGGGGTCCAGGTGCTGTGTAATGTAAAGGGGTCCAGGGGTACGGGGGCTGTGTAATGTAAAGGGGTCCGGGAGCTGTGTAATGTGAAGGGGTACGGGGGCTGTGTAATGTGTGGGTACGGGGGCTGTGTAATGTAAAGGGGTTCGGGGGCTGTGTAATGTAAAGGGGGCCTTCCTACATTTTGCTGCAGTGCGTGGAGGCGCTACACGTGACACGTCAATGAGCGGTTCATCGTCTGCACGCCTGGGGGGGGGGGGTGCCAGATATAGGATCCGCCCGGGTGCCAAATGCTCTAGGTACGTCCCCGAGTGGACATCCATCATTTTCCCATCCAAGTTTATTACCTCCTAAACAAAACACAAAAGCAAAGTTGCTGGACTGATTCCTAACTGAAGTGTGCCTGGCTGTGCAGGGTGGGGGGGTTTCCTATCCCTATAACCAGCGGCTCTTACGTGGGGTGCGCTACATATACACAATACCGAATAACACAGAAACTGACAAACATTCGGCTGGTGTGTACAACTAAGGATCGGCTTTTAAAGAATAGGCATGCTGGAAAAACAGCATCCAATCAGCGCTTGCAGCTCAATTTTTTCCTCTTAGCATGCTTCTCCATCCCCCTATCTGAGCCCTGCTGTACAGTTGACTGCAAGGTTGATACCACCTCAAAATTCAGCTACAAAAAAGTATAAATAGGCAGAGCTGCACTAATCTGTGCATTTAATATCTGAAACTAAGTTCTGGACCTTTGGCTCGGTTTACCCTCCCTCTCTAAGCCATGGAGCTTAAAGTATAACTTCAGGCAAAACTTTGCTTTTAGTTTTGAATAAAGTGGAGATGGATTAGAACACCTGTCAGTTTTTATCGCTGTCTGTGTCCCTGTTATGAAGATTCATCCATTTATCCTGTTTACGGTTGTCATTGAAAGGAAAAGAAAATCCCAAAACTTTGGGTTGTCCCCAGAAAAGTAAGAAGAGAAATCTTCCAAATAGAATACTAATTCTGGTGACCTAGGGGGTCCCCAAGAAATTGAAAGGGATTCCCTGTCACTTCCTGTTTGGCTATGGGACAAAAGTGAAGGGAAATTTCTGCAATTTGGCACAGATGGCCAAAAAAAAAAAACTAACCCTCCCTTGCTTTATCAAAAAAAAAAAAAAAAAGTTTTGCTTTAATTTGGCACTTCTTGACCTCAATAAGCGCATTCCCATGTAGTGCAAAGGACTTCTTGAAATTCATTTGAAAATCCAAGCAGCTTGTGTGTTAACAGGTTAATAGGTCATCCCATTCCTCAAAATATTAAGAAACACCAGTGATGAGTCCAGCCACGAGCCACGTGATACTTACCGAGACTAGACAGAGCATTTGTAAGTTCCAGTTTAAAGTTCAAATTAAACTTTGGAACTTTCAGTGTAGTTGGTTTCTCCCTGTGCAAACGACTGTAAAGTTCACTCTTATTCAGCTTATCCAGAATATTTGAGACATTCCACTCCATCCGATTAGGCATCACTATGACAAAACTCATGTTTCCTTTAAAAGGCAGCCTGGCCACCTTATAGAAAAAAAAAAAAAACAAAGTAGTAAGAAGAGGTTATCCATCAGTCACACATACAGCAGTAAGTTTAAGAATCTTGTAAATCTGTACCATTATGTGCCTAGAGAAGCCATAAACACTTTCTCAGAAATGCCATTGAAGGAGAAATATATTTTTTGCAGTATAATCATTGTACTTCCAAAAGAGCATCTGCATTTACCCAATGCACATGGGTAGGATGTACAGTGCATTGCGAAAGTATTTGGCCCCCTTGAACTTTGCAACCTTTTGCCACATTTCAGGCTTCAAACAAAGATATAAAACTAATTTTTTTTTTTTTGAAGAATCAACAACAAGTGGGAAACAATCATGAAGTGGAATGAAATTTATTGGATATTTCAAACTTTAACAAATAAAAAACTGAAAAATTGGGCGTGCAAAATTATTCAGCCCCCTTAAGTTAATACTTTGTAGCGCCACCTTTTGCTGCGATTACAGCTGTAAGTCGCTTGGGGTAGGTCTCTATCAGTTTTGCACATCAAGAGACTAAAATTTTTGCCCATTCCTCCTTGCAAAAAAGCTCGAGCTCAGTGAGGTTGGATGGAGAGCGTTTGTGAACAGCTGTTTTCAGTTCTTTCCATAGATTCTCGATTGGATTCAGGTCTGGACTTTGACTTGGTCATTCTAACGCCTGGATATATTTATTTGTGAACCATTCCATTGTAGATTTTGCTTTATGTTTTGGATCATTGTCTTGTTGGAAGACAAATCTCTGTCCCAGTCTCAGGTCTTTTGCAGACTCCATCAGGTTTTCTTCCAGAATGGCCCTGTATTTGGTTCCATCCATCTTCCCATCAATTTTAACCATCTTCCCTGTCCCTGCTGAAGAAAAGCAGGCCCAAACCATGATGCTGCCACCACCATGTTTGACAGTGGAGATGGTGTGTTCAGGGTGATGAGCTGTGTTGCTTTTACGCCAAACATAACGTTTTGCATTGTTGCCAAAAAGTTCGATTTTGGTTTCATCTGACCAGAGCACCTTCTTCCACATGTTTGGTGTGTCTCCCAGGTGGCTTGTGGCAAACTTTAAATGACACTTTTTATGGATATCTTTAAGAAATGGCTTTCTTCTTGCCACTCTTCCATAAAGGCCAGATTTGTGCAGTATACGACTGATTGTTGTTCTATGGACAGAATCCCCCACCTCAGCTGTAGATCTCTGCAGTTCATCCAGAGTGATCATGGGCCTCTTGGCTGCATCTCTGATCAGTCTTCTCCTTGTATGAGCTGAAAGTTTAGAGGGACGGCCAGGTCTTCGTAGATTTGCAGTGGTCTGATACTCCTTCCATTTCAATATTATCGCTTGCACAGTGCTCCTTGGGATGTTTAAAGCTTGGGAAATCTTTTTGTATCCAAATCCAGCTTTAAACTTCTCCACAACAGTATCTCGGACCTGCCTGGTGTGTTCCTTGTTCTTCATGATGCTCTCTGCGCTTTTAACGGACCACTGAGTCTATCACAGTGCAGGTGCATTTATACGGAGACTTGATTACACACAGGTGGATTCTATTTATCATCATTAGTCATTTAGGTCAACATTGGATCATTCAGAGATCCTCACTGAACTTCTGAAGATAGTTTGCTGCACTGAAAGTAAAGGGGCTGAATAATTTTGCACGCCCAATTTTTCAGTTTTTTATTTGTTAAAAAAGTTTGAAATATCCAATAAATTTTGTTCCACTTCATGATCGTGTCCCACTTGTTGATTCTTCCAAAAAAAATGACAGCTTTATATCTTTATGTTTGAAGCCTGAAATGTGGCAAAAGGTCGCAAAAGTTCAAGGGGGCTGAATACTTCGCAATGCACTGTATTTTCCTGAGTGCGTAAATCTTCAATTCGGGAAAATAAATCGCACACACACACACACACACACACGGGTAAACATCAATGTAAAAAGAAGAGTACAAGTGAGTACACCATGCACTTCTATGGCCGGTTGTAAGCACCTCCTGCAGCTATCCGAGCAAGTCTTACCCTGGAGCTCCTTGCGTCTGCATATGTGTGCAATAATAAAGTTTATATTTTCGTAATTATACCTTCTACACCTCTGGACTCATGTTTTTCATATTGTTGTTTGGGATAATTATAGCTACACGTTAACTATGCTTTAATTACTTCAGGTGCTTTTGTGAGGACGTTTTTTTTTTTTTTTTTTTTTTTTTTTTTATTTGGTAATAAATATCCTCTGTGTATGTACCCTAACCAGGAACAAGCATGCAAATTGGAAAATTAGAACCCCTGATCTACAGATGCATTTAAGACCTGTGCTTTACCAATGTGTTCAGGCCACTGAACATTGTGACAGCCAGGTAACAAGTATTAAGAACAGGTTTTCTTTAACAATTGACAGCAATGCATTCCACTTATTAGGATTGTAGCACTGTGTGATGACTTGTTGGGCCTCTATCGATTACCTGCACACAGTCACTTAGGGTACAGCTCACACATTCATCCTTACTCCCAAAGGCTTGTTGTTCAATAAACACTCCAGGGGTTTTGTTTTTTTGTATTTATTGTGGATCTTAGATGGGAGACGTAAATAATGGATACTCCAACTGAAACTATATACAGTTGACAAGTACAACTCTCATTTGGCCTCACCAGGTTACTTGTGGAAGCAGTCATGCTGCTTTAACCATACTGCCACATGTATAGAAAGGGCCAAGTTTCCTTGCTCTTTCCCCAGCAACAGACTTGGTAAACTACATTATCTTTGGGACACTCTCTAGCATCCCCTTTACTGACACCCATCCACTGACTCTTCTAGCTGCAGGGATTCCCTCCCCCCTCAGGTCAGGCCCCTTGACACAGATCTGTACTCCCTGTATGCAGAATCAGATCCTTCCAGTGTCTCCCTTCCAGTCAGGACCTCCGGGTTAAGTTCCCCTCTACCTCTTTAGGCCCTCAGGTCGACTACCTGATTCTTCATGGCAATTTCTACAGAGCAGGAGGCAGTCACCCCCTCCTTTTGGGCCTCTGCTCTCTAGCTGAAAGACTTCGTGCACATATGCTCCTGGCATTTATACAGTATCCCAGCATGCACCAATGTTCTTTCCTCTGCCAATCACCAGGGCTGTACTAAATGCCTGTGCACTTATTTGTCAGGTTTCCTCCCACTGTCTAATATGCCTCCCTAGTGGATCAGTGTGAAACACTTCAGATAAACAGTTTCACCTGAGCACATTGAGCAGACCTCATTAGCAGATCCTGCTCGCTGGTTGGCAGAGAATAAAGATTTACCTGGCAATCCTTCTGGTAAGCAGAAAGGATCCAAAACTATACTCTCTCTCTCTCTAGCACCTACCTAGGAGGGTGCTACACGGTTAAAGCCTAAAATCCTCCTCTTTAAAAGAACAATTCGGGAAGAAATTATACAAGTTTCTCTTTCTAGCTCACTTCTGCATTAATTCATTTTTGCTTTGATTTTCACAATTCAGAACCCATTCATACCATAGTGCTGCATGCATGGCAATGCATGTTACGTACACTGGTGCATCATGGTACCTTTCATTTTTAGTTTAAAGTTTATTAATTTTGGATGGCACCCCAACTCCCCTGCTGTACTGTGATACAAAAAAAAAAAAAAAAAAAAAAAAAAAAAAAAAAAAAGCAGGTATAATTTTAGGTCCACTTTGGGGCGTTCGTCAATTCAAATGAATGGTCATCTTAATGCAACATGTGTACGCAGGGCTGCTGTTATAAATCATGGGGCCCCGTACCGCCGATCTGACAGGGCTCCCCCGCTCATCCGGAAACCGATCCAGTGTGTGCTGCAGTGCCATTTTTTTTGAATGCCAAGTCAATGCGACTTCTAATGTATGCTCTTGCTATACAAAGCAAATTAATGGAAAAGCAGGATAGAAAAAGAAAATTGGATGGCGAAGCGTCAGCTTTACTGGAACTGAATAGCCATGACCTGATTAGGCCTTAAGCATAAAAAAAAATATTCTGCTTATACAGGCTTTTGGAATTTTTCCCTGTATAAGCAACTTTATGCAAGCCTACTTGTCCATGCACATTTGGGCATTTACAGGCATATTTGCAGGGGAGTGTTTTGCAGAGAAGAGCGTTTTCAGGCAAAAAAAAAAAAAAAAAAAACACACAAAACACACATTACAAGTGAATTTTTTTAGTGGAGGAGCTTTAGGGGAGAGAAAAAAAAAAAAAAAAGACTTCTCTCACATAAAAGCACCTAAATACTGTGTTTGAGAGCATTCAGCATTTAAGTGTACAATGATTATAGTGAATAAGGAGTAGAGGGGAGGGTTTTGGAAAAAAACACTTATAAACGCAAACGCTTAAACGCGTGTAAACTCTTGTGCAATACGAGCCACTATGCGTGTTTTTTCTTATGCTGCCTTTTCTGCCATTTTCAGCCGTTTAATGTGTATGGCCCTTATAAGGAGGAATAAAATAGTTTGACCTCAGCAGAACCCCTGATAGTCGTGCCACATCCCTATTTAAATGCAAGAAGAAAAATTCCCCTGGTGATGGGACTTTAAAGACACTTTTAAAAATAAAAAAATGTAATATAATATTATAATTTTTATCCGCTTCGAAATGCATCGGGTATACATTGTGCTCTAAATCTGATCATCTATTGCATTTTGTGTAGTTTCTGGAACACACTGCTTGCTCTTTTTATTGGTTTTTGCTTTAATGTCTTTGTTTTTCATTAATAAAAATTATAATATTATATTCAATTTTTTGTTATTTTTACAAGTGCCTTTAAAGTCCCATCACCAGGGGAATTTTCCTTCTTCCATTATACGGAGGAATAAATCACAATTGGTCTGAACAGTATTTGGGTCCAATTCCGATACCCCATCATCCAGTAAATCCAAGTAAAGCACCAATACACACACACTTACCTGGCTATCCAACTTTTCAAACATAAAGTAACTCAAAGGATACTTATTTGCATGCATCATATCCACCAGCGTGCCCTCCTCATCGTTTACATAAAATATATCTTCAGAAGTCTTTGTGGGGTCAAACTTGTTTTTCCAGACACCTGCACACACAAAATTAACTTTAACAGGAAGTGGAAATTCATGTCTGAAAATACAGAACCATTACTTTATTAGCGCCTACATTTCAATTCAAGTTCTCTCCTTTAGTAAATATTGTCTTGTCTTGATCATCCCTAAGGCCATGACTTTTGGGTCTCCTACGTTGCCTAATTTCTTTGCCATCTTTTTTTACATATATTCAAACCATCTGTTAAAAAGGGATGATGCATGTGAAATCATGGCTAGCCCAAATATTGTAAACTGTGCAATTTATTGATAAGATGGAGGTGGAAGTATGGGCATTATATACTGTATACAGACATTCAGGGACATATTGGTAACATGGGGGGGGTCGACTCACTAATGTTTACCGCATGCGATAAAGGGTATCATGTTACTCATTTGCATAAATTATCGCATGCGGTAAACTAAGTCCAATTCACAAACGGACCAGAGCATTAAAAAGCATGCTATAACTACCACCAGGGCTTATCTGCTGGTATCACATCCGGTATTCGTAAAAAAAAAAACAGCCTGAGAAAAAAAAAAAAAAAAAAAAAAAAAAAAAAACAACAGCGTGGGCCTTCGGGGTCTGGTAAGGAACCATACCAGGCCACATGCCTTCAACATGAGGGGGGGGGGGGGGGGGGGTGTTTCGGGGCATGTGATTTGGTATAGTTCAGACCACGAAGGGCATGGTATGGACTGGGGAAGGAACCCTTACGCTTTTTCATATTTTTATTGTCCGTTTTTTTTTCAGCTGTTAGCGGGGAAGCACGCTGACAGGCTGATGAGTCATCGGTTAAGAACGCTGCTCGGCAACCAGTTTTTTGTCAACAGCCTAGGGGTACAGGCTTTTTTTTGACAAATACTGGTTTGCTCCTCAGCAACCAGCTTAACCACTTTACCGCTGAGTACTTGAATAGTACTGCGGCAAAGTGGCTCGTTCCCGTCTGACGACGTAGACCTACGTCGCCAGACTCCCCCCTTGTAGGAGGCGCGCTCCCGCTGTTTTCATTCACAGCGGGAGTCGGGCCAGGGGAGGAGCAGCGGCGATCGCCGCTGCTCTGCCCCGATCGTCGGGGATCTAGTGTGGAGATCCGCCCGCCTGTGTAAACACAAGCGGGCGGATCTCCTCAGTGACAGGGAGTGACCGATCGGAGTGTTCAGCATAGCTGGACATCCGATCTGTCCCCGTCTCACACAGTCACCTCCCCCCCCACACGTCAGTAAGCACCAGGCATACATTAACCCCTCCCTCTCCAATAAAGTTAACCCCTTCCCTGCCAGTGTCATTTTTACAGTAACAGTGCATATTTATAGCACTGATTACTGCAGTAATGTCACTGGTACCCCCAAAAGTGTCAAAAATGTCAGTCAAGGGTCCGATCTGTCCGCCGCAATGTCGCAGTCCCGCAAAAAAAAAAAAAAGAAAAAAAAAAAAAAATTACAGAAATCTTTCCCTCAGTTAGTAAACGCAATAACTTTTGCGCAAACCAATTAAAATACACTTATTGCGATTTTTTTTACCAAACATGGGTAGCAGAAAACAAATTGGCCAAAAATTTAAAAAAAATTGGTTTTTACATCTTTTTTGGGGGGAATTTCATATAAAAAAATGTGAAAAATATTGTTATTTTTTCAAAATAAACGCTCTTTTTTTGTTTATAGCGCAAAAAGTAAAAATCGCACAGGTGATCAAATACCACCAAAAGAAAGCTCTGTTTGTGGGAAAAAAAGGACGTCAATTTCGTTTGGGTATGGCGTTGCACGACCGTGCAATTGTCAGTTAAAGTCGCACAGCGCCGAATCGCAAAAAGTGGCCCAGACGTAAGACAGCAAAATGCTCTAGTGGTAAAGTGGTTAATACGGTAAATTACCGCATTAAAAAATACGGTAATTACCGCTAAGTTGAACAAATACTGCATTCAGTATTTAACGGTAAATGCTTAGTGAATTGAACTTTCACAACTGATTTACCACATGCTGCATTTTATTTGCCATTATTTAACCCTTAGTGAATTGACTGCATGGCGGTAATATTAAAGCGGTAGTAAATGTTTGTTTTTTTTAAATTGACAGACACGTCTCTTTCATTATGCTTTATCCTGTTTGATTATATAAAATTGACAGACATGATATTTATAATAGAAGAGACCCTATTGGTTTCTTCGGTCATAAATGCTCCCTCTTGCCTGTCAGCTGTCATGTACACTGAGCCGCACAGGCGCAGCTCAGCGAACATTTACGGCCCCGATCTGTGTGGCTGCGATGTGACTCCCATGGGCATGTGACTTCATCGCAGCCCGGCCAGTCAAGTGGCCGAAGGCACGGAACCCGGAAAGGAAGACTGGGTGAAGATGGAAGTGCCGGGGATCTGCCGGATCAAACACAGCGCAGCCCTGGAGGGCTCGGTTTGACAGGCAAGTATGCCATATTGTGCTAATAAGCTGTGCATACTAGTATATGATTGCATAACCTACCTGGGGGCCCTAAAAGAAAGGCATCATAGTGGACTTCACTACTGCTTTAATAGCAAGTACAGTAATATAAATGCCTTTTGCAATGGTGTATTGCAGTGACATAGTTTCTAACTTTATTACCAGGCAAGAGGCTAAACACATGGTTGAAATACATATATGGGCAGTCTTCAACTCTTGAGGGACAGTACAGCCAGGTACTTGGTCTCCATTGCAGCTAAATAACTAGGTTAAGAACACTAAGAACACATTCCCCCCCTGCGGATAGGATAATGAAATGGCAAAAGCACACTGCTCATGAGTCTGCTCATTCTGCACTACCTTGCACATGTGCATGCTGCAGAACCTGATTGACTTCTTGTATTCTCCCATTTCTCACCCAGTTTAAATAGTGCTATACGGGGCTTTACTGGAGGCAGTTCTCAAAACAAATTCCTGCATTGCCCACATACACTAGATTACCAAAAGCATTGGGACGCCTGCCTTTACACGCACATGAACTTTAATAGCATCCCAGTCTTAGTCCTTAGGGTTCAATATTGGAGTTGGCCCACCCTTTGCAGCTATAACAGCTTCAACTGGGAAGGCTGTCCACAAGGTTTAGGAGTGTGTCTATGGGAATGTTTGACCATTCTCCCAGAATCACATTTGTGCGGTCAGACACTGATGTGGACAAGAAGGCCTTGCTCACAGTCTCTGCTTTAATTCACCCCATAGGTGTTCTAATCGGGTTAAGGGCCAGTCAAGTTCCTCCACCCTAAACATGCCCATCTATATCTTTATGGACCTTGTTTGTGCACTGCTGTGCAGTCATGCCAAAACAGGAAGGGGCCATCCCCAAACTTTTCCTACAAAGTCGAGAGCATGAAATTGCCCAAAATGTATTGGTATGCTGAAGCCTTAAGAGTTCCCTTCACTGGAACTAAGGGGCCCTGGAAAAACAACCCCACACCATACCCCCCACACACCAAATGATTTGGACCAGTACACAATGCAAGGTCAATAAAGACCAGGATGAGCGAGTTTTGGGTGGAGGAACTTGACTAGCCAGCACAGAGTCCTGACCTCAACCAGATAGAACACCTTTGGGATCATTAAGAGTAGAGATTTCGAGCCAGGCCTTCTTGTCCACATCGATGCCCAACCTTCTAGAAGAATGGTCAAACATTCAAATAGACACACTCCTAAACCTTGTGGACAGCCATCCCAGAAGAGTTGAAGCAGTTAAAGCTGCATCTTTGCTCTTTATAGCTGCTAAACAGGTAATAGCCAGAGCTTGGAAGACGCCCTCTATTCCGTTTGCTATGGTGAAGAGCACTTTAGCTGATCTTCATGTCAGGCATCCTACACGAGTCTCATTCTAAATTACACCAAAGTATAGTCACCCTGGTGGTCCTATGCTCCCCCCACCTTGTATCCAAACAGCCTGGATCTGTCCTAAGAACCGATTTGTTACTCCGCCTTCCTGCAGAACTTCCTCCTCTTCCCCAACCCCACCCCCCTCTACCTTGATGCTTTTTTCCATGTCTCTCTCCTTTTTCTTTCTCTCCTTCACCTCTGCGACCATGCTATGGGCTGTCTCCCTTGTCCTAGGGTTACCCTGAGTCCTCAGACTTAGGGCCCAGTTTTGCCGACAAGCGGCTACTGTTACCAGATCTCAAATCCTTTTTGTACCTCGCTCACCAATTGTTCACCCCAACCTTTGCTAGGGGTGTTCAATAGACCAGTACGCACATTACCCTCTGCTGTAAACTTGTGAACCTGTAACCTGGGCTCCAGTTAGTTTGCCCTTAGGCCCTGGTGATATATATGGACCTCTGGTTTATACCACTAGGTCGCCCAGTGGACATTGAGTACATATAAAAAAAAAAAGTCACCTAATCGGACTTTCCCAGTCCATGCCTTCCTGTTATGATTACAGTGCTGTATCACTGTGTGGGTGAACAGTTATCAAGTTATGCTCATTACAATAAAAAAATAAATGTACCAGAGGCATGCGCATGTTACATGCAGGTCATCTTCAGTTCAAATTCACAAGTCAGTAAATTCTGAAGGGTCTCCGATATATGCATGAACACAAGCCCAAAGTCTGAAGACACAAAAGCCGTTTATCTGGCCACCTTACCAAACTGATATGCTGGCCATATACAGTGCATCCAGAAAGTATTCACAGCGCTTCACTTTTTCCACATTTTGTTATGTTACAGCCTTATTCCAAAATGGATTAAATTAATTATTTTGATCAAAATTCTACAAACAATACCCAAGAATGACAACATGAAAATGTTAGTTTGAAATCTTAGCACATTTAAAAAATATAAAAAACGAAAAAAAAAAAAAAAAAAATCCATGAACATAAGTACCACAGCCTTAGCTCAATGCTTTGTTGAAGCACCTTTGGCACCGAATACAGTCTCGTCTTTTGGAGTATGATGCTACAAGCTTAGCGCACCTATTTTTGGGCGGTTTCTCCCATTCTTTGCAGGACCTATCAAGCTCCATCAGGTTGGATGGGAAGCGTCAGTGCACAGCCATTTTCAGATCTCTCCAGAGATGTGCAATCGGGTTCAAGTCTGGGCCACTCAAGGACATTCACAGTGTTAGCCCGTAGCCACTCTGTTATCTTGGCTGTGTGCTTAGGGTCATTGTCCTACTGGAGGATGAACCTTCGCCCCAGTCTGAGGTCCAAAGAGCTCTGGAGCAAGTTTTCATCAATGATGTCTCTGTACATTGCTGCATGGAACAAGTCTTCTAGTTCCTGCCGCTGAAAAAACATCCCCACAGCATGACGATGCCACCACCAGGCTTTGTTGTAGGGATGGTATTGGCCAGGTGATGAGCGGTGCCTGGTTTCCTCAAGACATGACGCTTGCCATTCAGGTCAAAACATTCAATCTTTGTTTCATCAGACCAGATTATTTTGTTTCTCAGGGTCTGAGTGTCCTTCAGGTGCCTTTTGGCAAACTCCAGGTGGGCTGTCATGTGCCTTTTACTGAGGAGCGGCTTCCGTCTGGCCACTCTACCATACAGGCCTGATTGGTGAAGTGCTGCAGAGATGGTTGTTCTTCTGAAAGGTTCTCCTCTCTCCACAAAGAAAACGCTGGAGCCCTGTCAGAGTGACCATCGGGTTCTTGGCCACCTCCCTGACTAAGGTCCTTCTCCCCGATCGCTCAGTTTGGCCAGACAGCCCACTCTAGAAACTGGCGGTTCCAAACTTTTTCCATTTACAGATAATGGGGGCCAATGTACTCATTGGGACCTTCAATGCTGCAGACATTTTTCTGTACCCTTTTCCCAGATCTGTGCCTCAATACATTCTTGTCTTGGAGGTCTACAAACAATTCCTTGGGCTTCATGGCTTGGTTTGTGCTCTGACATGCACTGTTAACTGTGGGACTTTTTATTTTTATTACATTTGCAAAGATTTCAAACAAACTTCTTTCATGTAGTCATTATGGGGTATTGATTGTAGGGCTTTGAAGAAAATAATGAATTTGATCCATTTTGGAATAAGGCTGTAACATGTGAAAAAAGTGAAGCGCTGTAAATATTTTCCAGATGCACTGTACATAATAGCAAATACTCAATTGAGCAAATGATTGGTTTCAAAAAATCTTTTTCAAAAAGTGCTCAACACAACAAGGATGATCATTTTGGTGGAAGACAAGTGGATTTTCTGTCAAGACTGGTGGTTTCTTTCTGATAAAAAATGCCTTTTATTGATTGAACCACTCATTAAGTGCAACGTAATATGGAAAATATGGCTCTTATCGAAACAATTGTTCCATCTACTCTAGGAAGCTTTAAATCTAGGTCTTCCCTTTAAAATCTAATTTCTTGCTGTATGGCTTACAATAGGATATGCACACTGATGTATAAACTTTTGTGGAAGATGCAAGAACATGGACATGGCTGTCTGAAGGTTTCTGTGCTGGGTCTCCCTCAATTCCTGCACTCCAACCCCCAAGCTCTTTTAATAGACCGCAAATTAATCTAAAACTTGCATCAAACTACAGTCATTCTTGAAATGAAGAGAACACGTGCATCAACCTTAGGCAGCAACATCCAAATGGGTGGCAGACGGTCTTGTTTCATTAACTTATTTCTTATACGTAGTGTCCAATTAGCAAGACCAGGACAAAGGGTGGGAAGGGTGGCCGCTGCCCTGGGCACAGTGAAAGGATGGGTCACCACCTCACAGCATGCTCTAGAACAGTGGCTGGCAACCAGAAGCTTTAGGTCTGCTCTGGCAGCCATTGTAGACAGACAGCACTACATAAAAAAGAAATAAATAAAAAAAAGACAATATGCATATGCTTTTACCTTTGAAATGTATGGCATTGAGGAGTATTAGCACAACTTTTTCCGAGATGCTTGAGAGAAAGTCTGTGATCTTTCCCTTTGTTGCATCACTGACCCACTTGTTGATGGATTCCAAATTCTGCTTCATCTTGGGGCCCAAATATACCGGTTTCGATCCGTAAAGTTTCTCAGACTTCCTAAGGAACGCTTTTTTCATTTTAAAACCTACAAAGCGATTGTAATTGCAGTGAGTATCACACATATCACATACATTACAGATTAAGCAGATAAGACACATGGATGAGAGTTGATGTGGAAGACCAAATCTCCTGAGAGCAACGTTGAAACCATTGTCCAAACAATATACTTCTCTTACATTTAGTAAATGTATTAGAAATTGTTCCTCATGTACCCTGGCACCAAAAGTAAAGCTGAACTCCAGGCAGATAGCTAAAAACACACAGTTAACCACTTAAGCCCCAGAAGATTTTACCCCCTTCCTGGCCAGACCCCTTTTTCCAACTTGGCACTTCGTGACCTTAAATAAAAATTGCGCGGTCATGCAATGCTGTACCCAAACAAAATTTACGTCCTTTTTTTTGCCACAAACAGAGCTTTCTTTTGGTGGTATTTGATCACTTCTGGGCTTTTTATTTTTTGCGATATAAATAATAAAAGAGCGAAAATTTCGAGAAAAAAAATTACATTTTCAACTTTGTCTTTTAAAAAATATCCAATATACTCAATTTATGTCATATTTTGGCCAAAATGTGTTTAGATACATGTCTTTGACAAAAAAAATTTCAATGAGCGTATTTTTATTGGTTTGCGCAAAAGTTATAGCGTCTACAAACTATGGTGTAAATACTGAAATTTACGCAGCTTTAATTTCTGACTGCCTATCTCATTTCATGAAGTGCTAAAATGGCAGGGCAGTACAAACCCCCCCCCCCCCCAAACTACCACTTTTTGGAAAGTAGACATCCTAAGGAATGTCCTGAGAGGCATGTTGAGCTCATTTATTATTTCATTTTTTTGTCACAGGTGCTTGAAAAATGACAAAAAAAAAAAAAAAAAAAAATGTTTTTTTTTTCTTTTACACAAAGTTGTCATTGAAATTATATATTGCTCACACATGCCATGGGTATATGTGTAATTACACCCCAAAATATATTCTGCTGCTTCTCCTGAGTACAGGGATACCACATATGTGAGACTTTTTGGGACCTAGCTGTGTACGGGACCCCGAAAACCAATCCCCACCATCAGACTTTCTAAGGGCGTACATTTTTCATTGCGTTTTCTCACTACCTATAACGGTTTAGGAGGCCCTGAAATGTCAAGATACCACAAAACCCCCCCAAATGACCCCATTTTGGAAAGTAGACACCCCAAGCTATTGGCTGAGAGGCATGGTGAGTCCATGGAATATTTTATATTTTGCCACAAGTTTCGGGAAAATTATGTTTTTTTTTTTTTAATACAAAGTTGTCACTAAATGATAAATTGCTCACACATGCCATGGGTATATGTGGAATGACAACCCCAAATACATTCTACTGCTTCCCCTGAGTGATACCACATGTGTGAGACTTTTTGGGAGCCTAGCTGTTTACAGGACCCCGAAAACCAATCAACACTCTCAGGTTTTCTAATGGCGTAAATTGTGCATTTCACCTATGCACTACCTGTCACAGTTTCGGAGGCCCTAAAATTCCAAGATAGCACAAAACCCCCCCAAATGACCCCATTTTGGAAAGTAGACACCCCAAGCTATTTGCTGAGAGGCATGGTGAGTCCATGGAATATTTTATATTTTGCCACAAGTTCCAGGAAATATATATATTTTTTTTACACAAAGTTGTCACTAAATGATATATTGCTCACACATGCCATGGGTATATGTGAGATGACACCCCAAAATACATTCTGCTTCTTCTCCTGAGTACAGGGATACCCCATGTGTGAAACTTTTTTGCAGTCTAGCCGAGTACAGGACCCCGAAAAACAATCCCCACTTTCAGGCTTTTCAAGGGCGTAAATTGTTGATTTCACTCCTGGACTACCTATCACAGTTTTGGAGGCCATGAAATGACAAGACAGCACAACCCCCCCCCCAAATGACCCATTTGAACCCCCAAACATTATATATTTCTTTAAAGCATGTAAAAGCAGTCTAGCGGCCAATTACCTGCTAGGATTGCTTTTACATGTAAGCCGACCGCTGGCTGTAAAAAACGATACCAAGGTGATGCCTAAATCTGCAGGCATCATACTGGTATAACCACTCAAAGTCCAGCAACGTACCAGTACATTGCTGGTCCTTGTTTGGCATATAGTGTAGGTTTTTTTTTTCGTTCAGCCCACAGGCTGCATGAAAAAAAAAAAAAAAAAAAAGGAGAACCTAACAGAAATCACCACAGGAATATTGTGTAGTATTACACACCATTAACCGCCCAATCAGTCACCCACTGAATTTAATGGTGGGTATACATGACAATATTCCACGTATACCTAAAAGGTATTTAAACTGCAGTACTGAAATCAGCCGATCCACAGCTGCTGCCAGAGGTATCCATATATGCTGTGCGCAAACGATGTTTGTGTCAGAATATATAAAATCAATGTGGCAGCCGACGTGTACCTGCAAGAGAAACAGGTTAACAAAAGAATGAAAAACAAACAAAGTACAGTAAAAGTACAGTAGGAAGAGTAGAAGAACATAAAAAATAACTGACACAACAACAGTTTTTGGATTTTTTATTTTTTTTGGAACACTTTTCTGTGAACTGCGATTTTCCAGCTTGGGTCTCTCAAAATGTCGATAGCCATCGAACATCTTTCGAGACCCTGTGTTTGTGTGCCCTACACTATGTCGTGCTGTACCCTACACTAATACTCTACTAGCGTATGGTAGCGCTCGAAACATTCCCCGATGCAGAGACCAGGTTGGTCAGGATATCTGGGGCAATAATAGCGGATGTCACACCCAAATCCGTGCCTGCTACAGACACGACATCTTTGGGGGTGAGTTTGGGTAGGGGTACGTACGCGGGAGGACATGTGGAAAATGTCTCATGCAGCCAGCTCACTGCATCGGGAAGGGGAAGTTGGGCAGGCATGCCTCCTGGGTACAGGTAGGCAAGGATGATCGCTTCCTGAATTCTCGGAAGGATTCAGTTCGTCCTGAGGCCCTGTATAGGACAAAGGCGTTCAGCATAGCCAATTGGAATAAATAAACAGACACTTTTTTGTACCAGCGTCTGGCTTTACGGGCAACTAAATACGGCGCCAAAAGCTGTTCGTTAAGGTCCACCCCTCCCATATTAAAGTTATATTCGTGGACACAGAGGGGTTTCTCCATAACGCCAGTTGCCGTAGGAGTTTGAATCGTCGTGTCTGCGTCAGTGTTAATTTTGGCAGCAAATTTCAATTTAGTTTTAGTCTTAGTCTTAGGACTAAAATGGCATTTTAGTTTTTGTCCCATTTTAGTCTTCTGCAAGTGTTTTAGTTTTAGTCGTGTTTTAGTTTTAGTCATATTTAGTCGACTAAAACTCCAGTACATTTTAGTCGACTAAAACGTCCTACATTTTAGTCGACTAAAACGTCCTACATTTTAGTCGACTAAAATGTCCTACATTTTAGTCGACTAAAATGTCTTACATTTTAGTCATCTATAATCGAATGGGTGTAGTTCAATTGTAATTTATAATGCATTATTTAAACATTTCTCTACAATTTCCAAACTCATTATATACTACTGCTGGGTCCTGGAGTGAAAAATCTAATATGTTATTATTTATAGTATTAAGCTTTGAGCATGCACCAGTGTTAATTTTGGCAGCAAATTTCGATTTAGTTTTAGTTATAGTCTTACGACTAAAATGCCATTTTAGTTTTAGTCGTATTTTAGTCATCTGAATTGTTTTAGTTTTAGTCGTATTTTAGTTGACTAAAATTGTGTTAATTTAGTCGACGAAAACGTTTTAGTCGGTTTTAGTCGACGAAATTAACACTGGTCTGCGTGAAGGGAGGACAGAACGAAAACATCCCGTGTATCCCTCGACTTCACTGCAAGCAATTTGTCCGTTTTCAAGCAGGCTCTCTCCCCCCAACTAAGACGGGAATTTACAAGCCATTGGGGAAGCCCGGCGATTAGGTCGCACGGTGCCACATGCGCCAATTTGTAATTCAAGAAGATGACTAAATAGTGGCACGCTTGTGTAGAAGTTGTCCACGTACAAATGGTACCCCTTTCCGGATAAGGGTGACACCAAGTCCCAAACTATCTTGCCGCTGCTCCCTATGTAGTCTGGGCAGTTGGGGGGCTCCACAGTGTACATCTTTTCCCTCATAGACCCGGAAACTAACTGTATAGCCTGTGGCCCTGTCACAGAGCTTGTACAGCTTGACCTCGTAACTTGGCACGCTTGCTGGGGAGGTACTGTTTCATAGCAAGGCGGCCAGTAAACTTAATCAGGGACTCGTCAACGCAGACAACTTGTTTGGGCGTAAACAAGGCTGCAAACCGCTGATTGAAGTGGTCTATGAGGGGCCGAATTTTGTGGAGCCGAATTTTGTGGAGCCGATCATATGCAGGGCCTTCTGAGGACGACAGATTTCATTGTTGGCGAAATGCATAAATCGCAGAATTTGCTCTGCCGAATGGTCTGGCAAGGGGCGAATTTGGGTTGGCGGCGATACATTGTGCATATAAATTTGATTGATCCACAATAGATCTGAAAAGATCTTCCGTGAAGAACAGCTCAAAAAAGTTCAGGGACGTAAAACCAGCTGTCTCCACGTGGATTCCAGGTTGGGCAGTGAATGGGGGGGGGGGGGGGGGGTACTGGCGCTGTAGAATCAGTGGGTTGCCAATTGGGATATGCCAGTGCATCAAGGAGGGCACTATGGGCCTGTCTTCGAATATGCGGTGGCACCAGCTAATTCAAGTCACAATTGCACTAATACAGAATACAGAAAAACAGTATATTACGTTTGTATTAGTGTGCAATGTGACAGGGGGGGGGGGAAGGGGTTAACTGGGGGTGATCAGGGGGGATCAGGGGGTTAAATCTTTATTGGGGGGTGGCGGCTATTTTAAGTGAAAAAGGGGGGGCCGCAATCGCTACACCTGGTCACAAATCACACTTATAGGGGTATATAGGAAAATGCTATATACTGTATACAGTGTGTGTTCTGACAGGGGGTGTAGGGGTTAACTGGGGGGGGCGATCGAGGGTTAAGTGTGCCTATCTAAGTGTATGTGGGTGTGCTTGGTGCAGTACTCACAGTTGAGACGTGCTCTCTCCTCTCGATTAATCCAAAAAGGATCATGGGAAGGGAGAGCAGGTCTTTTCTGAGCCTGCGTTTACATTACACAGGCTCAGAATAGAATCTGATTGGGCAGGACCAATCAACAGGTCCAGGCTAAAAATCATTGGCCTGGACCTGATGACTGATCGGTTCTGAACCCAATCAAGCCATCGGCAACGGCGGGGGGCGCGGGAGCACGCACCAGACCGGCAGGAATGAGTAACGTAGTCCTACGTCACTTTGCCTACGCGGGGCTGACTGCTGCAGTAAATAGTCGTGCGGCGGTCGGCAAGTGGTTAAAAAACATACATGGGTGCCATTTTACCTCCTAGAAGATGTATATTCCTATTTCTGTTTCTGTTCAGTCAAACCTGAAGTTTACACAGCTCTGATTGGTTCCTAGTATTGCCCTTCCCTTTCCTTTCCTTTTCAGATTCCAATGGATTTTAAGAGGCTGATACCAAATTTTAGTATTTACCATGCTCGCTTTTAAAATCACATTTATTGATTTTTAAAGAACACAATGCATTTTTTGGTATTTTGTACATGCTTGAGAGTTCAGCTTTAAAGATTCAAGAGAATTCATGCAAATAAACAAAGAACTAGTTAAAAAGCCAGATGGTACGGGAAGTTTACATAGTTAGCAGTGATGTACAATGGATTGGCATTGTCCCAGTTACATTTAATTGGAATTTTTTTCACATCAGACACACCATTTACCAGATTTAAATTTAGCACTTCAGTTCTCGCACCCATTTAACCTATTTAGATCGGGATAGCATTTACAGTTCATCTATGGGCTTACTGATCCTGCCACAGTAAGTGTTTTTTTATTGTCGTTTGGAGATTAACCTACAGAGGTGGAGTTTTCATTGTGGTCTGGGGCACTGGTAAGTAAACTTGATATATGGTAATATCTTCAAGCAAGGAATTGATCTAAAATGCCGTTTTGGCCATAGACAGCCAAGTGCAGCATTAGATCAGGTTCTCCAATTGAATACCATGACCCCTAGGAGCGTTGTGATATGTAAATTGCAAATTCAAGAAACTGGAGGGCCCACAACAGAAAAATGCACCTTCCCGGGCCAGGTACAATTTTTTTTTTTATTATTATTATTATTATCATCATTAGTGAATAACTTAATAAATGTCCTCCCCTTTGAGAGAGTCAGGAGAGGACACTGTCTCTCCTCATAGCCGTTACTAATCCATGTGGTTACTGATAACGTGATCAATAGATTAGCTCAGACATAGTAAATCACATACGTGCTGGAGGCTTCGCTGATAAAAATGAAAGCCTGTACTACAGATTAACACTGCCACCTTCAGGCTGCATTGTTCATCTGTGGCGCCATCAATTTAAAAGGAGGAGAATTTTGGGGTTGTTTTAAAAACAAACATACATACTCCCCTCCATGCTGCAGCTGTCCCCCTGCCGGCTCCAAGACAAACAACTGAGTGATCACATGACTGCCAATTGCTCAGTTCTTGGTCAGCTCTAAGCAGAAAGTAGTGGCTGCCATTCACCGCTCTCTTCTCTGCCCCTCCAGCTCTCACTGGGATGGGAAAGGGGTGGGATCAGCCGGCTCAGGCTCTCAGATGTATGCCAAGAGGCTGAGCCAGCTGCCAAGTAGGCATTTGGGTGGATCTTGAGAATATGGTTGGGATCCAAAAGCAAGTGCACTCCTGGGACCCAGAAGAAAAAGAAGGTTTGGCTAAAAAGCTTTGGCCCTACTTTTCTTTTAAAGTGTATCTATGGTAAATATAAATAAATAAAAATCATAAATTAGTTGCATTTCAATCACTTCCACTCAACTACTATTACTAGAACAATCTTGAAGTTTGTAAACTTACTTTGTGTAGTTTCCCTACATATATACTTAAAATTCTGTGACACATATTCACTATACCCTGTGAATAGACTCTGCTATCACAATTCATAGAGCCTACCTTCTGAACTACAAAAGTGCTAAAAAACTGCTGAAAGCCAGTGTAGCACTGCCCCCTAGGGAGCTGCTGAGTGCGGATTCACCTGGGTTACCAATATCAACAGTCCATAAAACGTATCGCTTTAGACTTGGCTCCGACAATGAACAGTCCAGGGGATTTGGTTTTTTGTGTTTTATTTTGGAACTTGGATGGGAGAAGGGATGAGTGGGATACTCCAACTTGAACTATGCCCAAATGTTGAGTACACTAACTGTAGAATGCGGCGCGACCGCTGCTTCACCTTGATACTACAGTGAAGATAGTAAATGTGATCCTGTTAGGTTGAACCTTCAGGGTCCTACCTTGGCACCCCCTTTCTCTACTTGCTGTGTGTGCTAGCTTCTGTCCACTAACCCCACTCGAGTGGTCCCCTTATTGGGCAGATCCCTGGCAAGCTCCCCGGTACTCACGGACACTGTTTTTCCTCCGGTCACTCTGCCTTCAACTCCACTGTCCGTATCCTGGACCTCCTAGCTCAGCACCACACTTTGGCTCACTAGGCCGACTGCCTAGGACCAACTTCCTTGCTGACAGGAGGAGAGACAGCCGTCACCCTCCTCCTGGGACCTGGCTTCCCGCCCAAAGACCTCATGGCTCATGTGCTCTTGGCTTATTTCCAATCCCATGATGCACCTCTCCAGGTGCCAACCCACTGGGACGGTTACAAAAGCCTGTGTATCATTGGTCAGGTTTCCTCCACTGTCCAACATGCCTCCCTATTGGATACAGTGGGGATACTCCCTCAGACCAGATGAATACACACTGAGCAAAATGAGCAGGCCTAACTACTAATCAGGCTCCCTGATAAGCAGATGAAGCAAAACAAATGCTTTTACCTAGCACCTGACTAAGAGGGTGCTACATCAGCTTCTCCTCCTCTCCCTCCCATCGGAATTCAGGGGCTGCAGGAGGGAAACATAGGTTTGATTCCTGTATATGCCGTCCCCTCTGCCCCTTCAGTCCAGGTTACTCTTCCTTCTTTGCTGCCCAGCCCCCCTGTGTGTTCCCCTGGACCCCTTCCTTGCACCTTCCCTCCTCTCTTCTCCCACCAGCTGCTGCGGAGGATGTTTCAGGATGGAGAGCGAGAAAGGGGCAGGTAAATATGTAATTTACTGGCCCCTTTTCTGAATGAACACAGTGAGTGATCAGTACTGATTGCTCCTGTATTAATTCATAACTGAAGCAGAGTAAACTGCAATTATTCTGCTTCAGTTTGTGAATGAACGAACAAACAGGAAGCTGCTCAGCACAGAGCGCTTCCCATTTATTCTCTGTCCAGTGCAGCTGAGACTGCAGAGAAAGACTGGGGAATCCCTGTCCTCAGTCCCTTCCTCTGTCTTAAAAGTGACACATCACGGGTCTGTTTATACCCCCGATATTTGACCAAAGCACCCCACCCCAACAGGGCTGCAAAAATTGGATTTTTGTACTTACCGTAAAATCCATTTCTCTGAGTTCAATTAATGGACACAGTGCTCTATAAAGCATAACTAGTGGATTATATTGCCTCCTCCAAGATTAGGACTAGGCAGAACAAAAAACACTGGCTACGCCCATGGGCCGTCCTCCGCTTGGTATGTGGGAAGTCCAAATGCAGTGCCAAAAGAAAAATGTTGGGGGGGGGGGGGTGAAATAACACAAGGGTACACATAAGAGCCCTTAACCGGATTACAGGACCCCCGTCGTCTGAAAAATAAATGTTTAAAGAAAAAACACCCCTCAAGAGGAACAGCCCCTCCTAAACCACAGCTTGAAAAACTTTGTGGCCAAAAGAAGCATCCAAAGATGCCAAAGTATCTACCTTATATATTATTATTTGAGAAGGAATTCCCCCGAAGACCAAGTGGCCACGTTGCAAACTTGCGATATTGATGCCTGATGACGGAAGGCCCAAGAAGTACTTAGCACCCAAATAGAAAGCGCCGTGACAGGGAAAGGTGGAACCTGACCTTTAATGGGCCTGAGTCACAGTCTGTCTGATACACCTGGAGACGGTAGCTGAAGAAGCGGCCAGACCTTTTCTTGAAAAAAATCAATAAAATCGGCGCATGATCAACCCCAATAAAAGTCATAAAATGCAAGAATAAATAACCACTTGCCGACCGCCGCAAGTACATTTACTGCGGCAGTCAGCCCCGTACAGGAAAAGTGACGTAGTACTACGTCGCTCGCCTGTGAGCCTCTAGGGGGTGAGCACACGCTGCCGGAGGCGCGCTCCCGCCCCCACTCGTTCCCCGACATGTCCGTGCGTGTGACCGGCGGACCCGAAGTCCGCCGGTCACTCACAATCTCCCGGTGGAGAGGGAGAAAGGCAGGCGGCTAATGTAAACAAAGCCGCCTGTCATTCTCCCTGATCTAACTGCAGAGATCATACGATCCTGCTATGTAGGATCATATGTCTCTGTGATTACATCACTGGCCACACCCCTTTAACAGTAAGAAGCACGCCCCTAGGGACACACTTAACCCCTTGATCACTAATAAAGTTAACCCCTTCCCTGCCAGTGTCATTTTTACAGAAACAGTGCATATGTATAGCACTGATTACTGTAGTAATGTCACTGGTACCCCCAAAAGTTTCAAAAATGTCAGTCAAGGGTCTGATCTGAAAAAGAAAGAGGTAGGGGGTGGCGCTGTCTGGTGATCCAAAAAAGGGGGTTTGTTACTAGTGCTATCACTAGTCACGTGTAACAGGTATAAACCCAATATGTAAATTAACAATGAGGTAGCTATTGTGTCAAAGTGCCAAGTGTATATAATTCACCCTAAAGGTGCCAAATGCTGTATGTATAGAAAATGGATGTAAATGACACTTGAATACCAAGTGAAATATTGCATAAGTGTGATATAATCAATAAATAATCATAAACAATTATAAGTGCAACCGTGCATAGGTGATATATCTATATAAGGTGACAAGTGCTAAAGTGAATACTGACAATGATAATACAGTATAAGTGTATGAAACTTAATACAACATAATGCATATAGATCTTTGTGCAATCGTGCTTAGAAAGTAACTCAAATCGTCCCCAATGATTAAAGTGACCTGTGCAAGGGTCCGATCTGTCCGCCGCAATGTCGCAGTCTCTCAAAAAAGAAAAAAAAAAAAATTTGCAGATCGCCACCATTACTCGTTAAAAAAAAAAAAAACAACAAAAATTACAAAAAATCTTCCCCTTAGTTAGTAAACGCAATCATTTTTGTGCAAACCAATCAAAATACGCTTATTGCGATTTTTTTTACCAAAAATATGTAGCAGAAAACAAATTGGCCTAAAATGTTAAAAAATTTTACATTTTTACATTTTTGGGGGGGGGGGGGGGGGGGGGGATTTCATATAAAAAAAAAAAAAGTGAAAAATATTGTTCTTTTTTCAAAATTGTCGCTCTTTTTTTGTGCAAAAAGTATAAAATCGCACAGGTGATCAAATACCACCAAAAGAAAGCTCCGTTTGTGGGAAAAAAAGGACGTCAATTTCATTTGGGTACAGTGCCGCAAGACTGGGCAATTGTCCGTTAAAGTCACGCAGTGCCGAATCGCAAAATAGGGCCTGGTCAGGGAGGGGGTAAAATCTTCCGGGGCTGAAGTGGTTATAACATATAAATGCAGGATAATGATCACAAATGACATCAAATATATATATATACACACAATAATTTTCAACAATAAAAGAGCGGTAGTAACATAGTAACTATAAAGAAGGAACAAATTGTGAGTTGATTACTTTATGCTTCTACAATAATTGTCATTTTGAAATTTACTACACTATGAAGTCCTCCCATTTATCTGTGGTTTGAGTTCCAAACCCTACCTAGGATATTTTCCCCCTTGATGTCTGATGTTGGCTACCTAAAAGGACCTTAAGAGCCTGCCTTAAAGGGACCACCACTGGACCAGTCACTTCCATATTGGAGACCCTGCTACCTATTGGTACAAACAGTCTTGGAGGGGAGCGGCCATTTCACTCATTTAAGGATACACGCTCAACCACAGTATTGAAAGCAGTTTCCCGCACCTATTGAATGTCCACAGTTTCCCGCACATCTGGCATTTTTCACAGCACTACTTTCTTTATGAACTTTTTTTGATTCTCCATGAACTGTTTATGATTATCTCCTTCCTTATAAAGCAATTTATCTTTATGATTATCTGCTTCCTTATAAAGCAATGTATCTTTATATGGTTCAATATACCCCTGCTTTTTTTCTTTTTGGGTATTCTTCCTTATATTATTTATCATTTTTTCCAGTCACAATCCACCTATTACACAGTTTCATGTGTTTCTTACTGTGTATTACCATCACTTATTTTTGATCAGACCGTATTGCCTTTCTATACTTGGATCTGATCAGTTACCATCACTTTGCACCTATAGTTCACTGTCACTTCCTTCTTTATAGTGACTATGTTACTACCGCTCTTTTATTTTTGAAGATTATTGTGGTTCATTTTATTTGCACTATTTGCACTGTGCACTTTACCACATCATTATTTATATATAATTGATTTGATGTCATTTATGATCATTATCCTGCATTTATATGTTTATTTATTCTTGCATTTTATTACTTTTATTGGGGTTGATCAAGCGCCGATTTTATTGATTTTTTCATTTGCTTTTATGTATGTGGTGGCACTACTAAGAATTGGCTGCTAATCCCTGGTCCCTATCCACACCCTACATCTACTATTTATTTATTACATCTGGTATATGGTCAAGCACATAGGTTTCCTTACTTTCATCAGACCTTTTCTTGGTCCGTCCGTAACCACAAAAAGCGAGTCTGACCTCCGAAAGGGATCGGTAACTGCCAGATACACCCTAATCGCACAAACCACATCCAAGGTATGCAAAGCAAATTCCTTAGGATGAGCCGGCTTGGGAAACAAACTTCAAATGGAAGTCAGACAACTTTGGGCAGGAATGATGGACAGGGACGAAGAAACACTTCATCCCTATGGACCACCAAATGGGGATTGCGACAGGATAATGCCGCCAATCCCAATATCCTGTCAGCCGAGGTAATAGCCACCAAGAATGTCACCTTCTGGGATAACGTAGACGAGGGAATCTCCCGAATGTTCTCAATTGGAGGTTTCTGGAGAACCGAAAAGCACTAAATTTAAATCCCATGGCAGCAAAAGAGACCATACAGGTAGAGCCACATGTCGAACCCCCTGAATTGAAGGTACGAACTAAAGAGTGCTTGGTTAGGGGTCGCTGAAAGAAGATTGCCAGGGCAAACACCTGGTCCTTGATGGTACTCAAGGCTAACTTCTGATCAATGCCCCGTTGAAGAAAGGTTAAGATCTGAGTTACAGAAAAGGATCGAGGATGAGCACCAATCGACTGAAAACAAGAAATGTACGCTTTCCACATACAATGGTATATCTTGCTGGAAGAGGACTTCATCGCCTTCACCATAGTAGGGATCACTGATACAGACAAACCTCTATCCCTCAGTACCTGGCTTTCAATAGCGAAGCCATTAAAACCAGCGACTGTAAAGCAGGATGGTAGATCAGGCCTTGGGACGACTGGTTTTCTCTGAGAGGAAGCCCCCAAGGGACATTTACGGCCACAATGATAATTGAAAGATCCTCGCTCTTGATTCCTCACAGGAACTGTGGAAGAATCCTGACTTGAGGAGGATACCGGCCTTACCGTGGCCTTTGGATGCCTGCGGTGTCTGCCAGAGCAACCCGTAATCTCGCCACAAACTTCTGTATCCTCATGTGAAGCCGAACCTGCTAAAGGAGCTGCATGTAGGACTGTGCAAACAGGACTGTCTTGAAGGTGGATACCACCAGATTCAGAACATGCATGCAAATCAGGAGAGAGATCCATCTGTGTGACAGCAGCCGGAGAATCACAGCCTATGGTTCCTGAAGTTTGTCCAGAAGAAAGACCTAGGTAAATCGTTTCCCTGGACAGGGATAGGGGGAACCTTAGGTAGTTCGGACATCACCTGAACCTTTGCAGGAATAAGTCTGCACAAGGAGACGCAGGACCCAAAAAACCTGAAAATAAACTGTCCCCCTTTCTGGGTACCCCCAAAAGAAACATTTAGCAGACCTCCTTGATGCTTACAAAAAGAAAAGAGGTCCACGGGGCCAGAAACCAGCGAAGATGTCCCCCCACCCCGATATTGAGTGAGGACAGGCCTTCATGCTGAAGAGATCTTGCCTGCTGGTCCGGAGAAGCCAGCGCTAGGCTTAGCAGAACCAAGGTTGCTTGAAACCTCCCGGGGAAGATTTGAAAGATCCCTTATTCTCTGTCAGAGAAGCACAAAATAATTTTCTATGGACTGAGAAGGAGGGCCGCCATCTGCGACGAGGCACTTTCCCTTTCCTTGACTGGCAGGAAGGTAACCCCCCCCCCCCCCCTCCTGTGATACCCTTAATGAGGTTATCCAGGGTAGCCCCAAACAAGCTATTGCCTTGAAAGGGCAGATCAATGAGAGATTTCTTGGAGGCTTGGTCTGTGGACTAATTCTTAAGCCACAGCACGCGCCTAATCACTGTTGGAGATACAACAGCTTTTAGCTTATTACAGATAAACTGCAGTTCACAAATAGGACAGTAGATGTCGCTAATGCTAAGTGATATGCTATGCATTCTCTATGATGTGTTGTCATTTCCTGTACACTGCACTGTACTTGTTGATTATCTCTTCCTGTCTGTGTTCTTCTTACAAATGAAAAAGTGACATCTTTTGCTATCTGTGTTATGTTCCAATAAAGAAGCCAGTTCCTGTTTACTCCACAATGTCTGATCTGAATGGACTCCGCTGCACCCAGTGATTGCACTCTGCAACAATCACCACCGCTGAAACAGAAAGTTTGGACAGAGCAGGAGCTGTATCCATAGCTCCATCACAAATAAATTGCAGCCCATGGACTAACTGGCCTGCTAAATCAACATAAGCAGCGGAAACCTGCTCACCCCTAAGCTTGGCCCATTCAGTTAGGGCCCAAGAGAAAAAACAAAAAAGATGTAAGGAAGGAGGAAAAAAAAAAAAAAAAAGTTGCTAGGACCAGAGATCCCATGTCCTTACTCCGGATTAGACAGATTACCTAGAGCAGGGGGGGGGGGGGGGGTATATACCAAGCTGAGGATGGCCCATGGACATAGCCAGGTGTTTTTTATTCTGTCTTGTCCTACTCTTGGAGGAGGCAATATAACCTGCGGTTATGACTTATGGAGCGCTGTGCATACGAAAGAGACATGTATATTTTAATTTATAAAAAATATAAAACAAATTAAAAAATTGCTGACCCTGTCTGGGGCTCTACTGTGACACTATCTGCTGCCCTACTGACTCATGCTGTCCACTGTTAAAAAGGTAGGCCAAGTTTATATTTTTACAGTGATATTTAATTTTTCTAAGTTTTCCTTACTAGGTCTTGCTAGTACATTTATTTTAATGTTGTTCAGGTAGATCTCCACCTCTCAAAAGGTTGCATACACCTGGCCTAAAACATTGGGCGTTTAAATTCATGCAGTCTCACTTCAGTAAATTAAGGCCAAAGTTCATATCCAAGTCATTCACTCAACTGCCTAACACTGAACTCCAGCCTAAAATCCTTCAGAACTTCTGTTACACCACATAGGATGGTTCATTCCTCTTTCATCCCTGTGGCACTAGAACAAGAACCTGCAAACAACAATAAAAACTTCAAAAGTTCCTAAAACTGACCCTTTTTTTTGTCCATGCAGAGCAAAGTAAAAGGACCCCGTTACTCCACCCCTCCAGACAGCATATTGTAGATTACCTTGCTACCCCACCACTAAGTTCGGCTGCTGGAACTGGGAAAAAAATTCCTGTGTCAAGCTCCAAAACTTAATATTTAAGCTAACAGAGCTGTGGGATCCTTTCCTTGTGTTGAGCAAACGACAAGGAGCTAGTACTGCCAGATGGGAAAGGGGAAATCCGCCACATGCTCACCAATCCAAATTTTAAAAGCTAACTTCCATCCAGGCAGGTAAACTGAGGAGTGGGAACAAGGAACAGTATGTATTACACTGCTCAGGAGGTGTATGGGTAAAGAAAAGGGTAAAAAAAAAAAGGAAGCAAGACTGAAACCACCACTTCAGTGGTAAAAGTCCAGAATACATTTAGAGCTCAATTCATTTAGAGCTCAAGGTGAGCCAATGCGTTTCAAAGCACCTTGGATAAAAACAATATATTCTATCACTGCTGCTAGGGGGCCCTATAACCAAAGAACTGTCAATCCGCACACATCTGCTATCATTATTGGCAATTCAATAATAGTCAAGCACTCCTCTCCTCTACCATTATACAAAGAGATGTTACTGGTCATTAAAGAAATGTGAAATCTGTCTCTACCACCCCCTCTTCTGAATCACTAACCCGAAAGAGACACTTTTTTTTTTTTTTGTTTAATATTACAGCCTATATATTTGGTCAGGGTTAGTGACAAAGTATTAAAACTGGGTCAGCATAACTGCCAAGCAGCTTGTATTTGCAGAAGGGGGTCAGCAATGGCAGCCCCCACAAAAGGGGGTCAGCAATGGCAGCCCTATATTTCTCTCACGACAGGTTTACTTTTAATATGCATGAAAATAAATTCATGCAAAGCCCACAGAGCGAGTACTGTGTGAACTGAACTCACTTTTGTCGACATACATGCGAGAAGCTATACTTAACGCAGTCTGTACCAGCCGCTTTGTAACTTTCTGCATCTTTTCATGAAGGCATGGCAAGGATTCCACATGGAGTGTCTCCAACAGCTTTTTTTCGGTTTCCTTCTCTGCACCTAAACCGGAAACAAAGACCATACAGGATGACATTACAGCAACTGTTATACTTCTGGTGAATTCTGACCCCAGACCCTTAAAACAAACAGGGGTTAGTAAATTAGCAATGCTAATTAAGGGGGGGACACATTTACAATGATCTTGGGAAGCCCGTATGGCCTAAGTTAGGCTGAATTATCAGACCAAGTCAAGTCAAATGAGTCAGTGCTATACCTGCATATCAATATGAATTGTGAAGCAAACATACATATACACGTGTGAAACCATCACCCCTCAACTAGTGCAACAAAAATATATTTAGTGAACTAAAAGTCCATAAATCTAGTCCAAAAATGTAGAAATCCTGGTTATACCAATATCCTCTACCTCCGGGCTCAACTCTCAAAAGCACCAAAAAAGGCTCACCAGATTTTTTCAAAGAAGGTCATAGAACGCTTTTTCTCCTCTTCCGACAGGGCCTTCGCAGCACACCTCGCTGTCCAATTTACACCAGTATGTAAAAACATATTCAACAATTCCCCTCTTCTCCAGGTAAACCCTTTTTTGGTACTTTGGGCACTGAGCACAGAGGTGAAGGATATTGATATAACCAAGATTACAGACTTTTTGGACTATATGTTTATTGAATTTATTTTTGTTGCACTCCTTTGGGGGTGATGTTTATTTCATGTGCTTCAAATAGACTGTAGGTTTAGGTTTGCTTCACAATTTATATGAAGTTTTAAACAAAATTACTTAGTCATGCAACACTGTACCCAAACAAATGGTTTATAATTTGTATTGAGAAATCTAGAGCATTCTTTTCATGGTATTTAATCTTCAATAGGGGTTTTTTTTTCTCTTCTCTTTAACAGCTTGCTGACCGCCCGCCGCATATATACTGGATATAGGAGCACTCCTGGGGGCGAGCGCGTGCCGCCAGAGCGCACCCTTCATCCCCACTAAGCAGCGGGGATGCTGATCCATGGGACAGGCGGCACCAGCGATCACTCCCCGCTGAGAGAGAAGGGCGGTCAGCTGTTGTAAACACAGCAGACTGTTCTCTCTGAAATGATCACAGAGTGCTTGTAATCCTCCTATATAGGATCACAGGTCTCTGTGTTCATTTCACAAGCCCCTCCCCCATACAGTTAGAAAAAACACTCCCCTAGGCTCACACAACCCTTTGATCACCCCTAGGTTAACCCCTTCCCTCCAGTGTGTCATAAGTACAGTAACAGTGCATATTTTTAGCACCGATTACTGTAGTAATGTCACTGGTCCCCACCAAACGTGTCAAAAATGACAGTTAGGGGTACGATCTGTCCGCCACAATGTCGCAGTCCCGCAAAAAAAAAAAAAATAATCGCAGATCGCCGCTGTACTAGTAAAAAATAAAAATAAAACAATCTTCCCCCTAGTTTGTAGATGCAATAACTTTTACACAAGCCAATCAAAATACGCTTATTGGGATTTTTTTTTACCAAAAATATGTAGCAGAATACAAATTGGCCTAGAAGGATGAAAAAAATAATTTTTTTTGGGGAATGTTATATAGCAGAAAGTGAAAAAAAATATATATATTTTTTTAGAATTGTCTCTTTGTTTATACCGGGGGGTTTAAAAAAAAAAATATATAAAAAAAAAAAAAAAAATATATAAAAACGCACAGGTGATCAATTACCACCAAAAGAAAACACTATTTGTAGGAAAAAAAAAAAAAAAAAAAAAAAAAAAAAAAAAGGCCAACAATTTTTGTTTTGGCCGAATTGCAAAAAATGGCCTAAAAAATGGCCTGGTTTATTAAGGGGGGAAAATCCTTCCAGTTCAGAAATGGTTAAATAAAAAGGAAAAAAAAAAAAAAAAAGCCTTCTTCATAAAATTTAGGGCAAAATACATTCTGCCACATTGCTTTGGTAAAAATAACCCAAATCGCCTGGGGCCTACGGAATACGTTTGTCTTCTCTGAAGAGGGGAAAAGGTCTTTTAGGTCCATAATCTACCCACCAGGCAATCTCCTTTGCATATCTTTATGGATTATTGGCTCCCACTCCCACTGCAACTCTCCCCTCCCCCTTCTCCCTTTCCCCCCTCAACCCCCATATTGACTTGTATGAGAAGACAAGCAGTTCTGGCATGAAAAAAAAAGCCCATGTACAGAGGCAAACTATCCACTGATCTCTATGAAATACCAATCCTATGTCAATAATCGCCAATTCGATTTTTTGGGGGTTTCTGTGCCCTAACATTGAGTTTTAAAGCCTCACAGATACTGTAGTTGTTGTATGGCCACCCAGACCCTTTTAATGGGTGTAAAAGCCAAAAGATAATTTTCAGCATGTTTTCAGCAAAGTTTATTAGGAGATCCTCTCCGTAACAGCACAGGCTGACATGGATAATCCACAACCTCCCAATTTGGCAGCAGTGCTGTCAGCCTCCTGTGCACATTCCAATTGTGGGCTAGCCATCATGTCTTCAGAAGGCATGTATAGACTTAACAGGGAGCCCAAATGGCCAAAAAAAGGGGAGTGCATGACATGATGACAACATTCTTACCGATTGCAAGGTAACGGATTTGTGTTGTCAGCTTGCAACATAGTCTCCAGGTAACGAATGAGCAAATAATGATTTGCTTATGAAAATGGTTATGGAAAAAGAGGATACCAAACATTTAGCAAAAATCGTGTGAACTCTGCACTCAGTGATATTTACAATCAGATCAAATTTACCACTAGTCAAAAGGACACAGCAGCACCCACAAATATCCACAAATCGATATTAAATAAATAAAATGGTGTTGCTCTCAGTTTAAAACATCCTGAAATGAAGTACAGTACACTACATATAAACCTTCAGCTCATAAAATATGTGCAAATTAGTGCAAGAAGTGACAAATGCAAAAAACAAAAATTCCTTGTAAACAGTCCACGTCTCTAAATTCCAAAATCTGCTTTGTACAACGCAGCCGGTGACACTCTCCTACACTAACAGATGAAAAGGCCTCTTACCAGAAAATAAGACCCCTTTAAATTACAGGTGGTCTAAGGTGCTTCCCCAAGCAATGGATTAAAATAGGAAGGGATTTTCCTGGCCCCGGATGTTGATTCTGACAGCGTACGCTGTGACGCCATTGTGAATGCACGTTTGAGTGGCGTGGCTTTTTCATACATATTTGTTCATTGCCTTGCTCGTATTATTTTATTAAACCTGAATGGTTTTAGGGTATCATACTATATGGAGCCTTTTTCTCTTGGTCGCTTTGGTGGAGCAGAGGAGTATTCTTTGGTGGGTGCTTTATTGCCATCTGTTTTTATCCACCGCCTGGGGAAGCACAGACTTCCTGTAATTTATAAGGGTCTCGATTTCTGTTAAGAGGCTTATGATCTGTTGGTGGAGAAGAGCGTCACCAGTTGCATTATCCAATGCGATTTTTGGAAATCTTGGAATTTAGGAAAAGTGGACTACTTTCTGTATTGTTTTCACTGCTTAAGTTGGTTTACAAGGATTTTTGTTTTATTAACACTTATCACTTCTTGAACAGGAGCTAAAGATTATATACAATTTACCTGGTTTCTGGATGTTTATTTAAAAATGATAGTGCAACACAATTGTATTTATTTTGGATATTAAACATACTGAAAAACAGATTTAGGTTTAAAGCCCCGTACACATGTACCGATTGTCGGCCGTAAATATTCGGCCGACGACCGATCGGCCGATTGTAGGCTTGTTAGTATGATGCTTCCGACAGCCGACAGCGCATTTTCGGCCGAACAGAATCTGTCGTGCAGGCATTAAAATTTTTGTTGGCCAACACCAGAACGGCCGATTGTTTGCCAGTCAGTACAGATTTCGGCCGACAGACAGCAGATTAGCAAGACTGGGCATGCTCAGAGAAGAAAAAAGACAAGGAAAGTTAACCATCACATGACATGACATCACTTCTGCAGTCGGCTGTTGTTGGCCGACAAAATTCGTGTGTAGTCTTTTGCAGTTTTCAACAGACACGACAGCCCTGGACAAAAGACGGCCGATCGTTCGGCCGACGATCGGTACGTGTGTACGAGGCTTTACATACACTTATTATGGGTCTGTATATATTAAGAGTATTGGGGGGAGGGGAACATAGCCATTACCTAAAGTCAACTGCAAGAGCCCCAGAGCAATGCTTAAAGGTGAAACAACCACATTGGGGCTTTTGGATCCCAGGTGAACTTCTTTTAAAAGGTCCGTGCTAAATTTCATCATGGCATTAGAAAATTTTGCCATCTCTGCTTGAGACAAGTCTCCATTACATGTATTTTCTGAAGAGGATATTTTCTCATCATCTTGGTCATCTTCAATTGATTCTTCATATTTAGGAGCCACGGTTTCATCATTTTGTACTGCTGGTGTAGATGAAGTGGTTGTAAATTCTGTTGTTGCCCAAGGAAAGAGGTCTAACCAAGTGTCCGAGGTAGAGTCTGCAATGTTTGAGTGTGTTGCTTCTGTGGTTATTGGAGTTGTACTAACAAGCGTTGTTCCGATTTCATTTGCTGGCAATTCCTCATCTACTTCCTGCATAGAGAATAAAAAATATCATCATCAGTGAATTTAACATATGAGGGACATTGCTTTTACACAGATCTTGCTACCATATAGCCCATCTAGTAGTAACAAGTTTTCAACAGCTACACAAGAGTTCCTTTTTTACTAGCATTTACAATTGCCTCGTGCAATAGACTCACTTATGTTTATAATATATTAGAAGATTCCAGTAAGGATGTGGTGATGTTTGATTGTACTATCAAGTGCTTTCTTTAATTTTCAAAAGCTTAGAGAGGAATGTCTCTGTTTAGTACCCAGTTTGGAACCAAATCAAATATAATTAGTATAATTACGGAGATGTTACAAAATCAGGAATGTTGGATTAATACCCGACAATCACTCAGTCAGATGAAGCAATGACCCATCACAGGCAGGAACTCGAGGCCCCCTTGTTGTGTAGTAGAATGTCAGTGTCCAACTTGCATCACTCCTGCGGCTACTGATCCCAGCACCACCTTTTCAGGCACTGCCAACCAGCCTTGCTGCAGCTTTCACTAGCCCTCCAGGCTCTCTTCTCCCCAAACTGACACTAACCAGCCAAACATGCCGACCTGCTCCTGGAGTTCTCTCACCTTGCTCCTGTGCCTCCAGAAAAGGTTTCCTGTTTGTGCGCGTTTTGGTAGGTATCTTCCAGCACCTGAACCCCAGGCCCGAAGTCAGACTAGGGGGGCATTACCCTTTAGGGCCACCGTTAGCCCTGACCTAAAGGAACCATGACCCAGATTACACAGCTCAGGTTTTAGCCTTGAGCCAATTAGGTTTTGCCTGTCCTAAAAGATCTACACTAAACTCTAGCAAATTTCTAGAGGGTGCTACAATTAGAATGCATGAGGCTTTAAATATGTAAATGTTGAAGCTAGACTGGTATTTTTTCAATTTTTTTTTTTCCAAATATATTTTATTTATTTAGAAAGTCAGAAACAGTGGGAAAAAAGAAACATTGGCATACATTGCAAATAACATCAATAGTAAAGTGCATATACACTGAACTCGGAAAAATGTTAAACACAGTGGATTGCAACGTAGAGAGAGAAGCAGCAGGATCCCCAGGCAAAATAGTGAGGACGTAACATCATACTGCCGAAGATGTATCCAACGCCTGAAGGCACTTGAGCATCCGTATATGGAGCAACCAGGCTATAAAACAAATTCCAACTGTCCCTGCCAGATTTTATAATAAAAACGGAGAGAAGAGAGAGAAAGAAAAAAAAAGAAGAAAAAAAAAAGGGGGGGGGGGGGAAGGAATAAATATAACGGACGGATAGGGCCAAGGCGATGTAGAGGGTATGGAGGTGCCCAGGTGTCAACAAGTGGAGCTTTGAAAACGCATTAAGGATTTCCCCGTCAGAGAAGATAAACACATTGCAGAAACCCCAGACCCTCTCATAATGCCCACGCCTATGTTGAGCTGTTAAGTCCTCCATTTTGTTGATCTCTTCCAGTTTGCGCATGCAAATCACTGATAGTAGGTGAATGAGGGGTCTTCCAATACAGAGGAATACACAATTTAGCCGCACATAGAACATGAGGAAGGATCGACTTTTTATATTTTTCGAGATCGGGATGTCCGATAGTTGGAGGAGAAAGAAGGCCGGGGTGTCTGGAATGGTATGATTGGTGAGCACCCCAATGGAGGTCTTTGACAGCCCTCCAAAATGAACTATCCTAGAACATGACCAAAAAACATGCAGCAACATACCCTCTTCCTCCCGCCATTGCCAACACGCCGCTGAAGCACTCGGGTAGAACTTGTGTAGGAGGGAGGGTACTCGGTACCATCTGGTGAGCACTTTATAGTTGGTCTCTTGCAGTTTCGTGCAGGTAGGAGTCTTAAGTGCCAGCGTACAGACATTCAATCGTTGACCAGATGCAAGTGTACAATCAAGATCAGCCTCCCATTTGTGTAAGCATGACAAGGTGAAGCCCTCTGCAGGCGTAACTAGTAAGCCATGTGTTTGAGACTGGGCCTGAAAACAACCTTCGCCTGCGCAATAGTCTTCAAAAAGGCGTAAGTTCACGAGCGTATAGTTCAGGGGAGGGTAACGAATGCAGGAAGTGGTGGAGCTTGGCCGCTGTTTAGAACCCTAGACCAAAAAGGGACCATCCGGCGCCAGAGTTTCCATGGAGGGCCATTGTCCATTACACACGAAGTGTGATGCTAGAAACTTACCCAGAGTCCGCAGGTGCCTGAAGACTGGGTCCGTGTTGTCCGGCTCAAAAGATTGCCTAAAATTGGGTGTAACGGGGTAGATATAGCAGGGTTCGAAAAGAGAGAAGCAAACAGTGCAAGCGTCATAACGATCTTAGGGTGCGACTTGAGGGAGTTCGGAACAGCACCCACACACCAGGGGGCTCCCCCCAGGGGGGACACCTGACTGTGCCTGTTCAACCTGTGCCCAGAGTTTGCCTGAGTAATGTCTACGCCAGTCCAGGAGGCGGCTAAGGTGTACCGCTTGATATATATTTTGCCACGTCCAGAAGGGCCAAACCCGCATACTGTTTGGGGAGGACTAGTTCAGCCCAAGATAAAACGAGGCCACCCGCAGACCCAGTCAAATTGTATAAAGAGGGAGTGAAGTAGTGTGAAGAATGCAGAGGGGAGTCTTAGCCCCCGTTCACATGCAAGCGACGCTACTTCGCACCGCGACCTCCGAGGTCGAGAGCGAGCAGCGCGCCGCGACCTCGGAGCGGCCGCCACGGACTTCATAACATTGAAGTCTATGGCGGTCGCCTCCTGGTCGCCCCAAAGAAGCTCCGGACCCTTTTTCTAAGTCGGAGCGACTTGTGTCGCTCCTATTAGAACGGGTCCGCAGCTTCCCTATGGGAGGCAACCTACGGCGACCTTAGTGTGAACGGGGGCTTATAGGTAGGGCCTGCAAAAGGTACAGTATCTTGGGAAGCCCTGTCATCTTAATGAGATTGCACCTCCCAAACCAGGAGTGCAATCCCATACGCCAGCCATCCAAGAGCTTGTGAATCATGGACAGTAAAGGGAGGAAATTCAATTCATAGAGCTTGGACATTGGAGCTCCAATAGAGATATTGGAGTTTCCAACTGTTCCCTCGCGTCCTCAGGCAGTGGTGGCAAACGGGCGGAAGCTATATAGTCATCAATTTGTGACTGTGTAGCATCTGGGCCCGAGAGGTTGTAGAGAGACGAGTAGAATCCCTGGAATTCATTTGCAATCTGCTTAGGGAGCGCAAATTTACGACCCGAGGAAGAGGCAATATGTGGGACATAACTAGCCAGCCTCTGCGCCCGCACAGAGGCCGCCAGCAACCACCCACATTTTTTCCCCCGACATATAGAAGGAGTAGCGAGAGCGTTGTAGGTCTGCTTTAGCTTTGGCAAAGAGGAGGTCCTGGACCTGTTTACGTAGGGAGAAGAGCTACTTCTCCATGTCTCGGGCTAAGATTACGCTTGTGCAGAGTCTCTAAAGTGTGAATGTCCCCCAGCAGTTTCTCGAGCATTTGTGAACAAATTTTCTTAAGGCGGGAGCCATGTTTAATAAGGATGCCTCGTATAACTTTTTTTTTTTTTTTTAATTTATTTATCATTTTCAAAAAGAAAAGAAAACATACAAATTACGTTTTGCACAATAAAAACATTAATTTTCCAGTAGTATAAGTTATCCCTTCCCCTATTTATCCCCCTATTTAACCCCCCCCCCCGCTCCATACTAGTTATCTTTCTCTTTTTCTCCACTCCATTTGGTGTACTCTCTTGTTGTCTTAAACTCCTTCCAATTTTCCCATATATCACTGCATTCATCTGCATCATCCTCTTCCCATTCCAGTGTTCTTATTCTCTCTACTCTTTGCACCCAATCTCCCATAGTCGGGACCTCTTCCTTCTGCGAAAATAATGGGATAAGTCCTTTTGCCGCGTTCATCAGGTGGGGTATCAGTGTTACTTTGTATTGCCTAATGGAGTTTTTGATACCATGGAATAGGCAATACCGGGGATCTTACGGAATTTCTATTTTCGTGATTTTTTAATTAGACAGAGGATTTCCCTCCAGTACTTTCATTTTTGGGCAGTCCCACCAAAGATGGGCCATTGTACCTACTTCTGGGCAACCCCTCCAACAGTTTTTTGATTTTTCTTTTTGGTAATTATGAACTTTATCGGGGGTAATATACCATCTGGCAATGCATTTATAATTCATTTCAACTGTGTTCATGTCTACTATGGAACTATGTATTAGTTTTAAACTTTTTCCCAAGTGAAAACCCTTGTTTTCGTGTTTCCAAGTCCCTCTCCCATTTGTCGATGAATGGCGGGACCGCCGGTCCTGTCAAATCCACCAGAATTTTTATATATTTGATATTTTATTTTCATGTTTCTCTGAAGAACAAATCCGCTCGAAGGGGAGCAAGTCTTCTCCCCTTCTCAGCGGCTTTGGCAAAGAAGCCACAAAATGTTACATCTGACAGTACTCATTTAACTGTTTTATGAGCCTCCCATACGACCCCCGAGTCACAGTCATCCATCACATTCTCACGGAAGTACTCCATGATTTCCTTAAGAACCTCTGTGTGCACCTCCGGGTGTTGCAGGAGGGTATCACCAAGACGCCACACTCGGGACCCCACACCAGAGCCTTCCGTCAGTTTATAAGATAAAGATATCATTGCATGATCTGAAATTGTGATAGGAGTCAATGGCAGTGGACACCGTAGCATGCAGCTGGTGATGGGGAATCAGAAAAAAGTTTTGGAGTACGTCTTGTGAGGCACGGAAAAAAGGTGTAATCACGTTCCCCGTTATGTTGCAGTCTCCATACGTCAATGAGCTGAGCGTCGTGGAACGAATGTAAAATCCTCTTGCGGGGGCCAAGGGGGATGGACGAAACGGCCGAGGACGTATCGACCGCAGGAACAAGGGGAATGTTGAAGTCCCCCCCCCCCCCATAATCAACTGACCTTCCTGAAAAGAAAGAAGCTTCTTATGAGTACGGACAATGAAGGAGTCTTGGCCGTCATTGGGAGCATAAATATTCGCAAGCGTTAACGGAAAAGTACCGATCGAGGCCTTAAGGAACACAAATCGTCCCTCAGGGTCCAAGGGAAACATGCCGACAGAAGGATAGACACCCCCTTAGATTTTGCCTCTGCATTGGTCGAGTGGGAGGAAGCAGGGTAGTAACGATTCTTAAGTAGTGGGAGACAATCCTCTCTGAAGTGGGTCTCCTGGATAAACGCCACATCTGCGTGACTGCAGCATAGGTCATTAAGGAGCACTATGTTTTTCAGGGATATTAAGCCCCTTAGCATTAAGAGAAATCACCTTGAGAACATCCATTCCATAGGGTGGTGCGCAGGCAGGGGGATGGTGAGGAGAAAAAAAAAATAAAGAGCGGGGGGGGGGGGGGCAATGGAAGAAAAATCAAATGGAGAGGAAAGACTAGAAGAGAAGAGGAGAGAAAAGACGGGATAGGAGGCAAAGAGGGTCAATAGTAGGAGAACCAAGGAACTTAAAGCAGGCAAGAGGTGGAAAACTCACAAGGAAACTAAATGCGCTTGCACTAGGGGGCTACCGGAGCCCACCACAGACAATCCCATGTGGAAACGTGGGTGGAGTAGGCTCAGCAGGAACAACGAGTCCAATCCACCCACCTAACCCAGCAGGAGAAGGCAAATTTAGAAAGGCATATAGGGTATCAGTGACAAACAGGAACTGAGGAAGTTAACAACAGCTGAACATGAGGGTGAGGGCATATGCAAAGAGAACAAAAAATATAAGTGCAAAACAGACCCCAGATATTAAACATGGGCTCAACAATTTTAAAAAAAGAGTCCGAACTGCCTGTACACAGAAGCACGTATAGATAGCACTTACAGGCGAAGGCACCCGTGTCCAGGACGTGCAGCCAGGTATAACCAAAGGCTGCAATGACACCATACAACAAGCAAATAAAAGCACTCTGCCCAGGCAGTTCGGACCATCCACCAGCATATTAGAACACTACAACCACCCCAGAGGGCACCTGACGCCCCCCACCCATCCACCCGACACCCATCAGTGCTGCAGAAGTCCCCCAAGCCCGGATGCAGGAGGAACCCCCAGCCCCACCACCCCCAGGGATGAGCAGTGAGATATGTCCCAGGTCCCACCCGCAGCCCAGCCCATAGGCATACGATGACAGGTGAAGATCACCATTCAGTCAGTCCCACAGGCGATTGTTTCCAGCCCACCCTAGGTATCACAGTCAGCAGGTATCAGAGTGTGACAGGGCAGATCATGCAGGAGGGAGACCTGACCCCCCCGCAGCAGTACCCAAAGCTCAAAAACAGAACAGTCCCTGGGTCATGAAAAAGCAGGCAGGTAGTCAATGAGGGGGAGAAAACGGACTGTTCTAAAAAAGGCATGTAGCCCACCGTGTGGTTCTCAGGTAGTACATAACGGGACAGGAGGGGTGTCAGCGATCAAGTACTCACTCATAGGGCTGCCAGTTACAATGTTCAGAGCTCCCTGGGGGCCTCCAACACGGGAGCTCTAGCTCTGCGGTGGATCTTCAGAGGGCGAGGAATTAAAGCAGTTCCCAAAGGAGCCAGGGTTCGACGGTCCGAGGAGCGGGAGAGCATCAGCAACCAGTTTGGTATTTGAATTGGTTCAGCATCGAGGAAAGCGAACAAAGCAGGTAGTTCACTTGGCGAGTGAAGATTGGAGGAATTGGGCTTGCGGAACGCGACTTGACAGGGGGAACACCCCCATCGGTAAGTGATGCCTGTTCGCATGGCCAAATCCAACAGTGGGGGCAGTAACACACGGCCGTACAGTGTGGCCCTGGAAAAGGTCTGGTAAGATCTTCAGAGAAGCGCCACCAAAGTCCACAGGGCCAGAGTCCCAGGCCTTACGGACCATCAGTTCCCTATGGGTATACCTGTGAAAGTGGGATATCACATCTCTTGGCCTCTCTGGATCAGCAGAGCGAGGGCAAGGAGCCCGGTGGATCCAGTCAAACTCCAAATTGTCTGGCAGAGAGTCCCCTATAAGCTGACCAACAACAGAACTGATGGTGGCAGGCAAGTCCTCAGGGCCAGTTGCCTGGGGTAAACCTTTGAGCCGAATATTGTTTCGGCGACTGCAGTCTTCCATATATTTCATATGTCATGGAAGCCACAGTCGCTTCCATATGAGAAGTCTGTGCTTTCTCAAGGGTAGAAAGCAGTAATTGTAGCCTCTCCCGCAGACACCCTGTCCGCCACTTGCCAAACCTATTTCTGATGAGTGGCCTTAAGCCGGACAACAAAAGCCTCCAGATCGGCTTTACCGGGCAGGGAGCGGAGAATGGCTGGTAATTCCACGTCCTCCCCAAGTTGACTGAGCGGCCGGGATGTGCTCGGTGCAGGCGGGCGAAGCGCCGCCGGGGTATCTGAGAGAGTGTCCGATGCTGCAGAGAAAGAAGGAGAGGCAGGTGTAAAGTCTGCGCCCACATGGTGCAGGCTGCATGGCTACGCCATCTTGCCAGCCGGGGAAGGCGCCTGTGAGGCCGAGAAGAAATGCCTGATCTCACTCCCCGAGGGGGCACTCCGAGGCGTAACCGTGTGCCCAGAGGTGCTCTTGGTCTTCCTCATGCCTTGAGGAGATGACAAAAAGGAGCCAGGCCAGGTGTGTTAGGACACGGAGCTCAAGTAGAAAGCAGCCTCAGCCGGTCATGTCCAGACCATGCCCTCTTTTTTTTTTTTTGTTTTTTTATTGCTCGTCTCCGGTTTTGTCGGGGAAAAAAAAAAAAAAAAAAAAAAAAGAAGAAGGAGGAGGAGGATTTCACTTGCTGAACCAAAGCATCAAAAGATGCATGTTATCCATTTGTCCCCAAGTTCCATCACACAGTCCTTTAGACTCCCTTAGATCTGTCCTACCACCTCAATCATCAGATTATTCTGAATAGTGTAAAATTTGTCTATAGGATGGAATGCAATACAATAGGATCTGGGCCCCTTGCCTTCATTTACTTTTGCCATATTTCTCCTTGCCCTGGTGATATTTTAGCCAAATCAGATAACATTGGATGCTCACCATTAACCCCTACGCATTTGTAATGACATGGGACCTAAGAAAAACGAGAAGCTTTCAAAAAGACAGCTGCTAATGAAACCTAAAGCAATAGCCATTTGCTCCACACATTCAATAATCAAGTGATCAACAGCGGCAGTGGTGGGATCTTGATTGGGGGATTTTGACCAGTCAAACATGGTTTAACAAGATATAGTCCCATCCAGGAAAGTGAGAACAGAGCTGTGGAAAGGGCTTCCAATTGGGTTCTTAAAGATAGGCTAGTGTTTGGTAAGAACTTTTTTCAGCTGGATCTGCCATGGCAATAGACCATTTTGTACAAAATCCTCTCTAAAATGGGTACAATGCCAATAAGCGATCGAGTGTTTCCAATCTCTGTATAAAGAGTTTGAAAAGAGAGTGCAACGGTAAAAGACACTGAGGCTTCAAAGGACCAATACTAAACAGTACTGGTAGAGGCAACAGGCTGATCGCCAAGTTAGAGTGGTGCACAATGCATCAAGTGTTAAAACGGTCTCCTTTAATAGCAGTCCCCTTTAATAGTAATAGCAGTAACCTTCAACCCCACAGGGGCAAGTTCCTCAGTCAGAGGCAGGAGTGACTCATAATCAAAAAGTCTCTAAGGCCAATGGCTCTGAAGCTGCTAAGGCTACAGGAAAATTAGAGAAAGAATCTGAAATCTGGGCCATAAAGTTTTACAGGTCAGTAGTAAATGACTCAGCAGAAATGGTAGAGTATCCATCCATACCTTACCAAGATAAAGAGAATTTAAATGATGGGATACACTCTAGGGACAGTGAGCAGCATGACTACAAGCTGCAGGAGTCCGCATCATTAACAGGTGTGCTGTAAGCAGCCTGAATCCATATGCAAGGTGAGAGAAGAGGGTACAAGGTAAAAGGGACAGTTTCTTACCCGTGTCTGGAATCCAACGTTTTGTTGTCACATAGGGGTAAGGCAACACTCAAGGTAAAAAGGCAAACCTGTGCTACTCACAAAACCTAGACAGTTGGTAGCAGCAGGGCCGCGGATTTGGGGGGGGGGGGGGAGGGTGTTGAGAGAGAACAACCAGTCCTCCTGTAGGGGGCCCTGACACACAGGGAGGCCCCAAATAGCACATGGAATCGGTGCGGTCAGGCAGAGGGGCAATTACAGAAGGAAACCCTGTATGGCTCTCTGCAGCAGCTGAAAGACAGTTTCTCCCCCTTCTGCCAGCTTCCAGCTGCTGCTGGGAGAGACACCGGGCATCACTCCTGTAATTGCTTCTTTGACACTATCCCCCCCCCCCCCCCCTCCTGTCCTGCTTCTGATTCTCTCTCCCCCCCCCCCCCCTCCCACAGGGCTGCAGGCTTCGCTGTCCTGTAAAAAAAAAAAAAAAAAAACACGAGGATATACACAGTGCATTGCGAAAGTATTTGGCCCCCATGAACTTTTCGACCTTTTGCCACATTTCAGGCTTCAAACAAAGATATAAAACTGTATTTTTTTGTGAAGAATCAACAAGTGGGACACAATCATGAAGTGCAACGAAATTTATTGGATATTTCAAACTTTAACAAATAAAAAAACTGAAAAATTGGGCGTGCAAAATTATTCAGCCCCTTTACTTTCAGTGCAGCAAACTCTCTCCAGAAGTCCAGTGAGGATCTCTGAATGATCCAATGTTGACCTAAATGACTAATGATGATAAATAGAATCCACCTGTGTGTAATCAAGTCTCCGTATAAATGCACCTGCACTGTGATAGTCTCAGAGGTCCGTTTAAAGCGCAGAGAGCATCATGAAGAACAAGGAACACACCAGGCAGGTCCGAGATACTGTTGTGGAGAAGTTTAAAGCCGGATTTGGATACAAAAAGATTTCCCCAAGCTTTAAACATCCCAAGGAGCACTGTGCAAGCGCTTATATTGAAATGGAAGGAGTATCAGACCACTGCAAATCTACGAAGACCTGGCCGTCCCTCTAAACTTTCAGCTCATACAAGGAGAAGACTGATCAGAGATGCCGCCAAGAGGCCCATGATCACTCTGGATGAACTGCAGAGATCTACAGCTGAGGTGGGAGACTCTGTCCAGGAGGACAACAATCAGTCGTATACTGCACAAATCTGGCCTTTATGGAAGAGTGGCAAGAAGAAAGCAATTTCTTAAAGATATCCATAAAAAGTGTCGTTTAAAGTTTGCCACAAGCCACCTGGGAGACACACCAAACATGTGGAAGAAGGTGTTCTGGTCAGATGAAACCAAAATCTAACTTTTTGGCAACAATGCAAAACGTTATGTTTGGCGTAAAAGCAACACAGCTCATCACCCTGAACACACCATCCCCACTGTCAAACATGGTGGTGGCAACATCATGGTTTGGGCCTGCTTTTCTTCAGCAGGGACAGGGAAGATGGTTAAAATTGATGGGAAGATGGATGGAGCCAAATACAGGACCTTTCTGGAAGAAAACCTGATGGAGTCTGCAAAAGACCTGAGACTGGGACTGAGATTTGTCTTCCAACAAGACAATGATCTAAAACAAAGCAAAATCTACAATGGAATGGTTCACAAACAAACATATCCAGGTGTTAGAATGGCCAAGTCAAAGTCCAGACCTGAATCCAATCGAGAATCTGTGGAAAGAACTGAAAACTGCTGTTCACAAACGCTCTCCAGCCAACCTCACTGAGCTTGAGCTGTTTTGCAAGGAGGAATGGGCAAAAATTTCGATCTCTCGGTGTGCAAAACTGATAGAGACATACCCCAAGCGACTTACAGCTGTATTCGCAGCAAAAGGTGGCGCTACAAAGTATTAACTTAAGGGGGCTGAATGATTTTGCACGCCCAATTTCAGTTTTTGATTTGTTAAAAAAAGTTTGAAATATCCAATAAATTTTGTTCCACTTCATGATTGAGTCCCACTTGTACATGCATACATACATACACACACATACATACTGTGGCAGGGCACATGGATCCGTGATCGACAGAAGGTATGTGTCACCGTGGTTCCTGCCTCGGTGAGATAAGAGCCGGTAATTCTGTGTCAGCAGCAGCTAGTGCTGCTTGACAATTTTTATTTTTAGTATGGCTGCAAAGCCGAATCTGGGCCGGCTCTTATTGGGAGCAGTTAAGGTATGGGTGGGTGGCTGCTCCCCACGCTCCAGGCCAGGTCTTGCCTGGGGTTTATAAGGCAGACAGCCTAACAGGTGATTGAGAATTATCTCCATGCACCAGAAGGCTGTGGAAGTGAGTGCTGAGGCTGGAAAGGTTTCAAGCAGGTGAACTGATCCGTTGCTGTGTGTGAACAGCACCAAAGAGACACAGGTGAATGGACTTGTTGCTATGTTTAAAACCTGCCTTAAAGACTGTCGTTTTCCTTTTTGTTGGGTGTGAGTTAACACCAAGAAAGACTGTTACTTTTGTGTTCCTGAAGTGTAAATAAAACACTCCTGATTTATAGAAAAGATATATAGTAGATAGATACTCCACAGTATCTCTATGTATATATAGTAGCGCAAACTTATCAAAAAGAAAAGTGCCAAAAATAATGTGCCGACTGCACAAAGTCCCAAATGCAATAAATATTACATAGGCAGCAGGAAAAAATGACAGAAACAGTCCATATTCCTTCACTCTATATCCTGGGATGACAAAATACAGAAGCGTGTTTCTCAAAGGGATCACCACCACCACCGTGCTCCAAGGGGGGAGTGAATTGCCCACTCACCAGATGCTGTGGCCCAACCCACTTTCGTGTTTGAGCATTCAAGCTTATAATGATGGTCACTGGTCCAGAGTATCCACACCGGAAATCACACCAGCACAGTCAAAAGAAGCTCAGCAGCATATGGAGAGGAAAAAACATAATCCCAATAGCGTGATACCGTTTAAAAGGCTTTATTAACTAAAAACATAAGGTAGCACACTCACATTTCTTGTATGTCATCAAACGCATATCACAGTCACCAATAGGAGAGGGATGCCCTTCGGGAGATGATGTCCAGGCTCCACGCCGTGGACGTCGCGCCTTCTGGGTACTCCAAACTCCTCTTACAAAACCTGGTTACACCGCCTGGTCACGCCCCGACGCGTTTCGTGATTTCCACTTCTTCCCCGGGAGCGTGTACTTGAAGTTACTTGAAGAACCATCTGTTTTGCCTCTATACTGCACCCGCAAATCCTACCTACCAGAGCAAATCCCCACAATACATACATACATACATACATACATACATACATACATACATACATACATACATACACTTATTTAGTTTTTTTTTTTAAATGTTAAATGAGGCTGCCAGGTAGGCTGTACGGGGCCCGTGATTTCTAACAGCAGCCCTGGGTAGCAGGCGAGGGTTCAATGACCAAAAAAGGTAACCAAAGTATCTGTAGGTAGGCAGCAAGACCATTTCAATTTTTGACGTTCCACATGGTTCTTTGCAAGAAGCAGCAGAGAGATATGTGCAAAACATAAATTGGTGAGTAAGCCTACTGTACACTCCACCCCTCTCCCTTCTCTCTCTACCCAAACCTTTATCCTAGGGTTCCATACTTTGTCTTACTGGCCTAGAACAAGTAAGCACATCAAGAATTAGGACTTTATACCTTATATTTTAATTGTTTCATACTTGTTCATTCAGGTAAGTAGCAGCAGCCTGCATGTATTTTCATGTTAAGCAATACACTAAATGACCAAATACACCTTCCACCCCCAGCCTGCAATTAGACAGTGAAGGTAGTAATTTCTAATATTGAATTAAAAACACTGTACATGGGTTAATACCTACACATGCGTAGAGCCGCATGCCCCTGGATGCAGACTGTCTGTGTCAGGAGTTGTACACCTGTTTTTACAGAAGTTAGTCATTACTATGTGTAACTGCACACAGCAGCTGTGTTTAGCAACCTTTCTAGGTAGGTGCTAGAGCAGGGGTGTCAAACTCAATTTCATTTAGGGCCGCATCGGCATTATGGTTGCCATCAAAGGGCCAGTTGTATCTGTAAGACTATGTATGCAGAGTTCAGGAGTGCACTACATACAGAGTGCAGAGTTCAGGAGTGTGCTACACACAGAGTGCAGGGTTTAGGAGTGTGCCATGTGCAGAGTTCAGGAGTGCGCTACGTACAGAGTGCAGAGTTCAGGAGTGTACTGTGTACTTGCAGGAAGATCATCTGTCCCTGCCATGAGTGCATACAGTGCAGGCAGGTATATGTGAGAGCTGCGTGCCGCCAAGAGGAAAGCTGTCCTTTACAAGTGATAGTGGTGAGCGAGGAGCAGAGGGCGAGAGCCAGAGGTGGCAGAATGGAGTTCCACCATGTTCTGGCTAAAAGAAAGCCCTGGTTGCAAGGGCCACATAAAATGGCCTGGAGGGCCAGATTTGGCCCCCGGGCCTTGTGTTTGACATATGTGTGCTAGAGAGTGTCTAGTTTTTGGGTTTCCCAGCTTACCAGGGGAACGGTCAGGAAAATTTAAGTTTTCTCTGCCTAACAGGGAGCAGTGATCCACTGACAGGGTCTGCTAAGTGTGATCACATGCTGCTCATTTGGTCTGCCTGTATCAAACTGGTCCAATAGGACAGGGCATATTGGACAGTGAGAGGAAACCTGACAAATTAGAGCATGGTTGAGATACAGCCCAGGCCATTGGCAGAGGAAAGTGCCTCAAGGCATGCTGGGTGACAGTATTTATACTAAGAGAGCACGTATATAGGGAGTCTTCGGCTGGAGAGCAGGGTCCCGGCTGGAGGTGGCTGCTGCCCCTCTGTACAAAGCTGCCATGCAGCCTCAGGTGGTTAACCTGAGGGCCAGAGTTACAGAATCTGAAACTGACTGAGAAGGGGATATACCTGAATAATCTGTTTCGGATTGCTGTGAATACAGATCTACTTCTAGGGGCCTGTTCAGTGAGGGCCATCCTTTCATGCTAGTGAAGTCAGTGGACGGGTGCCAGCTAAAGAGGATACGGAGTAGCAGAGGCGGGGACTTGATTTACACGACTTGACTTAAGTCAGACTTAAGTCACCAGTTTGAGGACTTGAGACTTGCTTGACTAAAATTAATAAAAGACTCGACTTGACTTTGACTTGGTATTCATGACTTGAGACTTGACTGACTTGAGACATAGGACTTGAAATGACTTTACTTTAAGTTATTAAATTTTGCATGATGTGGTAAAGCAAAATTAATGTGACTGTTATGTTTCTGACACCACAGTCACAAAACACCTCGGTATGTTCTGATTTTTAGGACACTGACTGTTTAACAATGGAAAAACTTAACATGTTTTTAGTGACTGTGGTGTTAAAACATGACCGGACGAAGGATTTTGAGCTGTTTGGGAATTCAAAGTCTTTTAATATGCCAAGAAAAAAAAAGCACTAAGCAGTTTTGTTAATGTTGAAAAGAAAACAAAACCTTTCCTGACCACTGACTTTTAACTTATTTAAAAAAAAGGTGAAAATTGGGGAAGATCAGTATTTTGATTTGATTTGTGACTTGACCAAAATAAATGACTTGACTTGCTTGACTTCTAGCAGGGACTCGACTTGCTTGCTTTTTGCCACAGTAACTTGGGACTTGCTTGAGACTTGAAGGTTAAGACTTGAGACTTGCGACTTAAGGCCCGTACACACGTACCGACCGTCAGCGAACGATCGGCCGTCTTTTGTCCCTGGGCTGTCGGTGTCTGTTGAAAAGTGCAAAGACTGCACAAGAATTTTGTCCGCCGACTACAGCCGACTGCAGAAGTGATGTCATGTAATGGTTAACTTTCCCTGTGTTTTTTCTTTTCTGAGCATGCCCAGTCTTGCAAATCTGCGGTCTGTCGTCCGAATTCTGTACTGACTGGCGAACAATCGGCCGCTCTGGTGACGGCATACAAAAATTTTAATGCTTGCAAGACAGACTCTTGTCGGCAGAATGTGCGCTGACGGCTGTCGGAGGCACCATACTAACAAGCGTACAATCGGCAGATCTTTCGTCCGCCGTACGGGCCTTTACTCCCATGTCTGCTGAGTAGTGTCCTGAAGAGTCAGTGTTCATAGAGTCTGCTGCAAGAGCGGGCAAAGAACTTTTTTTCTACACAAATCCTGTATAGTTCAGCAGAGGGTTTGCTATCCAGTTCAAGTGGGGCCAAGTGAGAGTTGTCCTTTTTTGTGCATAGTTCAAGTTGGAGTAACCCACTAATCCCTTCTCCTATCCAAGTTTTACCAATAAATACAAAAAAAACAAACCCCCTGGACTGAGTGAAGGAGTGTGCATCTGACTGTGTAAAAATACTCAATCATCTAGCTGTAGGACAATCAGAGGGAGACCCATGATACAGGTGTATCACAGGAACATAAATACGCTCACAAAATTACAATGTATGCCCAAGGCTTTTTTAAGGATCATGCAACAGTAGGTGGAAGCAATCAACATTATCCGTCACTACATATAATGCCGTTTTAACATCTCTACCCCAGCAACAGGACAACAATTTACACCTTTGGCCATGTAAATGGAAGGATTAACACTTTTTGCTGACTCCCTTACACCACTGGATTGGATTATGTAATTCAGTGGTCCTCAACTCCAGTCCTCAGGGCCCACTAACAGGCCAGATTTTAAGTATTACCTTGGGGAGATGCAGACTAGAGTACTGCAATCACTGAGCAGCAAATTATATCACCTGGAATGTATTTCAGTTATCTTGCAAACCTGGCCTGTTAGTGGGCCCTGAGGGCCAGGGTTGAGGACCACTGATGTAATTGGACCAGGGTGCTTCCACAAACTGACACACCTCCCACCTGTTCTTGGGACAGTCAATATCCACCTTGACAATCCATTGTTACTGACCTGTGTGGCTATAAATGCCTTGGTGTGTTCCTTACAAAAAAAATTAAGAGGTTTATACTTATCAGCTCTGTGCTTTGGTTTTGCACAGAGCGGCCCCAGAACTTCCTCTTCTGGGTCCCCCAGTGGTGCCCTCTGCTACTCCTCTTTTCTAATTGCCCCTATAGAAAATCACTTGCTATGAGGGTATGATCCCGATTTGGGCTGTGTGCTTCCAAAGACGCACACATCGTGGCTCAGCCTTACCCCCTCTCACATATATTTTTACATATTCCTAAAGCAGACCTTTCACCCAAAAAAAAAAAAAAAAAAAATGTAAATAAATATTATTATTATTATTATTATTAATAATAATAATAATAATAATAATAATAATATAGCAGCATACAGCTTAGCATATGGACATGAAACCATCTTACATTCATTAAACTTTTTTGGCTTTTGCTTAGAAACAACTGCGAGGCACTGGTGATGTATCCATGGCCTCGCAGCTACATCCTGGAAGTTGCTGTCAAATTTCAGAAAGCAGACCCCGAGTTCTAGGCAGAGTTCCAGGAAGTAAAAGGAAGATGGATGCACCTTCTCTTAGTAACAAATGGCCGCAGTGAGAACAGGAAGGAAAAGAAAAGAATAAAAAGCCTGCAATTATCTATATGTATCTGCCATTACTAAAAATTTCTGAAGGTGCCTTTGTTGCAATTTTTAATGATAAAAAAGGAGTGAAGTTCCTCTAACTACTTGCCACCCAGAGCGATATTGAAATTTCAGGAATAAAAAAAAAAAAAAAAATAAAAACACACACACACACACACACACACACACACCTCACATTTTTGTTGTTAGAAAATTTGTTAGTGTGGTACCAAGTAGCGGGACCTATGACAATTTCAATAATGCTGCATAAAGCAGTCTTGATCCCGTTTAAATATATCTGACATAAGAACTTAAGCCTCTTAAGCCTTAAGTGTGAAACGGCCGCTCCGTTTTTTTCCTCCGCTCCGGCACTTTTTTTTTTTTCTCACGGATGACACTTGTGTCATCCGCTCCGTATGTCCGCATATCACCCCTTCCGTTTGCGGATGATATACGGACATAATGTATGTCTATGGGGGTTGCGGATGTCAGCGGATGACACCGTTGACATCCGATTTTGCATCCATTCTGTTTTTTTTTAAACAGAAGAAAAATAGTGTTCTGTTCCGTTCCAAAAAACGGAACAGAACTGAAAGGAAGAAAATCGGATGTCAGCGGATGGTAATCCCATTGACATGCATTATGTCCGTATATCACCCGCAAACGGATGGGGTGATATATGGACATATGGAGCGGCCGTGTGAAAGAGGCCTTAGACATACTTTCTGTAACAATGACTATTGTTGTTTACCTCACTGTTAATATACACTTTTGTACCACAAATTTTTCACCCTAATAAAAAAGTTTGTATACAGAAAATTTGTTAGAACCCCCAAAATATTATAGAATTACTGAAAGCAGAGACCTGGAGAATAAAAAACTGTTCTTGCAAATTTGTTTTTATGGAACATAACGTTTGCGTAGCCTTTTCTCAAATGCAAATTTTCAGGGGAAAAAAAAAAAAATAAAAAAAATACACAAAAACTAATTTTAGCACACAAAAAACAACAGACTACCCCATTTTTTGGGGTAAAATATAAAAAAGATGATGTTGTGTTAAGTAAAATAGATACCCAATATGTCAAGATTTGGAATTTGTCACGCCTGTGAAATGGCCACATAATAGGGTATATAAAGTATCCTTAGGTTAACACTTTAAAAACCTTTTAGATTACTAGGGATGATCGAACTTTTGAAAAGTTCGGTTTGGCCAGAACACCCGAACTTCCCGAAAGTTCGGGTCCGGATTCCAGAACCCCATTGAAAATCAATGGGACCCGAACTTCGGTAATAAAAAAAACACCATTTTGAAGCCCTAAAACCCAATAAATGCCCCTAAAAAGTGCCTAGGGTTCTGGGTCATGCCCCAGGGACTATTAATCACACAAAAAAAAAAGTTCTTAATTGTCGTTTTTGATAGAGAGCCAATTATTGAAAAAAAAAAAAAACCTGAAAAAAAAAAACCTGAAAAAAAAAAACCTGAAAAAAAAAAAAGATTTCTTTGGATTTAGTGTCTGGGGGTCTAAAAAGTGTACCTGTGAGGTTTCAGCTCTGTAGCATGTCCAGAACCAGAAAAAAAAAAAAAAAAAAAGATAATTTTTCTTAGAATTTCAATAGCGCAGGGATGGGGCTACGCTCCTTTCACACCTGGGCGTTTTTGTTTCAGGCGTTTATTGGGCATCTTTGGAGGCAGGCATGACATCTGAACTTCTGTATAGGGGTATATAACACATATATACACACACACACACACACACACACACACACACACACATACATACACATATAGGTGTGAAAGGAGGGTAACACCATCCCTGCAAATAAATTCAGTAGCGCAGGGATAGGGTTCCGCTCCTTTCACACCTATATGTGTGTATACATACATACATACATACATACATACATACATACATACATACATACATACATACATACATACATGTGTGTGTATATATACCCCTACACAGAAGTTTAGATGTCATGCCTGCCTCCAAAGACGTCCACAAAAAAGCCTGAAACAAAAACGCCCAGGTGTGAAAGGAGCGAAGCCCCATTCCTGCTCTACTAATAATTCTAAGAAAAATGATCTTTTTCTTATGGCGGTCACCCTGACATGGATGAGTTCTGTCACCCTGGCATAGCAATCAGAGTCAGTTCACCCTAAACTACACTACGGTCACCCTGACACTTAAAACTTTCCCTACAGAAACGAATCTAACTATAGTGGTATATAGTACCCCAACTACACTAGATATCCCTTTCCTTAATAATTGCTAAATGACACTGGAGCAGCAGGAGTAACAGAACTGCTTCCACAGCCTCTCTATTACAGTGCTAGAGATTTGGGGGGGCTATGTTATATACTGGGGGGCGTATTCACTACTGATTGGCCTCTGGACCCCCTAGTCACTCCAATCACATTCCTAGCAGACTCCTGCCCCCTCAATTGGCTTTTACTCACGTTTCTGGTCCAATCACGGGCTTTTAAAGCCCAGTTCCTGTCCCATTGCATTTTGGGCGGTTCTGGTACCGAATTCCGAACTTTTACTGCAAAAAGTTCGGAATTCGGCCGAATTTCGAACAGTCAATGTTCGGGTCGAACCGATGGTTGACCCAAACCGTTCAATTATCCCTATAGATTACCAGTTTAGAGTGAAATGTGAGCTGTGGAGCTAGAATTACTTATTTTACTGTAAAATTCACGAGGATACCCCACGTGTGGTGCAATTACTGTTTACATATGAGTACAAAACCTATATGCACATTTGCATTTGTGTGTACATGCCTGTGCGTATGTGGGGGGGGGGGGGTGCTTTACATTTTTTTTTTTTTTTTTTACCTTTGTTCTCTCCTCTGTTCTCCATTACAGCTGATCAAACAGAGCACTGAACCGGAAGTGATGAAATCTTCATTGCTTCCAGCTTCATTTGTCACAGGGGAGATAATGGTGGCAGGCAGCAGTGGCAGGGAGACTAAGTTTTTTTACCTAGTGAGAGCTTTCCAGACTGCATCACAACCATGCTCATTACACACTGTTCCAATCAGCTTTGTGCCAATTCCCTGCGATCACAATGTAAAAATGCCTCCAGTCGCAGTAGAGGAAAGCACTGACCCAGGCCCGTCTAACATTGATTGGACCCTGGGCAAGCAATTTATTGGGTTCCCCCTCCCCCCAGCTCCCACCATGCAATTTTGCTCTCCACCTGCTCTGAGAGATACAATAAATAGCTAAACTCAAAATCAGTTTACTGCAGCAGATAAGGCAGCGATTGCTCACTGATTGGTTGCTAGTGGTCACTACACATCATTACTGCAAAATGATTGGATGCTAGAGATTACTGCATATTATTACCACTCACTGATTGGTTGCTAGAGGTTTCTACATATTATTACTGCTCACTGCTTGCTAGCGTTTACTGCACATCATTACTGTAAACTTGTTGGCTGCTAGAGATTACTGCATATTATTACCACTCACTGATTGGTTTCTAGAGGTTACTTCATATCAGTACTGTGCTGATTGGTGGCTAGAGGTTACCATACATCATTACTGCTGATTGGTTGCTACAGGTTACTGCACATCATTACTGCTAACTAACTGGTTGCTAGATAGAATATGCTACAAACCCACAACAGTCCCCTTGCCAGAGTAGAAGTTTTCCCTTGCAGCAGAATGTATTATGTGGCAGAAAAGATGGGGTTAATAAAGCCGACCAGGAAAACATTTAAAAGTACTGTCAAATGAGCATAGCAAGCAGAGAGGCAGACAAGTGATAATTTAGTGGCTAAAGCAGTGAAAGTTCAATACAGCAGGGCAAACTAGCTCATTTGGATTGGTAATCACAAAACATAGCAGCTGTCCGCTCATCCGTGCCGGCCGGACTGATCGGTGTTATGTACATGTGGGGCTGGTGATGTTAACAGCAAGCAGAGGGGCAGAGAACGGTGATGAAAAGCCAAGCACACGTTCTCATTCAGATGCAACTCCTGCCGCCCAACAACTTTCTGCTCATCCATGCTGCCTATGTCATTGCCTCCTCATAGCGATCCTCTCTCACTCCTCTGGCCGATTCCACTGCTTGTCAGTATGTCTCTCCATTCGGCCAGCTCCGGATGTCAGCCAAAGACACTGCCGCTTACCAATTCCCTTTCCCTGCAGCTGCACTATGTAACAGGGATGGATTGTTAGGATGTTGGGCCCCTCAACATTGACAGGGCCCTGGGCAGGTGCCCCCTTTTGCCCTGCCTTAAAGACGACCCTGCACTGACCAACAATATTGCAATATTCGTTTGGGTAAGGGGAGGTGGCAAAATGCTACTGACCTCCAATGTTGAGGAATTGTTTTGGGGGTTTTTAAAGTGCCACTGACCAACAATAACTGGAATTGTTTTGTGAGAAAGGAGGGTGTGACGGTATGCGATGTGAGGTAGTAGATAATCGCTATATTTCACCTCGCATACGCTCTGTAGTGGGAGACTGAACCGGAATCTGGCTTGGGTTTTTCCAGCCTCCGTGTCCATGCTCAGGTGGACTTTAAATGAACAGGAAAAGAGCACAGAAATGCACTGGCCTGAGACTCAGAAGGGGATCTGGGGGAGGAGCTCTGTTTGAACTTTAAAAGGTTTGCTTTGCCATGTGTTTTTGTGGGTGAAGGGGACCAGCCCCACACTGTATAGTGAGGAAAATTCCTGTATAGTTTAGTGCCAAATGGCAAGGATTTATTTTACTGTTTTGTTGTTTGTTTCGTATTTGCAAACCTCTGCTGAATAAAGCTGGCAGCCCACCAGACTAAGAAATTACCTGCATGCTGACCTTAATTTCCTGGAAAAGGTGATCCCTGTGAGCTAATCTCCCACACGTGGTGGACTCAGCGGGCATTTTCTAAAGATGGAGGAAATGTTAATGGCCCTGCTACAGGCCAATGCAGCTCAGCGGGAAACCAACCGCCAAATCGCAGAGGCCGCTGCAGCAGAACAACAGGAGCTGAACCGGCAGTTTGCAGAGACTCTGCTGGTGTTGAAAAGAAAGCATTTGCATCTCCTGTGCCAGCTGAACCAAAATTGGTACGTGCCTCGTACCATCTGCAAAAGATGACACCGGCCGATGATGTGGAAGCATACCTGGCGACTTTTGAGAGGGTCGCTGTCTGTGAAGGTTGGCCAAACGAACAGTGTGCGGGTCGGTTGGCCCCATTTCTGACAGGAGAACCGCAAAAAGCGTATTTTGACCTGGACCCAGATAAGGCCCAGGACTATGGGACTCTGAAAATGGAGATACTCGCATGCTTGGGTGTCACCATAGCAGTTCGGGCCCAGCACGTGCATCAGTGGACCTACTCCAGCAGCAAACCACCCCGTTCTCAAATGTTTGACCTGGTCCACCTCACCAAAAAGTGGTTGCAACCAGAGACCTTGATGGGCCCCCAGATCGTGGAGCGTGTGGTAATGGACCAGTACCTGCGTGCGCTAGCTGCTGCTCTGAGGAAGTGGATCGGACAGGGGAACCCCAAAACTGCAGCCCAATTGGTGGACCTAGGGGAGAGGTACAGTGCTACTGAGGACTTGGTGAACCCGTCTACGCCCCACTTCAGTGTGTCTAGGGGTGCAAGATCGCCCAGTGGTTCTGGTAAGACTGTTCCAGGGTTCAAGTTCATGGGGAAACTAGATAAGACTGTTGTTACAGACAGCTAATGAGACTGTAGGTCCTAGGCCTGGAGACTGGCCAAAGAAGCCAGGAAGGTCTTTGGGACCGTCAAGAGGACTGGGGGTAGAGCACATACAATGTTTTCGCTGCCATGCATTTGGGCATATTGCTGCAAACTGTCCTATAAATGATGAACCTATGCAATGCGATTTGGCTTCTAGAAAAAGACGCATATCTCTGTTTGCACAGGTCGCATATACTGCATCATGTCAGAGTCGCATTGAAAAACAAATGTGTGTTATTGCAGTGGATGGAAAGCCGCTCACAGCCCTGCTAGACTATGGAAGTGTGGTAACCCTAGTCAGAAGTGATTGTGTAAATCCCACAAAGCTACACCCCAGTACTATTGGGGTCATTTGCATCCATGGGGACACTCGGGACTACCAGACAGCAGTGGTTGAAGTTGATACCCCTTGGGGGCAGTGTGACCTATTCAGTGGGGGGTGGTGCCTTCGCTACTTCATGAAGCTTTAGTGGGGAGGGATTTCCCCCATTTTTGGAGGTTGTGGGAGAGCAAAGGGAGGCTGGTGGAGAGAGCTCCCCCTGCTCCGGAAGCACAGAAACTCTCACCAGACCCTTTTTGCCAAAAGGGAAGGAAACACTGTTGGGGGGGGAAATCGAGGGAGCTGGAGATCCTCTTCCTTTCCCTGTCATGGCTGGGGAGCCGGAGGACCTGGAAGCTAGCTCCCAGCCGGAGGGTAACGAACAGGAGGACATTTCTGGCCCTGACAATGAGAGTAGCCAGAATGTGGTACCCAACTTAGAGGTCAGGAGAGAGGATTTCTGTACCGAGCAACTACGAGATGTCACCCTCCTTAGAGCCAGAGAAAACGCTAAGATGGTGGATGGGGAACCAGTAGATCCTCACTAGGGGGGTGTGTCTTCCCTACATGGCCATTAAAAACAATTACTGTATCAGGTGGTAAAACGTGGAGAGGATGAGGTTGAACAGCTGCTGGTTCCCAAACCCTTCCGCAGGTTGGTGCTAGACCTGGCCCATGGTCATATAATGGGGGGACATCTCGGTATCGAAAAGACAAGGGAGAGAATCGCCCAGAGATTTTCTGGCCCGGGTTGCATGCAGATGTCAGGGGGTACTGTGAATCATGCCCTGAGTGCCAAATGCCGGTACCGTCGCCCCATTTTCGCAGTCCCCTGGTCCCTCTACCAATCATCGAGGTTCCTTTTGAGAGGATTGGCATGGACCTGGTGGGGCCGGTAGTGAAGTTTGCCCAGGGTCACCAGCATATTCTGGTAATCCTAGACTATGCGACTCGCTATCCTGAGGCCATACCCTTGCGTAACACTTCCGCTAAGGCTATCGCCAAGGAGTTATTCCAGGTGTTTAGTCGAGTGGGAATCCCAAAAGATATCTTAAACTGATCAGGGCACCCCATTTATGTCCAGGGTTACCAAGGAACTGTTTAGATTTTATATAATCTCCCATCTCCATACCTGTGTCTACCACCCCCAAACAGATGGTTTGGTCAAAATATTTAATAAAACCTTGAAAAGTATGCTAAAAAAGGTGGTTGACAAAGATGGGAGAAATTGGGATTTTTTGCTCCCATATCTTATGTTTGCCATACGAGAGGTTCCGCAAGCATCCACAGGTTATTCTCCCTTTGAGCTCTTGTATGGTAGACATCCCAGGGGGCTGCTGGATGTTGCCAAAGAAACATGGGAAGGTGAGGCCACCCCATATAGAAGCGTCATAGAGCATGTCTCCCTGATGCAAGATAGAATTGCTGCTGTCCTGCCACTGGTGCAAGAACATATGGAGCGAGCTCAGGAGGCCCAGAGGAGGGTCTATGATCGGGGTGCCAGAGTCCATACTTTCAACCCCGGGGACAGAGTGTTGGTACTGGTTCCCACGGTTGAAAGTAAGTTCCTAGCCAAGTGGCAGGATCCCTTTGAAGTTATCAAAAGGGTAGGAGAGGTCAACTATAAAGTCTACCAACCAGGGAAAAGGAAACCACAACAAATTTATCATGTAAATCGCTTAAAGCCCTGGAAGGACAGAGAGACTTTATTGGCTGCCTCTCTGGCCCCAGCAGACCGGGTGCCGGCGACACCTGATGTCCCCAAAACAGATTACCTGTCTGTGGCACAACAAAATGACGTTAAGGGGTTTGTGCACAAAAATAGAGAGACTTTCTTCCACTTACCTGGACTGACCAACGTGATCCAGCATGATATAGTGACGGAACCAGGGGTTCGCGTAAATTTAAAGCCATATAGAATCCCAGAGGCCAGGCAAGAGGCAGTCGCAAAGGAAATAAAAAATATGTTAGAGTTGGATGGGATAGAAGAGTCTCACAGTGAGTGGTCGAGTCCCATAGTATTGGTCCCAGAACCTGATGGCACTATCAGGTTTTGTAACGATTTTTGGAAACTCAGTGTACCCAAGTTCGATGCATACCCGATGCCTCAGGTCGACGAACTCGTGGACAGGTTGGGACAGGCCCGCTACATAACAACCCTAGATCTAAGGAAAGGCTATTGGCAAATACCCCTAACTGAATCAGCCAAGAAGAAGACTGCCTTTTCCACTCCGGAGGGCTTGTTTCAATACAAAACGGATGCCTTTTGGTCTGCATGGGGCCCCTGCATCCTTCCAGAGGATGATGGACAAAAAACTTTGAGACCACATCGCTCGTACGCAGCTGCTTATGTGGACGATGTGGTCATCCATAGCCCAGATTGGGACTCGCACCTGCCCCGAGTACAGGCAGTGGTAGATTCCCTTAGGGAAGAAGGTCTCACGGCCAACCCAAAAAAGTGTGCCAAAGGCCTGGAGGAGGCCAAATACCTTGGGTAGGTTATTGGTCGGGGACTGGTCAAGCCTCAGACCAATAAGATTGAGGCAATTCAAAAGTGGCCCCAAGCGGTAAAAAGCGAAACAAGTTCGGGCCTTCCTAGGCATTACGGGGTATTACCAGCGGTTTATACCTAGCTTTGCCACCCCTCTGACTGACCTAACGAAGGGTAGAGGGTCGGTCATGGTCAAATGGAATCCTGAAGCGGAGGAGGCGTTTCAGGAGGTTTAAGCAGGCACTTTGTGTACTACCGGTGCTGGTGACCCCGGACTTCACAAAGGAGTTTGTGGTACAGACTGACGCCTCCGAGGTAGGCCTAGGTGCTGTACTATCCCTGGACAGAGGTGGTGAGGAGCTCCCGGTTGTATACCTGAGTCGAAAACTGAACAAGCATGAAAAAAAAAAAAACGATGCTATTGTCGAGAAAGAATGTCTTGCTATTAAGTGGGCTTTGGACTCCCTGAAGTATTACTTGTTGGGGAGGTCGTTTAAGTTGGTCACTGACCATGCTTCCCTAAAGTGGATGTGTGACAACAGGGAGAAAAATGGCCGCATGACAAGATGGTTCCTGGCTCTACAGCCGTTCAAATTAACAGTAGATCATAGGCCGGGTAAGCTCCAAAACAATGCGGACGCCCTCTCCCATGGTGCACTGTATGCTTGGGTTGATTGCTTAATCGCCGGCGCTTGAGCAGAGGGGGAGGATATGTGATGGTATGTGGATAGGTGAGGTAGTAGACAATCTCTATATTTCACCTCGCATACGTTCTGTAGTGAGAGACTGAACCGGAATCCAGCTCGGGTTTTTCCAGCCTCCGTGTCAGGCTAGGTTCGGGTCCAGAGATTGTGAGTTACCTGAGTCCATGCTCAGGTGGACTTTAAATGAACAGGAAAAGAGCACAGAAATGCGCTGGCCTGAGACTCAGAAGGGGATCTGAGAGAGTAGCTCTGTTTGGACTTTAAAAGGTTTGCTTTGCCATGTGTTTTTGTGGGTGAAGGGGACCAGCCCCACACTGTATATTGAGGAAAATTCCTGTATAGTTTAGAAAATTCCTGTATAGTTTAGCGCAGGATGGCAAGGATTTATTTTACTGTTTTGTTGTTTGTTTCATATTTGCAAACCTCTGCTGAATAAAGCTGGCAACCCACAAGACTTTTAAGAAATTACCTGCATGCTGACCTTAATTTCCTGGAAAAGGCGATCCCTGTGAGCTAATCTCCCTCAAGGGGTTTAAAGTGTTTTGGGTTTATCCCAATGACGTCTAGGCACTGAAGAGGTCAGGTCACTGAGGGTATTTCTACTGTCCTTGCAATTTTATTTGATATGTTGTACAACTACAAGTAACAAAAGCTACATTGGTTTTGATCTGGGTTAAAAAAAAAAAAAAAAAACCCACCACACACACACACACACACACACACACACACACTATTATTAGGTAATAAATACCACCAAAAGAAAGCTCGGTCTCAAAAATGGTATCAAATTATTTGGGTACAGGGTTGGGGACAGCCAAACATTTACAGAACTGAAAAATGGCCTGTGTGGGAAGGGGTGTTACATTCAGAAAATGGTCTGTGGATGCCAATTATTATGGCAAGGGGTTTCCAAAGATAACCAGGGTATTTGAAATCAATCATTTAACTGTATTCTACAAGTGGTGTAGATTTTAAATGAATGCAAATTATTATAGGACAGGCTGACCCAGCAATTTTAGACCAAGAATCCCAACATTTCACTGTGACATCTGCAGGTAACTCAGTTACAGCAGTTAGTGTCAAAACGTATGCATCTACAATGTAGAAAGAAGTTCCACCAATTTAACCTTGAAGGTGTACCAGGAAAAAGCCTTTGTCCAAAACACATTACATCAAGATTACACTCTGCCATTGAACACAGGCAATGGACTAGGCCTTCTGCAGCAATGTGCTGTAGACTGATGAATCAAAGACAGTTGTTTGGCCATCTGTATACTAGACATGCTTGATGTTAACTGAACGCAGCATTTCAGGAGAAGAACCTCATACCAATTGAAGAAAGATGGTGAAGATACTATGGCTTTGGGAACTTGCAGAAATGAAGTCAACGATGAATCCTGTATCATATCAAAAAGTGTTTAATAAGAATGTAAGGCCTTCATTCCCAAAGTTGAAGTTAAACTGCAAATAGATCTTAACATGATAATGATCTAAAAAAACCCAAAAACAAAAACCACACTAGACAGAAATCCAGGCACGGATCAAAAGAAGAAATGGTTTGGCCCAGTCAAAGCCCTGATTTGAATCCCAAAAATGGGGGAGGTAAAATTAAAATCTATATAACAAAAAAAAAAAAAAAAAAATATGAATGGTGTTCAAAACACCTACAATAAAGACATTTCTGCCTCTGGGGCCAAGGGTGTACTTCTTTTCCAGTACTTTATTACATCTATTGATATTTTTGCTAAATAAAAAAGGTTTAAAAAAAAAAAAAAAAAAAAGGCAAATTTGTCCTTGCATTTTTATTTATGTATATTAAGTTTATCTGTAGGCACCGGCTGATAATAGATCTAATGTTTGCCTTTTTAGTTGGGTTTAAAAAAAGTCAAATTCCATGGGGTGTGTGTTTTCAGACAACAGTATATCCCGGTTATGATATTCTAGGGCAGTGATGGCGAACCTCGGCACTCCAGATTTTTTGTAACTACATTTACCATGATGCTCAACTACACTGCAGAGTGCATGAGCGTCATAGGAAACGTAGTTCCAAAACATTTGGGGTGCCGAGGTTCGCCATCACTGTTCTAGGGGTATTGCTAAAAAGTGTAATGCTTAGCACTGAGTTCAGTCTGGCTTGTTGGTTCTCTCATTTGAAAATGTAAAAGTTCCACACATAAATGGCTGCCTTTGTAGGCGTTTCCACCTTCACTTAAGATTACAAGAAAAAACGTCCTCAAGCCTCCTGGCTATGCTTTCACAGTGTTGCTGCTTAGGCCTCAAGTTTAGACATTTGGTTGGTCCCTCACAGTACCACTGTGCTCATATACATCTCTTAACTCCTGCTGCTCTTACTGAGCTAACTCTGAACTCGAACAGCTCCCTGCTGCACTGACCCATGCCCTGGTCAGGTGACCTCCTGTCTCCCGGGTGGAGCCCCGAGCGATGGCCAGTGCGTTACGGTTTCACACTGTCTTTAAACAACCTTAGGGTGATCGGAGGATGTGGAATTACCCCATTTCTTGGATTGGCATAATAAGTGACCTAAAGCATTTTTTATTTTTTAACCAAATTCACTTTTAATTCGGAGTCTTCCCAATTTCTGTATTGCAGACTGACTTAATGTTCAGCCTTTGATATCGGCTTTTATTTGGTGTGGTAGAAGCTAAATTATGCAGAATCACAAATGCTTAGGAGATCTTCGTGCCACATCAATCTAAGCATTATGAATCTCCTCAGTCTTAAACGTTCTGGCTTCCTATTCTCTCCCAGCTTATATGTAGTCCACCTATTCATAAATTGTGGGAATAATCCTCAATTTGATACCATATTCCTAACACTTGGAGGAGCACAAGATTTACATTACTAAATCAGACAACTCTTATCACCCTTAACCAACTTTCCCCCTGCCGTTAAGGCAACTTTCAATAGTAACCTATAACCACTTATTTCTCAAGAAACGTTTTAAATTTCAGTGTCTTTACAAATGCAATCTAAAAAAATATTCCATTTCCTCTTGTACAACTTTCATTCTTCGCGATTAAGGCTTTTTTTTTTTTTTTATATTTACATATCCATATATCTATATACATATATACATTTATAGAAGTGTGTGTGTGTGTGTGTGTGTGTGTGTGTGTGTGTGTGTGTGTGTGTGTGTGTGTGTGTATTAAAAAAAAAAAAAAAAAAAAAAAAATAGCCTTAATCGCAAAGGATGAAAGTTGTACAAGGAGGAAGTGGATATTTTTACACTCCACTAGGAGACCCGATAAGGACGCGGGACATCGTTATGACGACGTGCATGCCCAGGTCTGACTACTGGCCAGCTGATGGCCATAATTAGTGAGGACGCACACCTGTTGGGGAGCTACAATACCACTGCCTTCTCCCCTGCCATGGTCAGTATATGGAGAGAGTGGTGGCTGTAGCTTCTTCTCACAAAGGATGGACACAGATTAATTCAAAGGTATTTTATGGAGCCCATTCCCCCCCCCCCCTTTGGTAAATTTGAACACCCTTTATATAATAATTGGGAAGATTGCTTTATGCATCTCCCTAGGACTATGAAGCAATATACTTTCTATAATATTGGCACTCTTCCCATTTTACTCCTATGGGGTTTTTTCATCCTTGGGGTGGGTAGGCTCTTTTTGGATGCTTTTTTACATATAGCTCTGTGAATTTTCAATTTAACAGCCCTTACCCTACTATATCTACTTTTCCTCAGACAATAAATCTGACACTTTATTACAGAGGTATTGATCCACCTCTGTGGGTCTCTGTGATACAGCCTCGCTTAGGAACGGGCGTTTGTCCATCTTAGCACTAGGGGATATCTTCATTGCCTGTTATCCTGTAAATCATTCAATCATAACAATCCCAAACACACCTCCAAGACAACCACTGCCTTGCTAAAGAATCTGAGGGTAAAGGTGATGGACTGGCCAAGCATGTCTCCAGATCTAAACCCTATTGAGCATTTATGGGGCATCCTCAATATGGAAGGTGGAGGAGCACAATGTCTCTAGCATCCACCAGCTCTGTGATGTCGTCCTGGAGGAGTGAAACAGGACTCCAGTGGCAACCTGTGAAGCTGTGGTGAACTCCATGCCCAAGAGAGTTCAGGCAGTGCTGGAAAATAATTGGTGGTCACACAAAATATTGACACTGGGCCCACTGCTGCCATTTTTTTGCCAGGGGTGTACTCACTTTTGTTGCCAGCGGTTTAGACATTAAATGGTTGTGTGTTATTCTGAGGGGACAGCAAATTTACACTGTTATACAAGCTGTACACTCACTACTTTATATTGTAGCCAAGTGTAATTTCTTCAGTGTTGTCACATGAAAAGAGAATAAAAGATTTATTCTTTTTGTGAGAATACATACAGCTCAAAAAAAAAAAAACACCACACAAACACACACACACACACGATCTCAAGATCTCAATGGGGAAAAATATCATGCTGGATATCTATACTAATATGGACTGGGTAATTAGATAGAAACGAAAGGATGCAACATCACTTGATGGAAATGAAAATGACCAGCCTACAGAGGGCTGAATTCAAAGACACCCCTAAAATAAAAGTGAACAAAATGATGCAGGAGACTAGTCCATTTTGCTGAAATTTCATTGCAACAACTCAAAATGGTACTTAGTAGTTTGTATGGCCCCACGTGCTTGTACGCATGCCTGAAAACATTGGGACATGCTCCTATTGAGATGACGAATGATGACCTGGGGTATTTCCTCCCAGATCTGGACTAGGGCATCACTGAGCTCCTGAACAGACTGACGTGCAACCTGGCAGCGTCAGATGGAAACAATGTCCCAGAAGCGTTCTATTGGATTTAGGTCAGGCAAGTATGGGGGCCATCCAATTTTATGGTATTAATTCCTTCATCCTCCAGGAACTGACTGCATACTCTTGCCTTATGAGGCCGGGCATAACGGTGCACCAGGAGGAACCCGGGACCTACTGCACCAGCGTAGGATCCAACAATGGGTCCAAAGATTTCATCCCAATACCTAATGGCAGTCAGGGTGCCATTGTCTAGCCTGTAGAGGTCTGGGTGTCCCTCCATGGATAGGCCCCCCCCCAGACCATTACTGAGCCACCACCAAACCAGTCATGCTGAACAATGTTACTGGCAGCATAATGTTCTCTACGGCTTCTCCAGACCCTTTCACGTCTGTCAAATGTGCTTAGGGTGAACCTGCGCTCATCTATGATTAGCACAGGGCGCCAGTGGAAGACCTGACAATTCTGGTGTTCAATGGCTAATGCCAATCAAGCTCCATGGTGTCGGGCAGTGAGCACAGGGCCCACTAGAGGACCTCGGGCCCTCAGGCCACCCTCAAGAAGTCAGTTTCCGATTGGTCAGAGACATTCACACCAGTAGCCCACTGGAGTTCATATTGTAGGGCTCTGGCATTACTCATCCTGTTCCTCCTTGAACAAAGGAGCAGATACCGGCCCTGCTGAAGAGTTAAGGACCTTATACAGCCCTGTTCAGCTCTTCTAGAGTAACTGCCTGTCTCCTGGAATCTCCTCCATGCTTGAGACTGTGCTGGGAGACACAGCAAACATTCTATCAATGGCACGTATTGATGTGCCACCCTGGAGGAGTTGGACTGCCTGTGCAACCTCTATAGGGTCCACGTATTACCTCATGCTACCAATAGTGACACTGACCCTAGCCAAATGCAAAACTAGTGAAAACAGTCAGAAGAGTAAGGGGGGGGTAAAAAAAAAAAAAAAAGTCAGTGGCCTCCACCTGTAAAACCATTCCCATTTTGGAGGTTGTCCCATTGTTGCCCATCTAGTGCACCTGTTAAGCAACTGACACTGATTGATAACCCCCTCTACTACTTAACTGACCAGATCAATATCCCAGGAGTTTAATTGACTTAATGCTATACTCTGATGGCAGAATCTTAACACTTTACTTTCTGGTTCAGTCAATGAACAGTCTAGGGGTTGTTAGACACGATCCCCTGTACTCACGATACTGCTTTCCAGGCTTGCCAGTGTCTCAATCCCTCTAATCAGCTCTCCTGGATCTCTGGGTTCAGCTCCTTCCTCCTGGCTCACCAGGCCGACTGCCTGTGACCATACACCAACTGCTGCAGAAGGAGGAGGCAGCCGCCATTCTCCTTCCGGGACTCACCAGCCAAAACTCTGAGCACATGTGCTCCTGGCTTTTATACCACTCCCCACAATGCACCAAGACAACCAGTCTATGCCAATCACTGGGGCTGTAGCAAAGGCTGTGTACTCATTGGCCAGGATTCCTCCACTGTCCAATGTGCCTCTCCATTGGACAAGTGGGGGCACTCCCCCCCCCAGACCACATGAATCACACACACTGACAGACCTAACACACAGACCCTGCTCCCTGTTAAGCAGAGAGCAATAAAGAATAACCTGCTGCTCCTCCGATAGGCAGGCAGAGCCAAAACTATACTCACTCTCTAGCACCTACCTATGAGGGTGAGATGTATGTATGTATGTATGTATGTATGTATGTATGTATGTATGTATGTACGTACGTACGTACATACACATAATATTTACATACATACATACGTAGCACCCTACAGGTAGGTGCTAGATAAATGTATAGTGGGCCTTGTCTGCCTAAACAGCAGGGTTGTAATTTGTTTAGGTAGGGTGTCATGGCTTCCAGATGTGCTTGCCGAAGGGGGAAGTCTCCCCACTGGCTCCTGTGAGAGGCTTCTCATAGGGCAGTGTGGGAAGCCCAATCAGGGGACACATCCAGGCTTGTAACTACCCCAGAAGGCAGATTATGCTGCAAAGGATTCTGGAAGTGGGTATAAGTTTGGGGGAAGTGCGTGACACAATGTCTTTGGCGGGAGCAGAGTCCCAGGAGGGAGAGTATGGCTGTCTCGCCTGTCTGAGGAAGTGGATGTCTCGGGGTGTCGCCTGAGAATCCGGAGAGTGCCGAGTTGAGCTAAAGGGATCCGGTGTGCCAAGAACCTGTGGAGAGTGAGAGGGGTCCAGTCCCAGGAAAGCCTACACAGGTCATGAGTACTGAGGATTGCCCCTGGGGGTCATTAAACATAACAGACAACCTAAAATATGGAGGAAAAAAAAAAGGAAAGTTTTTGATAAAATCTGAGCCACCATTAAAAGATTCCATTTAATGCACTCTCCTTGTAAACACTTTCCATGCAGTTGCTAGCCATTTTAACATCATGGTCGGTTTAGATTTATAGATACCTTGAGATGAATGTTGCAGCAGAGTGCAGTTGCAGGGCCCCTGTCTTTGTGTTGGAGACCTAAAGACAAGGTCAGTAGTCACAGGGGATCTCTCAACTGTTTTCCAAACAGCCTGAAATGGAGCTCCTTGCCCCCCAGAACTAGGGCGCAGATCTGAGCCCTCCACCTCTGCTGCATCTGGCAGTTCTTCTTGCTGAGCCACCTAAGATGCTGAACAGCTCCCTGCCTGATCCTTTGGACTGCCTTGTCTTTTGTTTCTGGTAAACCTTAAACTCTTTGCTCCTCTGATAAACTATCTGATTTAAGCCATGTCCCTGCACTTCCTGTTTGCCATATTATTGTGCTCTCTCCAGCCGATATCCTGCCGCTTTGCATACCTGCAGCTGTCCTCATCTCCACTACTGATCTTTAGTTTGTTCCTTGACTACTCCTCCACTTGATACCAACCTATTAAAACACGTCACCATTTTTCTAGTTAAAGATATTTCTAAAAGGTGCTATTGACATTAAATTTTGACATGTCGGTAACAACCCATGCAATCTATACCTACAAACCAAATAAGTTCAGAAATTAATTTCTGTGTAACAAAATAGAATGGCAGGGAAAAAAAAAAAAAAAGAAGTATTAACACACTAACTGAAATCTATTTAAATACCCCATAACAAATCCTGTTGGCAATGACAGCTTTAAGACGCCTCCTGTATGAAAAAAATAATTGCATGCATTGCTCAATTGTGATTTTGGCCCATTCTTCCACACAGCCGAAGGTTCAGCAGACGTCTTCTATGAACTCTGATCTTTTGTTCTTTCCATAGATTTTCTATTGGATTCAAGTCAGGTGATTGGATGGGCCATTATAGCAGCTTTATTTTCTTTTTCTTTGAAACCAATTAAGAGAGTTTCCTTGGCTTTGTGTTTGGGATCAAAAACCAAATACAGTGCTGCGCCAGAAAAAGTATATATGTTTGGGATCATTGTCATGCTAAAATGTCCACCCTCGTTTCATCTTCATTATCCTGGTAGATGGCACTGGCAGCAGATTTTGATCTAGAATGTCTTGGTAAATTTTTCCATTCATTCTTCAATGATATGAAGTTTGCCAGTACCGTATGATAAAAAAACACCATGAAGTTCCCACCTCCAAACTTCACTGTTGCTATGGTGTTTATGGGGTGATGGGTAGTGTAATTTTATCTCCAAACATGGTGTGTATTATGGCATCCAAAGAGTTCAATTTTGGTCTCATCTGACCACATTATATTCTTCCAGTATTTCACAGGCTTGTCTAAATGTTGTGCAGAAAACTTAAATGAGCGTCCACATATTTTCTTCAGCAGTGAAGTCTTACGTGGCAAGAGTCCACAAGTGGTCCTTGACTCTTGAATAACTCTTCTGAGAATTCTTTCCAGTCCTCTGTCAGAAATCTGGTCGTGACTGGTTTATGGTGAAATGCTGTTCTTTCCATTTCTGGGTTATGGCCCCAACAGTGCTCACTGGAGCATTCAGAAGTTTAGAAATCCTTCTGTAACCATTGCCTTGAGTATGTTCTACAACAGTAAGCTTGCAAAGGTCTTGAGAGCTCTTTGCTTTTACCCATCATGAAATGTTTGTGTGACACCTTAGTAAAGCCTAGTACACACGCAACGAATTTCCGCCGACCGGTCATTCGTCTTTTGTCCAGAGTGGTGTTTGTTGGTTGGAATGTGCTCTAGACTGCACATGAATTTTCCCGCACGACAGAATTCTACTTCAGAAGTGATGTCATGTGTTGAATTGCTTTCTTTGTGTTGGTTCATCTCTGAGCATGCCCAGTCTTGCTCAGATTTTTCCCTGTCGAAAGCTGTACTGACTGCACGAAAATCGGACGTGTTTTGACGGTGGACAAAAATTTTATAGCCTGCACACCAGAATTTTTTCGGCCGAAAAGTCGGAGTCGGTTGTCGAGAGCACCATACTAACAAGCCAAAAATCGTCAGATCGGTCGGACGAAAATTCCCAGCCGCATTTCGACTCGTGTGTACAGGCCTTAAGAATACACCTTTTCATAGGCCATCAGTTGAGACTGAATCAGCTGATATTAATTTGCACTGACAAGGGGCAGGATTGCTTTCTTGTTACTGATAGATTTCAGTTGAGGTCTTGGCTTTCTTTGCCTTTTGCACCTCCCTTCCTTTAGGTGTTCCAATACTTGTTCCCCGAGTCATTCCATTTACACATAACCTAATTTATTAACTTGTTTTGGTTTCTTTATGGATTGCCTCCACTACTGGACTAGGTGCAATAGAGTACTTCTACTATGATGGCCTTTAATAGATAGAGGGCCTAGGATACAAATGCGGAAGGATACCGCTGGTCAGTAATTCAGTGATGGGTGAACAAGTTGTCTGCACGTTTTGTCAAGCAGCTAGCCTAGCCACTCTACCTTTTTTGGGGTTGTAGGCACTTTAAAAAGTTATTGTGCATTTTGTAAAGGTATCTGATGCAAGGGCTTCCAATTTGCACATTAACTACTCTTCCATCTAGCTCTCAATCCCACATTTCAATTTAGATCAGGTTCTTTAATAAGTTAAACATCAGTTTGTAAAAAGGTCAGTAACTGATCCGACTACTCTAAAGCTGAAAGCTGCAATCTGCTCAATAAGTGCACACAATTGCCCTTTACATTGCCTTGGTAAATATTATATGTCACAAAGCTATGAATCTATGTTAATATTTAGGGTGTCACCTGTTTTGAAGATTAGATTGTAAACCAAGTTAAACTGGGACCGAGCCACGAGGAAAAACAAGAGCCTTGACATTTGATAAGCACCGTTTTATTTTGCTTCTTTGTGCATTATGTTGCCTAATCCCAGTGGCTTACTTCACATATAACTAAGTATATTGTGACATTGGCATGGTTTGCTCAAGAGGATGTAAACCCTAGCGTGCAATACATGTTCTCGTTTCTTCTATTAAAAATACTATTGAAAAGGGTTTTGTTCAATTTGTTAAGAAAAAAAAAAAAAAAAATGCAAATACCTTTGGATTTTGGCAGAAATCCAGTGAGCTCAAACCTCCTGTCTGTGCTGAACTCAATCAGTTAACACACAGTTCTCTTCTCTGACTACAGAACACCTCCCACCTATAGAAAAGAAAGGGGGAGATCTACTGTACTCCTACAATTTCCTGTGCTAGTCTGATAACACTCCTCCACAGATATAGTAGTCAGTGAGTGGTGTCACTCTAGTACAGGAATTGTGTTTCTGGCAGGATCACTGGTGAATTAAAGGGGGGTAGCGTGCACACCTATTTTTTTCTTAAAAAAACACATTATACTTAACCTGCCCTGTGCAGTGGTTTTGCACAGTGCAGCCCGGATCCTCTTTTTCCGGGGTACCACGCCAACGCTCCTGGTTCTTCCCTCCTGCTTGCTGTGGGGGCACCCAAGCAGGCGCACTGCTGACCTTCAGCACTGTGTGTCTATTCACACGGAGTCGTGGCTTGTCCCCGCCCCCTCAGTCTCCCGATTAGCTCACTGGATGTGATGGACAGCAGCAGAAGCCAGTGGCTCCCACTGCTGCCAAAAGCCAATCAGTAGTGCAAGTCCTCGGAGAGGCAAGGCTCTCGTGAACATTGCTGGATTGAGGGGGCTCAGGTATTGGGGGGGGGGGGGCTGCTGCACACAGAAGGTTTTTTACCTTCATGCAAAGAATGCATGAAGGTATAAAATCCTTGTGCCCTTACCAACACTTTAAAGGATTTCCTTAGGCAAACAGGTCTGAGGTACAAAACAGAAATTAACAAGATCACAAATAGATTGACTATAGTGCACTTGCACAAAGTGTGCAGGTGTATGCGTGCATAATGAACACAATTTCTGAAACGACTGTATTAGACACTAATGCTTAACCCATACATTATGGTCCCAGAGTTTAGGGTGTGTTAAAGGTTCAGATAATGGTGCTTCTGTGCCCTCTGATGCAATACGGTGCAGTGTGCACACATGAACACAGAAGCCATTTTTTATTTGAAAATAGAAAGCTGAAATAAAATAAATATTGTCTGGAAAGGTTGATTCATGTCATGGTATAGCAAGTAGTATAAAGTCACATTCAACTTGGCTTTTTCTGTAATGATCTAATGAGGGTCAATATTCGCCATAGAAGTCCAAGAGCATGATGGAAGGTGTAAAAGATTGTGAAATCCCCTGTTGGAATTCATGGTGCCATGAAGTCTGGAATTGGTGTCAATCGTTCAAGCTACGTGGCTAAAAAGATGAAAGAATGGAAAAATTATTATTGGAGAATACCTCCCAAACATCATGGATTCTGCGGGACTGTCCCCGGAATTCAACAAAATTCCAGCATCCCACAGATCCGAGCCGCATTCCTGCCGACTATCACTGTAGGGCAAGGGCAGAAGAGGCTTACCTCTGATTCCCCTTGTGTGCCATTCTGTGGAAGGTGCATCTAAACAGGAAACTTCGTCTGCCTATGCATTGTCCCAATGGCAGGGTGCAGGACAGAGCCCCGACTCCTCCTCCACTCTGCTCTTGTATTACTATTCCTTCTTCATCAGCCTTCTTAAACACACTCTCTCAGCTTGTTGAAGCTCCAACCTTGCCTGCAGGTGGAGAGGCTGGTCAGGCTGCTTGAGGACAGAGCTCTGACAGTGCTTCCGCAGTCATGTGAAGGAGATTCAGAAGTGCTCTGGGGCCTGAGGGGCCCAGCAACAAAGCAAGACAAGTGACAATTCCCTGTGGGACTAGCAGTGCCTCTTCTCTCCCATCCCTTCAGGGTTGACAGGGGAGATGTTCTGCAGGGCTGGACAAGGGGGTAACAGGAGAGATGTTCTGCAGGAGTGTGCGCAGGGGCAATGTAAAGGGGTAGGGGGGGGAAAAGTGTGCAAAGAAAAAAAAAAGGGGGCTGTGTATACAGTTGGTGAATTTAGTCACAGGTTCCCCCCCCCCCATTTTCTCATTCTACTCAGAATCTTTTAAGCCACAACCAATACTCATTCCAATGTAACCATGCCCATTTGTTGGTGAGACACTGCATAGGGGCCGCTTCAGACAATTTTTTTGAGGGGTGCGGTGTTGGTGCTGAAAGTATATGTGGGGCATCTAATGCCTGACGTGCTCTTGTTGACATGATCAAAAGGTAGACATGATCAAAAGTGGGTGTTTCTTCGTACTCCCAGCAAGTGTAAAAGGGCAGCACAGCATAGTAATTAATCCCTGGCATGGAACAAACAAACACTCAGCCTGGCACAATAATTAGCCCCAGGCACTGCACAATAGTTACCCCCCAGCACAGCACGATATTTACCACCGGCATGGTACAACAATAATTAACTCCTTAGCACAGCACCACAATTTACTTCCAGCATGGCACAATAATAAACCCCAGCACAGCACCGATAGTTCTTCCCCCATATATCGGTACACCTTTGGACCCTAATACCAAGGAGCCGGGTTAACAAGATTCGGGCAGATAATTGGACCACCCAACCACTTTGATGGTCAGTGGAGGAGACCCAGGATTATAGATTCAAGGCCTGACACCCCTGTAGGGGTATATAGCTCTGGTGAGTTCGGTCCAAGGGGTGCGGGGAGCACTGAATGGTCACCATATACCTGAGCACCTCCAATATTCATCATCAGAGCACCTGCACTCAAGTCACTTTTTGCCCTGTATTTTAGGAAAAGTTTTTTTACCATTGTGGGACTATCCTCCTTTCTTAGTTGTTACGGACTTATTTATTCTTGCACTATTGCTGCCATAATATTTATATACCTACTGTGCACTTTATTTATGCCATACTTGATGCTTTATATTTTACGATCATAAGGCTGTAGATTTAAGTGGATCCAACTGTTTTTTTATATTTCATATACTTTATTTTTTTTTAATTTACCAAACTGTATACACACCAATTCACACCAATTTTGTACCAACCTTTCCTCACAGTTTAGCACAAGTATTTATCATCCACAGAGTTGAATATCCTACAGTATTGCACATATTTATTAGTGATACACATATGATGCACTTGACACTTTAATTATTATTCATAGTGGTGATTTATATCGTATATACTTTTAGCACCTCTTTTGGACATACAAAACCATCAGCACATTTTGGCAGCGCCATACACCTTCCCCCTTCTTTTCCTTTCATACAACAGAACATATAGAGTGAAGAGATCTTCGGTCTTTGCTTTACCTGGGTGACGAAGTCAGAGACAGCTCTTGCTGCCAGTGACCCGATGGAGCCTGGTCTGTTAACAGATGGCTGGTCTCAAACGTGGGGGTGCTAGGAATATATATTATAGCGCCCACCTGGCACCACAGGTCAGAGCCTCTCTAAAAATGTCAAACCCACACACTTGCTAAACTCCCGTCATGGGGGCATAGTAAACAGACTAGGACAGGGATCCTCAAACTATGGCCCTCCAGCTGTTGCGGAACTACACATCCCATGATGCATTGTACAAATCTGACATACACAGCCATGACTGGGCATGCTGGGAATTGTAGTTTCTGAACAACTGGAGGGCCATAGTTTGAAGACCCCTGGACACGATTTGAATATGGTTTCAGAAAAGGAGACCCAGTACATCAAGATAGGTTGCAGGATAAAATCATGGTACTAGTGTAGTGGTCGCCAAACTGCAGCCCAGGGACCGGATGTGGCCCTTTGCTTGCCTTCCATCAGACCCTTGAGACACTTTTCCTTCTACACCAACAATGGGCCATAATTCCTCCTACCAATACCAACAATGGGGCACTATTCCTCCCACTAATACCAATGATGGGGTATACTTTGCTCCCATTGATGCCAGGGCATTTTCTACTCCCCACTGGCCAGTTCGGCCCCCTGAAAGTCTGAAGGTCAGTAAACTGGCCCTTTATTCAGAAAATTTAGAGAGACCTCTACTAGTGGATTACTTAGGCATTTGGGCATACCAGTGTCTCACAAGCTACAAAAGTAAAAAAAAAAAAACTGGGATTTACTCAACCATACTCCACAAATACTATATGTAAAGATTGCAGGGATTCTTGCCGCTGTCTGAACTTTTCAAAGCTTAGCCTAAAAGTCTTCAGCAAACAGAAAATAAAAACCATAGATTGCTGCCTAAATACAAAACCCTGATGAGCCTGTCATTTGGTATCAGTGCCCTTTAGTCTTTGGCATTTCAGCAAATTCTCTGAAACATGCAAATATTTGCATTATTCTGAAAACCTATTGGACAACAGCAGAAGGGGTTGCAACGCTATCATCACCACCAAGCAAAAAAGTTTGTTGCATAGTCAATACATAAAGCTAGCACCAAACTTTGTACTCAGATTATCATTAACCAAATCTATCAGCTCCATTACTATAATGCAGTGTTTCTCAACTCCGTACCTCAGGGCACACTAACAGGCCAGATTTTAAGTATTACCTTGGGGAGATGCAGACTAGAATACTGCAATCACTGAGCAGCAAATGATATCACCTGTGATGTATTCCAGTTTTCTTGCAAACCTAGTCTGTTAGCGTGCCCTGAGGACCGGAGTTGAAAAACACTGCTATAATGGACCTGCTGCTACAAACACAACACTCAATTATTACCAATTAAAATACACAAGAAGAAGACCCATAGCCATGTATTTTGATAGCATTTATATATTTCCAAAATTTAAAAAGCATCCCAAAATTTGAATATTATATTCTTTACTGAGTTGTACAGAATATATCAGACATCCCAAGAAAGTGGAAGATAGAGAAAAGCAAAGCATCTTGCTCCAGGTGAAAGTAGAAAAATGTGCATGGCCCTGGTGGTATCTCTGGGCATTTAACATACTAGTCTCCATCATTAAAGCGGTATTAAACCCAATACAAAAAATGTATGATATGGCAACCGTGGTGGCTGCATCAGTTTGTTTTTTTTCTATGGATTTTTTTCTTCTGCTTTGAACCTGGTGATCTGGCCGGTAACACCTCCAGTATTAGTGAGACATCTTTGGAGGAGATACACTGACAAGTTTACAAAATTTAAGCTAAACTCCAGCTCAAATTTTATAATCAGCTACAGCAAACTGTTTTTACCTTCTTGGATAAAGTTTTTACACAAATAATAAAAAAAACCTTTGAACATTATGATCACCCCAGCCAGTGTTAAGTGATTTCTCTCATCAATGTTAACTGATACATTCTGCTGGAGAGCTCAAGCTTGTGAAGACAATGCACTTGCTGGCTGGATCACCAGATGAAAGAGGAAAATAAGCCAAAAAAGGAAACTAAAATTACACTCATCACAGCCAAGAATTGATATGCTGCGTAAAAAAGGTTTACATCCCAAATTTAAAATGGTAAAGGGTGTGTATACACACAGTGTGACAATTTAACCACTTGCCGACCAGTCACGTTGACTGTACTGCGGCAAAGTGGCTCGATTCCGTCGCTGGACTCCTCCCCCTGTAGGCGGCGCTCCCACTATTTTCAGTCACAGCAGGAGTCGGGCCAGGGGAGGAGCGGCGGCGATCACCGCCGCTCTTCCCTGATCGTCGGGGGAATCGAGTTTGGAGATCCGCCCGCTTGTATAAACAGAGCGGGCGGATCTCCTAAGTGACAAGGAGTGACAGATTGCTGTGTTCAGCATAGCTGAACATGCAATCTGTCCCTGTGTCACTCAGTCCCCTCCCCCCACACACGTTAGTAAGCACCAGGCATACATTATCCCCTCCCTCTCCAATAAAATTAACCCCTTCCCTGCCAGTGTCATTTTTACAGTAACAGTGCATATTTATAGCACTGATTACTGCAGTAATGTCACTGGTACCCCTAAAAGTGTCAAAAATGTCAGTCAAGGGTCCGATCTGTCCACCGCAATGTCGCAGTCCCGAATAAAAAAAAAAAAAAAAACACACACCAAAAATGACAGAAATCTTTCCCTTAGTAAAACGCAATAACTTTTGCGCAAACCAATCAAAAATACGCTTGTGATTTTTTTTTTTACCAAACATAGGTAGCAGAAAACAAATTGGCCAAAAATTTAAAAAAAATTTTGATTTTTACATTTTTGGGGGGGGGGGGATTTCATATAAAAAAATGTTACAAATATTGTTATTTTTTTCACACAGGTGATCAAATACCACCAAAAGAAAGCTCCGTTTGTGGGAAAAAAAGGACGTAAATTTTGTTTGGGTACGGCGTCGCACGACCGCGCAATTGTCAGTTAAAGTCGCACAGTGCCGAATCGCAAAAAGTGGCCTGGACGTAAGACAGCAAAATCCTCCAGTGGTAAAAGTGGTTAATTCCTGGAATGCCTGCAGTGTAGCACTATGGTGGTAGGCCACACAGCTTTTTCGCACTGACATTTTCGAATTAAAGCCCCATACACACGTACCGAATGTCTGCCGAACGATCTTTTGTCCGGTGCTGTCCTGTCGGCTGAAAAGTGCTAAATACTGCACACAAATTTTATCGGCCAACAACAGCCGACTGCAGAAGTGATGTGATGTGATGAACTTTCCCTGTGTTTTTTCTTCTCTGAGCATGCCCAGTCTTGCAAATCTGCTGTTTGTCGGCCGAATTCTGTACTGACTGGCGAACAATCGGCCGTTCTGGTGACGGCCAACAAATATTTTAAAGTCTGCATGACAGATTCTTATCAGCCGAAAATGCGATGTCGGCTGTCGGAAGCATCATACTAACAAGCCGTCAATCGGCCGATCGTTCGGCGGCCGAATATTTACGGCCGACAATCGCTACGTGTGTACGGGCCTTTACACTCGCCTGGGTCGCAGACCTGTAGCCTCAGTCTTTATGGAGTAGAAGAAGAAATAAGAAGTGTGGCTTGCATCGCACTGTTGGCATAAAATGAGTTGACAGGAATCTAAAGCAGCGAACATCCAATTTTGTGTGAAAATTTGCAAAAGTGCAATAAAAACTTTAGCTCTGTTACAACAAGCCAATGGTGAACATCCCATGAAGAAAACAAGTGTTTTTGAATGGCATAGGTGGTTTAAGGAGGGCGTGAAGAGGTCTATGAGTCCAAAAAAAAAAAACACAAAAGGATGGATGCAAAGGTGGATATAGTGAGAACCTTCGAATACTTATGCTGCTTGGTTTTTTTAATCACAAAAAGATACGTAGTTCAATAGAACATGGTGCAAGGGTCAACAAACATTGTTACATTCCAGGAATTACATTTTCACACCTAAAACACACATAAAATAAAACACAAACAGCAATATAGTGTTCAGTAACCCAAGGCAAACAACATGCTTACCGCACATTGCCATGCCCCGCACTTATTAAAATTAACTTAACGTTTCCCATCTTTACATTACATTTATGAATATAATTGAACATAAAACACCTAGAATATCTGCAGTGGATGTCTAGAATCATAAATATAGTGGAGTCCTCGGAATTCGGAATCCCTATTGATCTATAGCCATCACCACCCAAAATGCTTTGCAGCATTTTTTTGTATTAAGAGATTCACAGGCCCAAAGGTGGGTCCTTTTGGATCTTACAGGTCATGGGCAAGTGAAATATAAGCAGATGCCAGGTCCACATCTCTCAGCGGGTCTTGTGGTCTGAGAGGAAGCACATGTTGCCAATGCAGCATCAATTATTGTCACTACTGCAAAAAAACGTCACTGCAACATCTACAACCCCCTACCAGCTTGTAACATAGGAAGTACAACAAGTTGCCAGAATTGGTCACCAGGTGGGTGGCACAACACTATTGACACTCATTTTCTGAGTTGAGGGGGGATGATCCATCAGTAGGAATGAGCGCAGATGTCTTTGGACACGAGTTTGAACCTGTCTAAGCTATCGCGCCGAGAAGCTGTTAAAGTGGACGGCCATTCATAGGCGGCATTCCGCATGCATATACACCCCATGTCCAAACACACCTGAGCTCATTCCTGGTCATCAGCAATAATATAATGCTGCAAGGACTGCAATCCTGCAGTACGGGAGTATCTGGCGACAAAAAAGCAGCAATATTCATAGTTTGCATTTTGTTCCAGGCATGGCGTTCCACTTTAACCACTTGCTTATCGCCCTATAGCAGTTCTTCTGCAAGATCACAAATATATATATATATATATATATATATATATATATATATATATATATATATATAGGAGATTCTGCACTTCTGCCTGCAGAGGAACGCCTCTTCTGCTGTAATTATTTACAGCAGAAGCTGATCTGCAGGTGCCAGACACTCAATGTCTGCCGGCACCTGCCGATCTACATACAGAGACTAAGAATGGAGCCCTGCAAAGGCATAGTTCCATTCTGACAGGGGAAGGGATGGATGCCGTGTTCCTGCAAAGCAGAGACTAAAGTCCATCTCTTACTCTGGTAAAAGCAGCACAAATAGTAAACACAAACACTGGTTAGGCGCACAGTTAACTTTTTGATTGCCCCAGATGTTTAACCCTAGTACAGTGAGTGCATATTTTTTAGCACTGATCACTGTATTAGTGTCACGTTTCAGTTAGTGTACGATTGTCCACTGCAATATCGCAGTCTCGCTATAAGTCGCTGATCGCCGCCATTACTAGAAAAAAAAATTCTATTATATTATTATATATATATATATATATATATATATATATATATATATATATATATAGTTTGTAGACGCTATAACATTCACATAAACCAATCAATATACGCTCACTTGTATTTTTTTTTTTTTTTTTAGCAGAAAGTAAAAACATTTTTTTGTCTCCAAATTGTTAACTTTTATTGTTCCTGGTGCAAAAAAAAAAAAAATGCAGTGGTGATCAAATACCACCAAAAGAAAGCTCTATTTGTGGGGGGAAAAAAAATGACATTTTATCTGGGTACAGCATTGCATGACTGCGCAATTGTTAGTTAAAGTAACCCAGCGCCATATCGTAAAAAAGTGGCCTGGTCATGAAGGGGGTAAATCTTCCAGAGGTCAAGTTATATTCAAAAAGGCATACCCCTTTTTCTTTTTTTTTTGTTTTAGATTTGTAGTCAAAAGCTAGAAAAAAAAGTCCATGAACCTTTCCATAGAATGCACAGATGTGAACGTGACGCATAGGAAACCATGTTAAATGGACTGTAGTATGTTTCTGCACAGGTGTGAACCAGGTCTAAAGCTAGATTCACACCTATGCATGTTGCATTTGAGCATCACTGTAGTGCTTTTTGCTGTGCTTTCCAAGTTTTTTTACCGCGATTTGCATTTTGTTGGGGGGAAATTGGTTGTTGTGCTGATTTAAAAACGCGGTAAAAATCGCAGTAAAAACGCAATACTTGCGTTTTGGATGCAGGTCCATTGAAGTATTTTGCAGGAAAAAAAGTCCCCACCCTTTCCAAAAACGCAGAGGCCCAAAATTGCATTGATGTGAACATGTTCCATAGGAACCCATGTTAAAAAAAAAATAAAACGCATTTCTGCAAAAAGCATGGAAAAAAAAAAAAAACGCATTAGTGTGAATTCAGCCTTAGAGGGGGATTCTACTTTTGGGATGGATTTCCTCCCATTTCCTGTTATGTCTCCAAGTCCCAAGCCAGGAATAAGGGTCCATTCACACTAGCGCGACTTGTCAGGCAACTTGGTCGCCTGACAAGTCGCGGTCGGTCGCTCGCCATTAAATAGTACAGGACCCGTTCTAATAGGAGCAACACAAGTCGCTCCGACTTAGAAAAAGGGTCCTGTACTACTTTGGGGCGACCTGGAGGCGACTTGCATTGACTTCAATTATATGAAGTCTGTGCAAGTTGCGCCGAGCGTGCACCGCGACTTCACAGGTCGCCCCACCAAGTCGTGTCGCAGTCTGAATGGGGTCTAAAAGAGAGATCTCTCTGGCAGAACATAGACAATAACAATTTTTTTTTTCATCCTTCCATGCCCCAAAAGAAAAAAAGGGGGGGGGTGAAGAAGGAGGAAGGGAGGGGGTTAGGACAGGACGCAGCACCAGTTGCAATGCATTTCATTTTGGGGTTGATTTACTAAAGCGAAAGAGAGCAAAATCAGGCTCACTTCTGCATATAAACCAATCCGCTTCTAACCTCAGCTTGTTCAATTAAGCTTTGCCAATAAAACCTGGAACCTGATTGGTTTCTAAGCAGAATTGGGTTTGATTTTGCACTCTCCAGCTCTAGTAAATAAAACACCTTTGTGCCAAAGAAAAAAAAAAAAAAGAAAGTTACATTGTTACAATGCATCTAACAGCACACCCCAGATCATGCATGCTACACTAAGTATAACACACATCCACCAATGTAACTGGACCCTGATTGCTCTGAAAAGGTTGGTCATTACAAAATATTTCTTTGCACAATGCAGTGCTAGAAAAACATAATAAAAAGTTACAACAAACATGAAATGTAAAACAAACTTACAGCTAGTGAACAGCAAACTCCAGCCAGGAAAAACCAGAACAGCACTTTCCCCATGATTCTGAAAAGGACATAAATCAGGAGTTCATCATATAGTGCATTGCCCCATCAATAGGGATATAGAGATATATATATATATATATATATATATATATATATATATAGATAGATGTGTGTGTAAAAGGAGATATATAGTAGAGGAGATGTGATAAGCCCTCATCACTCACCTGATCCTCCGATGTCCTGCACCGTCTGCACACAGAAAGGTGATCAGCATCTGCCTTGCTGGATGTCAGCACTGACCCCGCCCCCTATGACGTCATCTGGTGAGTTCCTCTGTTACAACATCTACAACTTGAGCTTTTAGGTAAACAGTCTAATTCTCTGACAGGTACACCATTGTGATGCAATGCAGATCTAAGAGGGCTGATCTATAGCAGTCTGAGCACCTACCATTCTACAGGTGAATACCAGGTAGTCATGAAGGCAGGTTGTGGGTCTGGACAAAGCTGCTAATTCTGTGATTATAGGATACATCTGGAGTCAGGATCTGACTTTCCTGATTGTTTTACCACTTGCAATTACCTGGCTTGAGATTGTTATCAGGAGCTCATGGCATTTAGTATTGAAGCAGAGCTCCAGCGCTGCACTTTGTGAATGGCCAGCAGTGGGGGAAGGAGGACAGAGATGTATAGTAACTTAAGTAAAACTACTTCACTACTGTACTTAAGTACCGAAAGGCGGTATCTGTACTTTCCTAGAGTAGAATTTTTTTCTCCTACTTCCACTTTTACTTCACTACATTTTTTCGATGATTTCAATACTTCTACTCCAATATTTTTTTTTGTGCTGCATAGTTACTCGTTACAATTATAAAAATTACCACTGCCAGAACAGTAGATGGCAGGTTTCATGAAGCTCAAAACATGTGTATTATCAGTGCATACGAAAATAAATGCTACTGTATGTATAAATAAAAGCTGCATTTGAAATAATAAAAAACAATATGATGTTCAAACTTTTGACTTCTTTCTTTAATAACTACATAACACAGTACTTGTACTTTTACTTTCATACTTGAGTAGCAATTTTTTTTTCAAAACTACTGGTACTTTTACTTTCAGTACTTGAGTAGCAAAATTTTTAAAAAACTACTTGCAATACTTAAGTACAAAAAATGTTGAATACTTTAGTACTTCTACTCAAGTCACTTTTTGATCGAGCACTTCCACTTCTACTCAAGTCATTTTTTGATCGAGCACTTGTACTTTTACTCAAGTATGGGTTTCGAGTACTTTATACAACTCTGAAGGAGGAGGAGGGAGGGTCAAACTTCCAGGGGAATGCACTGCGGCAAGGTCACCGGGAAGCGGGGATGGGTACCTGTCAAAAACAGGTACCCGCCCCCTGAAAGGTGCCAAATGTGGCAGTGGAGGGGGGGAGGAAGCAAAGAAGCGGAGCTCCGCTTTAAGCAGGCGATAGATGATACTAAAAAATTGCTTGATTCCCCCATTAACCACTTGCTTACTGGGCACTTAAACCCCCTTCCTGCCTGGGCAAATTCTCAGCTCTTGGCACGGTTGCACTTTGAATGACAATCGTGCGGTCATGCAACACTGTACCCAAATTACATTTTTTCATTTTTTTCAAACAAATAGAGCTTTCTTTTGGTGGTATTTTTTCACTACTGGGGTTTTTATTTTTTGCTGAACAAACAACAAAAGACCAAAAAGTTTGAAAAGAAAAAACAAAAAAACAGTTTTTATAGTTTGTTATAACATTTTGCAAACAGGTAGTTTTTCTCGTTCTTTGATGTGTGCTGATGAGGCGGCACTGATGGGCCCTGATAGGCACTGAATGGCTGGTGGGTGGGCACTGACCTTTACTGGTAGGTGGCGTTGGTGGGCACTGGTAGGTGGCACTGGGGCACAAATGATCCTCCCCTCTTCAGGGCTGATGTCCCTCTGATAGGGTGCACTGATGGGCGCTGATAGGCGACACTGATTGGCACTGATGGGCACTGATAAGGCGGCACTGGTTTACACTGATAGGTGGCAATGATGGGCGGCCCTAAAGACACTGGTAGGTGGCACTGAAGGACACTAATAGGTGGCACTGATGGGTTGCACTGATGGACAATTATAGGCACTGGTAGGTGACACTGATAGGCAGCACTGATGATGGGGCACTGAGAGGTAGCACTGGTGGGCACTGATAGGTGGCACTGGTGGGCACTGACCTTCACTGGTAGGTGGCGTTGGTGGGCACTGGTAGGTGGCATTGGGGCACAGATGATCCTCCCCTTTTCGGGACCAATGTCCCTCTGACAGCAGCCAGCGGCGATCTGCTTTTTTTTCCTCCTCCGGCTGCTGTTTACATCACGAGACCAGCTGTCAATCGCTGACAGATGATCACGTGGTATGGGGGTATGGACTCGCTGATCACAGAGCGAGCCACGTGCGCTCCGCAGGGAGAGCGCAGGTAACTCATGCACGGGAGGGCATAAAGTACATGGACGCCCTCCCGGCAAATAAGGTCCGCGCTGCAGCCGGCTTTTGGCTATAGCGCGGACGGGAAGTGGTTATCACAGTCAATGTTGATGGGGGAATCCCTTCCGCCGATCTATTGTGTTACATACGGTACTGATGTATGAGCATCAGATATTCCTGGCAGAAAAGATTGGAGGATGGGCTGTATAGCACATGCATATATTTCTGCACATTTTGCATGTACATATGTGTAAAATTATTATTTTTTTTGTTTAATCAAGGGAAGGTGGTATACACGTGTAAAAATACTGATCAGCAAAGCCGATTTTTGTGTATTTCCTTACTGATCTATACACAGCGCAGGAATACGCATCTGTGTGTACAGTCGCATTAAGACAATGAGCTGCATTTAGATCATTTGAAAAAACACCTAAATAGCCAAAAAGTGGCATTTTTAGGCATCCCATGTTCAAGAGGCCTTAAAGTGACCCTGCACTAAAAGTAGAACTAAAGGTAAAACTTTTATTTTTCATTTTAGATAGAATAAATGAGGGTTATAGCCCCTTTTAGGTTTATTTTTTGCCATCTCTGTCCCCTTGCTGAGATTTTCCTTCACTTTGTGTCCTATAGCCAAAACAGGAAGTAGGAGAAATACCCCCCCCCCAAAGTGAGGGAATCCTGGGGTGTCACCAGAGCTATTGTCCCCATTAGAAGATTTCCCCACTAGTCCTGTTCTGGAGACAACCCATCAGTGACGGCCGGTCTATTGAGGGCGCAGGGGCGCCGCCCCCGCATAATCTGCATGCAGGGGCACCGGACGCATGGAGCTTAATGGTTTTTTTTTTTTTAAATCACCTGATTAGAGCCAGAGGCTGTAATAGGGTGATGCAAAGGGTGAAGCCCACCCATTGTGTGACAATAGTGAATGAAAATTCGCTATTGCCACACCGATCCTCCTCCTGGCCAATCAGGAAGCGCGTCCGATACGCGATTCCTGATTGGCTGCAAGGCAAACCCCATGCCATTGGCCGAAGAGGAGGCGGGAGTGGGAGTACTGGAGGAGACGAGCCGCCGGGACTGATGAGAAGCCGACGCCGGGACACTGATGAGGAGCTGCCCGCCGCCGCTGCTGCTCCAGGTAAGTAAGGGGGCACGCACGCTGATCTCTGCATTGGGGGAATGTACGCTGGTCACTGCATTGAAGGGGGCACGCACGCTGCATTGGGGGAATGGTATGCTGGTCACTGCATTGAAGGGGGCACGCACGCTGCATTGGGGGAATGGTATGCTGGTCACTGCATTGGAGGCACGCACGCTGATCTCTGCATTGGGGGAATGTATGCTGGTCACTGCATTGAAGGGGGCACGCACACTGATCTCTGCATTGGGGGCATGTATGCTGGTCACTGCATTGGGGGCATGTACGCTGGTCACTGCATTGAAGGGGGCATCTATGCTGGTCACTGCATTGGGGTCATGTACGCTGGTCACTGCATTGAAAGGGGGCATGTATGCTGGTCACTGCATTGAAAGGGGGCACGCACGCTGATCTCTGCATTAGGGGCATGTATGCTGGTCACTGCATTGGGGGCATGTATGCTGGTCACTGCATTGGGGGCATGTACGCTGGTCACTGCATTGAAGGGGGCATCTATGCTGGTCACTGCATTGGGGTCATGTACGCTGGTCACTGCATTGAAAGGGGGCATGTATGCTGGTCACTGCATTGAAAGGGGGCACGCACGCTGATCTCTGCATTAGGGGCATGTATGCTGGTCACTGCATTGGGGGCATGTATGCTGGTCACTGCATTGAAAGGGGGCATGTACGCTGGCCACTGCATTGAAGGGGGCATCTATGCTGGTCACTGCATTGGGGGCATGTACGCTGGTCACTGCATTGAAGGGGGCACGCACGCTGCATTGGGGGAATGGTATGCTGGTCACCGCATTGGGGGCACGCACGCTGATCTCTGCATTGGGGGAATGTATGCTGGTCACTGCATTGAAGGGGGCACGCACACTGATCTCTGCATTGGGGGCATGTATGCTGGTCACTGCATTGGGGGCATGTACGCTGGTCACTGCATTGAAGGGGGCATCTATGCTGGTCACTGCATTGGGGTCATGTACGCTGGTCACTGCATTGAAAGGGGGCATGTATGCTGGTCACTGCATTGAAAGGGGCATCTATGCTGGTCACTGCATTGGGGGCATATACGCTGGTCACTGTATTGAAAGGGGGCATGTATGCTGGTCACTGCATTGAAAGGGGGCACTCACGCTGATCTCTGCATTAGGGGCATGTATGCTGGTCACTGCATTGGGGGCATGTACGCTGGTCACTGCATTGAAAGGGGGCATATACGCTGGTCAATGCATTGAAAGGGGGCATGTATGCTGGTCACTGCATTGAAAGGGGGCATGTACGCTGGTCATTGCATTGAAAGGGGGCATGTACGCTGGTCACTGCATTGAAAAGGGGCATGTATGCTGGTCACTGCATTGAAGGGGGCATGTATGCTGGTCACTGCATTGAAAGGGGGCATGTAAGCTGGTCACTGCAATGAAAGGGGGCATGTACGCTGGTCACTGCATTGAAAGGGGGCATGTACGCTGGTCACTGCATCGAAAGGGGGCATGCTGGTCACTGTGCATTGAAAGGGGCACACGGGTCACTGTGCATTGAAAGGGGGCACGCTGGTCACTGTGCATTGAAAGGGGGCACGCTGGTCACTGTGCATTGAAAGTGGGCACGCTGGTCATTGTGCATTGAAAGGGAGCACGCTGGTCACTGTGCATTGAAAGGAGGCACGCTGGTCACTGTGCATTGAAAGGGGGCACGCTGGTCTCTCTGCATTGAAAGGGGGCACGCTGGTCTCTCTGCATTGAAAGGGGGCACGCTGGTCTCTCTGCATTGAAAGGGGGCACGCTGGTCACTCTGCATTGAAAGAGGGCACGCTGGTCACTCTGCATTGAAAGGGGGCACACTACACCTTATTTACTGAAGGCCCCTTTCACACTTTTGCGACCTCAAAGTCAAGCAATTTTTTACAGCGTTTTTTGCCGCAAAGCAATGCCTATTACATTTTTTCTGTTTGCGCCCCCCCCCAAAAAAAATTTTGAGCACCAGCCGTCACTGCAACCCATAATTTGAATTTTCCTTTACTTTCAATGGTAAACAGGACAAATAGAGAGGGTGAACCTCCCTAGTGGGGGCACAGACAGCAATGAAAACCTGATAGGGGTTCTAAACCATTTCCACGCTATCCGAGACTCCTGTACTGTCCTGCCTCACAGGGGGCAAAAGTCAGCAAGAGGGGGGATGGAGGAAAGTGGAAAAGATGGAATCCCAATGTCAACAAACTTCCTTCAGCCCCCACCAACACCAGATTGCCAGTGTCAGCACTGGCAAAAAAATGCTTATTGGAAAAGATATATATACATACATATATGTATTTTGAGGACTGAGAGTAACAACAAATCATCTATCATCAAAAATAATAATAATAATACACAATTCGAAAGGGACAATCATATTAATCAAAACGTCACAGCACTTGCATGCGATCTAAAATCGCACCATCGCTAGGATGCTGATTAGTTAACATATGCATACAAATTGTAAATGAACATAGACCTTCTTAGTGCTCCCCTAACCATTCCCAACCTTTTTGATCACAGTGTCTTTCAGTAATTATACATGCAGACCATTACATTACCATACTGGAGGGGGGAGTATGCTATGTGTGCTGCAGGCCGTTCAGCCGTCCGTGCTGGAGCAATGGCATATTTCTTATTACATTCTTCCCAACTAATGGTAGATAGGAATGGGCTTGTTGTGTGTTTAGGATCCCACCTGCTCGATCCTGCCAGGAACCCTGCACACGGCTAATGACAGGCAGTGAGACATTTCCCGGTCCGCAGCTGCACAGAGCAGTGTCGGCTTCCTGGTGGTATCAGGCAGGTGGGATCCTGAACACGCCCAAGCCCATCTCTAAAGCCCCGTACACGCGTACCGATTGTCGGCAGTAAATATTCGGCCGACGACCGATCGACCGATTGTAGGCTTGTTAGTATGATGCTTCCGACAGCCGACAGCGCATTTTCGGCCGAACAGAATCGGGTGTGCAGGCATTAAAATTTTTGTTGGCCAACACCAGAACAGCCGATTGTTCGCCAGTCAGTACAGAATTCGGCCGACAATCAGCAGATTTGCAAGACTGGGCATGCTCAGAAAAGAAAAAACACACGGAAAGTTAACCATCACATGACATCACTTCTGCAGTCGGCTGTTGTTGGCCGACAAAATTCATGTGCAGTCTTTTGCAGCTTTCAACAGACACGACAGCCCTGGACAAAAGACGGCCGATCGTTCGGCCGACGATCGGTACGTGTGTACGGGGCTTTAGACTCCATTCACATTTTTACAACTTGTCATGCAACTTTGGACATCAGAGTTGCACGAAATGTCGTTCCCCATGGTTTCCAATGATACCCATTCATATATACGCGACATAAAGTTGCAGCAACTTCAAAGTAGTTCATGCACTACTTTGGTCCGACTTTCATGCAACTTGTGGGCCATGGACTTCAATGTTAACCCCCAGAAGTTGCATGAAAGTCATACCTGAATGGTATACAATGCATCTTTTGTGCAACAGTTGTCCATTATCACTGGGCAAAGCCAAAGTCGTACCAAAAGACCCATCAAAAGCTGCATCAAAGTTGCACCAAAGTCGGCACAACTTAGGAGTCGTACAAGTGTGAAAGGGGCCTAATGGTAGATTGGCTCTAGAAATTAGCTTGGGTGTTCTCCAAACTCCTGCTTTTGTGTACTCCAATGAGCGGCAGGGCCAGGTCATTTTCCACCTTACTCCTCATGGGTCGTGTGACCTGGTCCCTGGCTTATTAGAGTGCAAAAAACAGGAGTTCAGAATTCAGGTTAGAGAGGATTAAAGAAAATGCCCAAGCTCAGCCCTAAGGCTCCATTCACACCAATGCGTTTTTATTCATGCTTTTTGTTTTTCGCAGAAATGCAGGACATTTTTTAACATTTGTTCCTATGGAATACGTTCACATCAATGCATTTTTGTGCCTCTGCATTTTCGGAAAGGGTCAGGGACTTTTTTATGCCTAAGTTCACGCTGAGGCAGGTTTGAAATCGTGATTTCAAATTGGCGTTTTCCGTCCAAATTTGGGGGCCCCAAAGTTGACAAAAGTAGTGGAGAAACTACTTTTGGGAATCGGTGCGGCGCTGCAAAGTCGGCATCGCACTGATTAGGACGGTGCCATTGCTGGCAATTGGCTCTGATTTGACATGCAAATCAGACCAATCTGAACGTGGGCTTAACGCAAAACGGAGCTTTTTTTGGTTCAATAGACTTTAATAGGGAAGCTGCTGAAAAGCATGTAGTGCTTTCTTTTACTGTGATTTTGCTGCGATTTTCTTTTTAAATCTGCCCAACAACAAATTTTCCCAAAAAAGCATAAAAACGCAAATCACTGCAAAATCGCAGTAAAACAAATCTGGAAAACACTACAGAAACGCTCAAAAGTAACATGCATAGGTGTGAATCGAACCTTATCCTGGAGTTCAGCTTTAAACAAGAAAGCGCTAAAAGCTTCAGAGAATGGGGCGAGGCGGTCAGAAGGAAGCTGTCTCTGGCTAACAATTAGGCTCGATTCACCCCATGCATGTTGCTTTTGAGCGTTTCTGTAGTGCTATTTGCTGTGCTTTCCAAGTTTTTTTAACCACGATTTTGCTGCAATTTTATGCTTTTTTTGTTTTTGGGAAAATTTGTTGTTGAGCAGATTTAAAAGCTCAAATCACAGCAAAATCGCAGTAAAAATGCACTGCATGCTTTTCTGCAGCTTCCCTATTGAAGTCTATTGAACCAAAAAAGCAAAAAAAAAAAGCACCGTTTTGCCTTTAAAAAAGTTCTCAAGCAAATATTGTCAAAATACAAGAGGTATGCGTCTTCTTCCTTGAATCTTGGTGTGCTTCAGTGGCGTCACTAGGGTGGGGCCAGAGGGGGCCACGGCCCCTCCAAAATTAGTCTGTGCCCCTCCATGTGCCCCCCCAATTAATATGAGCACACTATACTGTACACACTGACAGGGCCGCCATCAGGGGGGTACAGCCGATACAGCTGTAGGGGGCCCGTGCACAGGGTTGCTATTGCCGACTGTGTGTCCGAGTAGGAGCGGCCAAGCACGGAGCCAGTGATGTCATGGCACTGCTCGGCGCCTTTTACAAATAGTTGAGGACTGAAGGGGGCGTGGCCGAACACGGCATGAGAGGAAGAACCGGAGCTCCAGTCCCGCTGTAGCCTGTAGATCTTCTTGGCCACAATACTGCCTGGATATGCTGCTCCATCCTCTGCCAGTCTGCCTGCAGCTGCTCTTTGTCCCACTCTGACCTCCAGTGCAGTCTCCTTCCACCAGCCCGACAGGATGAAATCCCGAGGAGACTGAACCGGAGGTCAGAGCGGGACAGAGAGCAGCTGCAGGCAGATTGGCAGAGGATGGAGCAACATATCCAGGCAGTATTGCAGCCAGGAAGAAGAGAAGAAGATGAAGGGGCTGTCCCTCTCTATGCTCTGTATAAGTCCAATGTGGAGGGTCTGCAAACACTGCACCCCAATGATCTGTACAGGCCAGGGCCAGATTAAGAGCATCATGGGCTTGGTGCTGAGGATTTTGAAGGGCCTTTAAGGGCCGTGCCTTGCCATGCACCCAGAGGAGGAAGGGTGCAGCCATGCATGCCTAATTCAACATGGGATGCTGTCTCTGAAGCCCATAAACACATCCATGCATCGGCAACTGTCCCTCCTTGTCCGGCCTTCGCGCTGTGTGGGGAGGTTCTGAGGGTGCTGCCTGGGGAAGCGAGCATAGAAGCCAGACTTCTGTGTTTACAAGTGACAGAAGAGCGGTAACAGTGAATATGGCCAACCCGGGGCCTATATAAAAGGTAGGGGCCTGGAGCTGCAGCTCCAATAGCCCCTACGTTAATCTGGCCCTGGTACAGGCCCAGATCTATGTGCAGATGTGACAACTCACTCAGGTCCTCCCTACTTCTGTGATGTGACCAACCCGGCAGTGGCACGGTGGAAAGACACGGCACCGGCTCAGCACTGGCACAGAGGACACACCACACTGAGAAGATGGACACAGTGAGCATACAGGGCAAGCCTGCTAAACCAGTCTGAAAATCTCGTGTCCTATGTCTCTGCTAATCTCTTGCACCATGTCCGCCATCTCTTACCATCTCCTGTACAATATCTGCAGTCTCTAAACCGTCTCCTGTAGTATGCCCGCTGTCTCTATACCGTCTTCTATAGTATGCCCGCAGGCTCTGACCATCTTCTGTAGTATGCCCGCAGTCTCTGACCGTCTCTTGTACTATGTCTGCAGTCTCTGACCGTCTCCTGTACTACGTCTGCAGTCTCTGACCGTCTCCTGTACTACCTCTGCAGTCTCTGACCGTCTCCTGTAGTATGCCCGCTGTCTCTGACCGTCTTCTGTAGTATGCCTCCAGTCTCTGACCGTCTCCTGTAGTATGTCTGCAGTCTCTGACCATCTCCTGTATCATGTCTGCAGTCTCTGACCGTCTCCTGTATCATGTCTGCAGTCACTGATCATCTCCTGTATCATGTCTGCAGTTTCTGACCGTCTCCTGTACTGCGTCTGCAGTCTCTGACCGTCTCCTGTAGTATGCCCGCTGTCTCTGACCGACTCCTGTCGTATGTCTGCAGTCACTGACCATCTCCTGTAGTATGCCCGCAGTCTCTGACCATCTCATGTAGTATGCCTGCAGTCTCCGGCTGTCTTCTGTAGTATGCCCGCAGTCTGACCATCTCATGTAGTATGCCCGCAGTCTCTGACCATCTTCTGTAGTATGCCCGCAGTCTGACCGTCTCATGAAGTATGCCTGCAGTCTCTGACCGTCTTCTGTAGTATGTCTGCAGTCTCTGACCTTCTCCTGTAGTATGCCCGCAGTCTCTGACCGTCTCCTGTAGTATGTCTGCAGTCTCTGACTGTCTCATGTAGTATGCCCGCAGTCTCTGACCGTCTCATGTAGTATGTCCGTAGTCTCTGACCATCTCATGTAGTATGCCCGCAGTCTCTGACAGTCTTCTGTAGTATGTCTGCAGTCTCTGACCATCTCCTGTATCATGTCTGTAGTCTCTGACCATCTCCTGTATCATGTCTGCAGTCACTGATCATCTCCTGTATCATGTCTGCAGTCTCTGGCCATCTCCTGTACTACGTCTGCAGTCTCTGACCGTCTCCTGTAGTATGCCCGCTGTCTCTGACCGACTCCTGTCGTATGTCTGCAGTCACTGACCATCTCCTGTAGTATGCCCGCAGTCTCTGACCATCTCATGTAGTATGCCTGCAGTCTCCGGCTGTCTTCTGTAGTATGCCCGCAGTCTGACCATCTCATGTAGTATGCCCGCAGTCTCTGACCATCTTCTGTAGTATGCCCGCAGTCTGACCGTCTCATGAAGTATGCTTGCAGTCTCTGACCATCTTCTGTAGTATGTCTGCAGTCTCTGACCTTCTCCTGTAGTATGCCCCCAGTCTCTGACCGTCTCCTGTTGTATGTCTGCAGTCTCTGACCGTCTCATGTAGTATGCCCGCAGTCTCTGACCGTCTCATGTAGTATGTCCGTAGTCTCTGACCATCTCATGTAGTATGCCCGCAGTCTCTGACAGTCTTCTGTAGTATGTCTGCAGTCTCTGACCGTCTTCTGTAGTATGCCCGCAGTCTCTGACCATCTCTGTAGTATGCCCACAGTCTCTGACCATCTCCTGTAGTATGCCCCCTGTCTGACTTTCTCCTGTAGTATGCCCGCTCTCTCTGACCATCTCCTGTAGTTGGCCCGCTCTCTCTGACCGTCTCCTGTAGTTGGCCTGCTTTCTCTGACTGTCTCCTGTAGTTGGCCCGCTCTCTCTGACCGTCTCCTGTAGTATGCCCGCTGTCTCTGACCGTCTCCTGTAGTATATCTAATGGGAGAGAGGCAACCTTACTCAGACATGGCAGGGAAAAGTTCTGTCAGGGGAGAGGAGGCTGAGGGGATAGAGGCTATGAGGAGATATGAGGGACAGAGACTGCCTGTGAAAAGATGGAAGCTCCTGAGGCGACAGAGCTTTTATAAAGCAGTGTGTCCTCCCCACAATGTCCTCCTCTCTCTGAAGGTGGGTGCACTGAAGGACTCAGTGGGACAGCCAGTGGGCGGGCCCTAGGGAATGTTGGTGGTCAGCCCAGGGGGGGCCCTGGCCTAAAGCTGTGTAAGGGGCCCCAAAATTTCTGATGACTGCCCTGCACACTGACACTGTCTGTGACTGTCACAAAATTGTCCCGCTGCCGCTCAGCGCCTCTAACACACAGCAGGACGGCGAGCGGGCTGGGCGGTGCACAGGGCGGTGCACAGCGGAGGGGCATGACGTCAGGGAGAGATGCGCACCAGCCCGCCCCAGCCTGGCCGAAAGCGCGCGTGGGAGTGGCGTGACTGGCGGCGGGCGCGGCTGTTGTCCAGTGTGTGTGTCCACAGTGTGAGAGTGTCTGTCCTGTCGGGGACCGGGAGTCACTGTCCGGGACGGTCGCGACTCGGGACCAGAGTGGACCACTGACCAGACGGTGAGGCCGCGAGGCGGCCGAAGGCAAGACACACTGGGCCAGGCGTCTCTCTGGACTGGAGTCTGAGTGGAGTGGACTGGCAGCCAGCAAGCATAGGCCTTAAGGCCTAAGACTGTAACGCTCCTGCGTTTTTAGTATAGGCTGGATTTGCAGCTGCAAAATCTCCACTCAGTAGTCATGTAGAGATGTGTTGAATACCAGATCCAACTCTCTAGGACTCATCACCGTGGGCCTGTCAGCTTCAACATACAGATATATACACACTCAATGAGATGTTCCTGGAGTGATAGGATGTATATGATAGTATGAAGGTGATGTGCTGAAGGGACAGGTGTGAACAGTGACAAGGATGGTAATCACTTGATAGGTTTGTATAGGAGAGTTCAAGATGGTATTTAGGAATGCAGATAGGTTAGTATCGAGTATGCTAATAGGTGGTGAGGACAGCAGATGACAAATACAGGATAGACTAACCCAGTGCAAGGATAGATAGTAGTAGACAGGAGAGCTAGCAATCTATGCAGCAGTGCAGATGATAGATGGTAGTAGGCTCAAGAGCTAGCAATCTATGTAACAGTGCAGATGATAGGATAGTATGGATAGGTAGTAACAGTCCTTAATGTGCATAGGTAGATAGTGCAATAAGGTTATGGAGGGTTCCCCTGCGGGGTACTTATCACTTGTAATGTTAGTAGTTTAGAGAGGTCCAGTAGATAAGGAATGATCCGGTAGCGAGATACAGGGATCAGTAGCGAGGTTCCGGTCTGCTCCAGGTAAAGGGAATAGCTGGAGGTTCCGATCGAGAGACAGGCTTGAAAGCATGTGGATAACAAGGAAGTTTGAACGAACAATCTGAGTGAGACCGCCGGCGGTTGAAATAGCCACTCTGCGGCGCTCAGCAGTGACATCATCGTTCTTAAAGGTATATGCGTACCACCTGAAGAGAAAGGTGGGACGCATTACAGAGAAAGTGGCGATTAAGGGTACTGGAGGTACCAGAATCTTACAGTACCCCCCCCCCCCTTAAGGCCGGCTCCGGAAGGCCTATAGGACAGGTTTCTCTGGGTGTTTCGAGTGAAAGTTCCGTATAAGTCTAGGCGCATGAATATCAGAGGTATCTAGCCAGGTGTCGTCTTGGGGTCCATAGTTCTTCCATCTTATGAGATACTGGAGTCTTCCTCTATGGATGCGAGAATCCAAAATTTCCTTGATCTCATACTCTTCTCCGCCTTCAACTTGTATTGGAGGTGGAGGCAAGATGGTAGGCCTTATTCCTTGGTTAGGAACATGGGGCTTCAGTAGCGACACATGGAAGATGGGATGGATCTTGAGATCTGCTGGTAGGGTGAGCTGTACTGCAGCTTTTCCGATAAGTTTTTTAATTGGGAAGGGTCCCAAAAATAAAGGTACAAGGTTCTTGCTAGGGATTTTTAATCTTAAGTTCTTTGTCGATAGCCAAACGAGGTCCCCAATAGCATACTGAGGAGAAGGTCTTCTACGAAGGTCGTAGTACTTTTTTTGTTGACTGTGAGCGTGTGATATAGTGGTATTGAGTAAACCCAAAGAGTCTTTTATTTGGGTAAGGTAATCCGAGGCTACTGGGTTACTCGATGGCAGGATGCGTGGTGGAAGAAGAGTGGGATGAAACCCATAGTTCAAGTAGAACGGACTTTGCTTCGTAGTACTGTGGGTTGCGTTGTTGTAAGAAAATTCTGCTAGAGGAAGGAGATCCACCCAATCATCCTGCAAGTATGATGTGTAGCAACGTAGATATTGCTCAAAGCATTGGTTGACTCTTTCAGTCTGTCCGTTGGTCTGAGGATGGTAGGGAGAAGTGAGCTTTCGCTCAATGCGTAAAATTTGACAAAGTGCTTGCCAAAATTTAGAGATGAATTGTGAACCACGGTCGGACAAAAGAGTTTTTGGAATTCCATGCAACTTAAACACATGTTTCATCAGTAGTTCTGCTGTTTGTTTAGATGAAGGTAGTCTACGGATAGCAATGAAATGTGCCATCTTTGTCAAGTGGTCCACTGACACTAGGATGGTATTAAAACCTTTAGAGGGTGGTAGTTCTACTATGAAATCTAAGGTCACAACTTCCCATGGAACCTGGGGTATTGGTAGACTACAAAGTAGTCCAGATGGTTTTGTAGTGTCAATTTTGGACCTTGCACAGATGTCACATGAAGAAACAAATTTTTGTACAGACGTCTTCATATCAGGCCACCAAAACTGCCTGGTGAGCAAATTAAAGGTTTTCGTTATACCCATATGTCCTGCCATGGGCACATCATGCGATAACTCCAAGATCTTGGTGCGCATAGTAGGGGGTATGTAGAGTTTGTCATTGTAATAGAGGAAGCCTTCTGCATCAGTACTTGTTTGTGGTGGAGGTGAATCCATTCTTATACTGTGCAAAATCTCTTCCTTCAAGGAACGGACAACACCAATAATGCGTTCATAGGGTATTATGGGAATGGAAGGGATTTCGGCGCAGTTATATTTGGTTAATCGTGATAGCGCATCCGCTTTTTTATTTTTGTCTGCAGGCGTGTTTAATTGCCTATAATCGATAATAGGCCTGATACTGGAATCTTTATTGCGGACAAAGGAAAGTCCTGCAGCAGTGGAAGAAGTAGAGGGTCTAATGAACCCTCTTGTCAAATTCTCATCCAAGTATTCCTTGAGATGAGAAAGTTCATCCTGTGAAAGGGGATAAACATGACCGAAAGGCAATTTGCTGTTAGGGAGTAGATCGATAGTGCAATCGTAATCCCTATGGGGAGGCAACACTTGAGCATTTTTCTCAAGGAACACTTCGGACAGATCCTGATAGCATAGTGGTGCAATTTCATCTGACACCACAGACAGAATCTTCCCATAAGATGGGAGGTTACACGTATTCTCACAATAGTGAGAAGGGAAAACCAAAGTCCGTTTTTTCCAATCTATGATTGGTTGGTGTGTGTGTAACCAGGGAAGTCCCAAAATAATAGGAAAATGGGGTGAGGATAGTATGTCAAAGGTGATGGTCTCCACATGTGATTCGTTGGTAGTGGCAAGGAGTGCCTGTGTCTGGTTGGTGATTGGACCAGAAGACAGTGGAATACCATTAATGAAACTAACAGAAACAGGCTTAGATTTTGAAATAATAGGTATTTTATTTAAGGTAACAAAGCGTGTATCAATATAGTTTCCACAAGATCCAGTGTCGACCATAGCCTTAGTGGTGATCCTAGTTTGGTCCCACTGTAATATTAAATGAACAAAAAGATAGGGGTTAGAAAAGGAAGTCGTTAATCCTCCCAGCAAGACATGTGAACACTCACCCTCTTTTTTGCGGACAAGGGGACAGGTGCTTATCAAATGATCCGAGGATGCGCAGTACATGCAGAGATTTCTGGATGTTCTTCTAGCTCGTTCAGTAGTCGTTAAAGGTGGGCGTATGGTTCCTACATCCATGGGAGTAGGGTCAATGGCCGAAATCTGAGAAGGACTAGACAATGGCATTCCCATCTTTTCAGCCCTTCTTTCTCGCAGTCGTCTGTCGATGTTGATACTAAGTTGTATCAAGGCCTCCAAGGTGCCAGGTAAATCCGCTCGGGCGAGCTCGTCTTTAACAGCTTCCGATAACCCGAGTCTGAATTGAGTTTGCAAAGATGTGTCATTCCACCCTGAATCAAGGGTCCATCTTTTGAACTCAGATACAAAGTCTTCTACAGGTCTCCTTCCTTGTTTTAAGGCCCTCAACTGAATATCAGCAGTACTCTGCCTATTGGGGTCATCGTATAAACTAGCGAGTTCCGCTAGGAATAAGGAATAGGTGTTGAGAATCTGATCATTATTCTCAAAGAGAGAGTCTGCCCAGGCCCGTGGATCACCCGTCAAGTATGAAATAACGGTACAGACTTTTATTTGATCAGTGGGGTATGTACGAGGTTTTAACAAAAAAAGCAATTGACATGCGTTTTTGAATTCACAAATTTTTTCCGATCGCCTGTAAACACTAGAGGAGGGTTTATTTTAGGTTCAGGAGGCTGAACAGCAGTAAGCCGTGAGAGCTGGGTTACCTGCTGTGTCAGAGTCTGATTCTTTTCTTGTACGTCAGTCAGAGCAAGTATTAACGCTTTTACTTGTTGTGTTAATTGTGTCACTTGAGTGGGTTATTCTGCTGAATCCATTTTTATGGTTCGTTCAATCTGTAACGCTCCTGCGTTTTTAGTATAGGCTGGATTTGCAGCTACAAAATCTCCACTCAGTAGTCATGTAGAGATGTGTTGAATACCAGATCCAACTCTCCAGGACTCATCACCGTGGGCCTGTCAGCTTCAACATACAGATATATACACACTCAATGAGATGTTCCTGGAGTGATAGGATGTATATGATAGTATGAAGGTGATGTGCTGAAGGAACAGGTGTGAACAGTGACAAGGATGGTAATCACTTGATAGGTTTGTATAGGAGGGTTCAAGATGGTATTTAGGAATGCAGATAGGTTAGTATCGAGTATGCTAATAGATGGTGAGGACAACAGATGACAAATACAGGATAGACTAACCCAGTGCAAGGATAGATAGTAGTAGACAGGAGAGCTAGCAATCTATGCAGCAGTGCAGATGATAGATAGTAGTAGGCTCAAGAGCTAGCAATCTATGTAACAGTGCAGATGATAGGATAGTATGGATAGGTAGTAACAGTCCTTAATGTGCATAGGTAGATAGTGCAATAAGGTTATGGAGGGTTCCCCTGCGGGGTACTTATCACTTGTAATGTTAGTAGTTTAGAGAGGTCCAGTAGATAAGGAATGATCCGGTAGCGAGATACAGGGATCAGTAGCGAGGTTCCGGTCTGCTCCAGGTAAAGGGAATAGCTGGAGGTTCCGATCGAGAGACAGGCTTGAAAGCATGTGGATAACAAGGAAGTTTGAACGAACAATCTGAGTGAGACCGCCGGCGGTTGAAATAGCCGCTCTGTGGCGCTCAGCAGTGACATCATCGTTCTTAAAGGTATATGCGTACCACCTGAAGAGAAAGGTGGGACGCATTACAGAGAAAGTGGTGATTAAGGGTACCGGAGGTACCAGAATCTTACAAAGACCAGCCCAGCAGCAGTGAGTGACCAAGAGCAAGCCAAGGCCAAGCACTGCAGAGGAGGAATGGAGGATTCTTGCAGACTGTCTGAGGAGCAGTGGAGCACGCAGGAGGAGCCGACTGAGGAGCCAGCCAGGCCAGCAGCCATCAGCACTGCAGCAGCAGGACACCAGGAGCAGCTTAGAGGTGGCACTCTGCCTGGGAGGTGAGTCAATGCCCAGCCCAGCCATTTGTAATGCATCATACCACCCTCAAGCACATCCAACAATTGTCAATGTGGAGGGACAGTGATTGACTTGCCAAGCTGACATAATTTTACAGCTGAACAATGCTGTAAAATTCTGTCAGCATGTCAGCCCACATTGTCATTTTCAGGGGTATGAGGGTGGTATGAGATACAAATGTGCAATGGTCTCACATTGAGTCCACTGCACATTTGCATCTCATACCACCCTCATCCCTGAAAATGACAATGTGGGCTGACATGCTGACAGAATTTATTTTACAGCTGAGCTGAACTGCTCCACTAGTGCGAGTGCCACCTCTAAAACCAATGTCCCCGGGCCTGCTTCTTGTGTGCTGGCTCACTGTGTCTGGTTCCATTGCTGCGTACTGCTGACTCGCCTTACAGGTGACTCCGCTAATCCACTGTCTGCATGCTCTGGGCCTTCAAATATATAAACATGAAATATTCGTGACTGATTCCCATTGTCAGGAATATTTCATGTTTGTCTTTATTTGGCCAATTTTTCACAAATGTTTCATGTTTTATGCTATTGAAGGCCCAGAGTGTGTGGACGACATCAGTGGAGTCACCGGTAAGGCGAGGCAACAGAGGAGCCAGACACAGCCAGCACGCAAGGAGCAGGCCCGGGGACATCTGTTTTAGAGGTGGCAGGTAAGTGGAGCAGTGAGTCCACTGCACATTTCCTTTCTCGTATCACCCTCACGCCCCTGAAAATGACAATGTGGACTGATCCGCTGACAGAACTTTACAGTTGAACATGGCAAACATGTATAATACATGTCCGTAAGTTTGCTATGTCCAGCTGTAAAATTCTGTCAGCGTGTCAGTCCACATTGTCATTTAATGTTTATGCTTTTATTATCCATTGTCAGTAATATTTCATGTTTATGCATTTGATGCCCATTGTCAGTAATATTTCATGTTTATGCATTTGATGCCCATTGTCAGGAATATTTCATGTTTATTTGTTTTGATGTCCACTGTCAGCAATATTTCAGGTTTATGCTTTTGATCCCCATATTGGGGGGTATATATATATATATATATATATATATATATATATTGTGTGCATATGTATATGTATTAGGGATGCACCAAAATTATCGGCCGAAAATGAGCCTATCCCATTTCGGCCGATAATGGGTTAACATGTGTATTGTATTTTCAACAAATAAAACAAAGTGAATTTGTAACAAGGCCTCTGGAGTGCATTCTATTCTAGATAGATAGATAGATAGATAGTGTGTGTGTATATGTGTATATATATATATATATATATATATATATATAGCATTTTATAGTTGGCCCCCCTACTTTTGTCCCTGTCCCCCCATGTGCCCGCCCTAAATATGAAAGCTGGAGATGCCACTGGTGTGCTTTGTGTATATCCTCCAGATCTGTGCAGTACGCCAGTGTAAAACTTTTTTTTTTCAAATTATATCTTTATTTCTTTAAATTCAGCTACATAAACATTTAATACATTTTGACTTCCAAAATTATAATATACAAAACATCTATGTCCCACATTCGGGACAAATATCTTTCATAATATTCTATAACTGAACCCAAATCTCCCATTTTTCCTTATCTTTTCCCTCTTTCCCCCTCCCCCCTCTCCTCCGAGGTCCTAACAACAGACAAAACAACAAAAAGAAAGAAAAAAGAGAAAAAAAAAAAAAAAAAGAAAGGATAGTTAATACTCTGTTATTCTAATTTATCTATTTTCTGTATGCTAATGGGCTGGTTCTTGCTCTATGATTACAGATTGGCCTTCCTCTGAATTAGTATAATCTATCCACTGTTTCCATTTCTTCTCATATTTATCCGTTTGTTGGCGGGCTGATAGAACCAATTTCTCCAGGCTGCTTATCTCCTCCACTTTCCTCATCCACATGTTTATATTAGGTGGCTCAGTCTCTCTCCATCTAAGGGGTATGCATATCTTTGCTGCGTTTACTAGATGGGGCATAATAGATTTTCTATAATTTTGCACCGGTTTACTGGGGGCGTGGAGCAGAAAGAGAGATGGTTCTTTAAGAAAGTTGCATTTCATAATCTTCTGTATTGTCCTCCAGATCTGTTCCCAAAACACCTCAGTGTAAAACTTTGCCTCTTTGCAGGAGCTTCCTGTAATAAAGACCGGTCTCTATTGCTCGCTCTCCTTCTGCAAGATAACAGGTCTTTATTTCAACGCCTATAATTTTCTGCAGGCAGCCTGTCTGCTGGGTCCCTGCCACAGCTCTGCTCTCTGCACAGGCTATGTACAGCACGGTGATGATGTCACTGTTATGTTTACAAGGTAATATATTGGTTTGGTAAAGCATTTGGTGAACACAAAGTTGATTTTTATCCTCTGTGGCTATTGGGGGACATATTTAAAGCAGAGCTACAATGTGTGGTGTAGCTGCTGACTTTTAATTTTTGGAGGGGGAGGCCAGAACGCTGCTTTAAGGGGAAGGCAAGGGCGGCAAGGGGAAAGGCAAGGGTGACAAGTTCCCCCTGCCCAGGGGCTGCTAATACTTGTAAAAAAAAAAAAAAAATGTCCATGGCTGGCCCGACATGCGCAATGCACATGCGTCGCCGCTCGGGAAAGCACATACATGTTTGGTAATTCCTGGGCAGACAGCGCATGCGCGGTGACATGTTGGCGCTGGGCGGCACCATTTTTAAATGTAAGGCGCCTCACCAAAAGGTAAGTGAGACTCCTCAGGAGATGCAGTGCTGTGGGCATGGTACAGGAGATTCTCCTGAACCATGCCCACAGCCCTGCATCTTCTGTACCATGCCCACAGCCCTGCATCTCCTGTACAATGCCTGCAGCCCCTGCACCATGCCCGCAACCCATGCATCTCCTGCACCATGCCGGAAACCCTGACTCTCCTGTACTATGCCCACAGTCCTGCATCTCCTGTACCATGTATGCAGCCCCTGCACCATGCCCACAGCCCCTGCATCTCCTACATCATGCCCGCAGCCCCTGCATCTCATGTACCATGTCCGCAGCCCCTGCACCATGCCTGCAGCCCCTACATCTCCTGTACCATGTCCGCAGCCCCTGAACCATGCCCACAGCCACTTCATCTCCTGCACCTTGCCTGAAGCCCCTGCATCTCCCGCACCATGTCCGCAGATCCTGCATCTCCCGCACCATGCCTGGAGCCCCAGCATCTCCCGCACCATACCCACAGCCCCTGCATCTCTCGCACCATGCCCGCAGCCCCTGCATCTGCTGAACCATGCCCACAGTCCCTGCCTCTCCTGTACCATGCCTGCAGCCTCTGCATCTCCTGCACCACGTCCAGAGCCTCTGCATCTCCTGTACCATGTCCAGAGCCCCTGCATCTCCTGCACCATGTCTGCAGCCCCTGCATCTCCTGCACCATGCCTGCATCCCTTGCATCTCCTGTACCATGCCCGCAGTCCTTGCATCTCCTGTACCATGCCCGCAGCCTCTGACATCTCATGTACCATGCCCACACAGTCTATGACCACCTCCTGTATCATGTCCGCACTTTTAACCGGAATTTGCTCATATATATATATATATATATATACAGTGGGTACGGAAAGTATTCAGACCTCCTTAAATTTTTCACTCTTTGTTATATTGCAGCCATTTGGTAAAATCATTTAAGTTCATTCTTCTTCTTAATGAATGTACGCATAGCACCCCATACTGACAGAAAAACACAGAATTGTTGACATTGTTGCAGATTTATTAAAAAAGAAAAACTGAAATATCACATGGTCCTAAGTATTCAGACCCTTTGCTCAGTATTTAGTAGAAGCCCCCTTTTGATCTAATACAGCCAGGAGTCTTTTTGGGAAAGATGCAACAAGTCTTTCACACCTGGATTTGGGGATCCTCTGCCATTCCTCCTTGCAGATCCTCTCCAGTTCTGTCAGGTTGGATGGTAAACATTGGTGGACAGCCATTTTTAGGTCTCTCCAGAGATGCTCAATTGGGTTTAAGTCAGGGCTCTGGCTGGGCCATTCAAGAACAGTCACGGAGTTGTTGTGAAGCCACTCCTTTGTTATTTTAGCTGTGTGCTTAGGGTCATTGTCTTGTTGGAAGGTAAACCTTCGGCCCAGTCTGAGGTCCAGAGCACTCTGGAGAAGGTTTTTGTCCAGGATATCCCTGTACTTGGCTGCATTCATCTTTCCCTCGATTGCAACCAGTCGTCCTGTCCCTGCAGCTGAAAAACACCCCCACAGCATGATGCTGCCACCACCATGCTTCACTGTTTGGACTGTATTGGACAGGTGATGAGCAGTGCCTGGTTTTCTCTACACATACCGCTTAGAATTAAGGCCAAAAAGTCCTATTTTGGTCTCATCAGACCAGAGAATCTTATTTCTCATCATCTTGGAGTCCTTCAGGTGTTTTTTTAGCAAACTCCATGCGGGCTTTCATGTGTCTTACACTGAGGAGAGGCTTCCGTCAGGCCACTCTGCCATAAAGCCCCGACTGGTGGAGGGCTGCAGTGATGGTTGACTTTCTACAACTTTCTCCCATCTCCTGACTGCATCTCTGGAGCTCAGCCACAGTGATCTTTGGGTTCTTCTTTACCTCTCTCACCAAGGCTCTTCTCCCCCCATAGCTCAGTTTGGCTGGACGGCCAGCTCTAGGAAGGGTTCTGGTCGTCCCAAACGTCTTCCATTTGAGGATTATGGAGGCCACTGTGCTCTTAGGAACCTTAAGTGCAGCAGAAATCTTTTTGTAACCTTGGCCAGATCTGTGCCTTGCCACAATTCTGTCTCTGAGCTCTTCAGGCAGTTCCTTTGACCTCATGATTCTCATTTGCTCTGACATGCATTGTGATCTGGAAGGTCTTATATAGACAGGTGTGTGGCTTTCCTAATCAAGTCCAATCAATATAATCAAACACAGCTGGACTCAAATTAAGGTGTAGAACCATCTCAAGGGTGATCAGAAGAAATGGAAAGCACCTGAGTTAAATATATGAGTGTCACAGCAAAGGGTCTGAATACTTAGGACCATGTGATATTTCAGTTTTTTTTTTTTAATAAATCTGCAACAATGTCAACAATTCTGTGTTTTTCTGTCAGTATGGGGTGCTATGTGTACATTCATGAGGAAGAAGAATGAACTTAAATGATTTTAGCAAATGGCTGCAATATAACAAAGAGTGAAAAATTTAAGGGGGTCTGAATACTTTCCGTACCCACTATATATATATATATATATATATATATCCCTATGCTCTTTCATATCTGTCTGATCTATATGTAATACACTCTTCAAACGTGCTTTAAAATGCATGGTTTTCCCTTTTATGAACAAGAAAATAATGACGTTATGCTGTTAGGCCGGTATAATAATGCTATGGGGCTGGTATGAAATTATTTCCAGGGCTGAATTTTATTCCCAGTCCGGCCCTGTTGCCCATCTGATAAAAACAAAAAGCATCCAAGAGGCAATGGGTCTTTGATGCAAGTTCAAACAAAGTAGTGAGAGGACAAAAACATTTGAAGAGCTCACTGGCTCAGGTTAGGCTGCTCACAACAGTGGGTACCACAGCAGGTTACTAGCAAAAAAAAAAAACATGCACAAAACGAAGATCTGCTGCATTTGTCTGATGAAGTTATATATATAAACGCTTTGAAAGGTTTGGTGAAGAAGATGCTTACTCTTTATAGAATCATTTATGAAGCCCATGGGTGACCTAATATGTTTCATAAATTTTGGCATGAGAGTGTAAGCAGGTTGAAGTTACGCTAGCTAGATGCTGCCCTGGATGGGAGGGTAAGAGTTAATGCTTTGGCAGGTTTTCTTTGGGACTAACCCACTGGTCCTGTGCCATAAAAGTGGGACAGTGGTCCGGAGCCCGCGAGTGGAGAAAAAAAAAAGAGTCCCCCAAGAGGCCCGGGGACTAGAAAACTGCACCTGCGAGGAGTGAAGGAATGTTGCCTACTGTATGTACGACCGTCATATAGAAATTATTGTGGGTCTGGGGTCCATTCCCAAAGATTCCAGCACTGCGAAATGCCACTGATGGATCCTATTCATCATACTTGGACTTGACCTTTGCAGGTATGCCGGGGTGTAATGCACGTAACCGTTACCATTCCACAGTCCAGGCCACTAAGTGAACTTGGGGTATGAAGACATCAGTACAAGAGTTAAAGCAGTGTGAAGATACTGTACAAGTGGTTAGCTAGGGTAATGGATATTTACAAAGCAGTATGTCATCAGGCTGTGCCTAGGTCCAGATTATGTAAAGCGGTTGTAAAGTCAGTGAGTACCATTACTGGCAGCCCCTCTGTTATAACAAGGTATATTACACAGTGTCAATGTTTTTCTAACATTATGCTGCTAACTACCTTATTTCAGAGCACCACTGTGCAGTCATGTGATCTCCCGCAGATCTCCTCCCCCAAACTAAGGACTACAGTGGGAGGGGCTGAGATTCCCCTGTGACATCAGTTGGGGGGGCATGTGACCACTGTGCTGTCCGTTCAGCCCCTACCGCTGTAGTCCTCAGATTGGGGGAGGAGAGCGGCGGGAGGTCATGTAACTGCACAGCAGCATTCTGAAATAAGGCAGTTAGCAGCATAATTTTAGAAAAACATTGACCCTGTGTATTATACCTTGTTATAACAGAGGATCTTGCAGTAATTGTACTCACTGATTTTACTGCCACACAAAATAGCGTCAGGAGGGGTAGGTTTGTAGATCGCTCACACATCAGGAACTGACAGGCAGGGAGGTAGGGGGAGAAAGAATTGACTTTAACACTGAGGGATGACGGAGGCACATAAACTGACCAGATCAGCAGCCATGGTTACCATGGTCAGTACACATAGGGGGACACTGGAACAGGCAGGATCAACCAGGCATTTTACATCATAGAAAGGGACAAATTATACAAACTACGCTGTCTAACATGCTTTAAAGGAACAGGGTCCTTCTTTTTTTTTTTTTAGGACTACAACCACTTTAGGTCAAGTATGTGCATGGAGTCTGGGCTATGTGCACATGACGTTACTAGGAGTGAGGAAGGGGTGGTACTCTGGACAGATAGACATAGACAAGGCTCAGTGTGTCCCTCCTAAATGCAAATAACAGGGAAGGTGTAAATTGTCACTGGGAACTGAGAGTTAACTGGAGGATATTAATGGTGCAAGTGCACAAGGTGTACGTCCCTCTCAAAAAGCAGAGGCCCGTCTTAAGGTTAAGTATTCCCCCCACGGCGGCCTCAGCCATGTCCCAGGGCATTGATGAAAATGGCATGGAGTAAAGATACCCCATGTGTAGTAAAGTGATCCTGCTACAGGTGCCTAGCGCAGCCCAGAGGAACCCAACCTGGGGGTGGTCCTCTCATTTGACCCAGAATTGGCACCCAACGAGTTAATAGGAAAACATGGAGGATTGACCACCATCCACACAGCCTACCCCATGACCACAAGCGTGTACAATGTGCTAACTCGTCTAAGCGACAAAATTAGAGTGCATTCACATGGGTGCTTATGCTTAGCACACCTTGCGAATTCCAATGGTAAAAATCTGTGGATTCCTGCAGCTGGAATTAGGATTGTGTGAAAAGAGCTGTTATCTGTGACTGTTCGCACAGCCAGCAATTACCTGTGGTTAGGGCAGATGATCGTAGCTCCACACAGAGATACTGCTTTGTACAGGCTGAGTGGCCACAGCTATTTGCATGCACCTGTGATTTCAACCATAGCAATCCACAGATTCGCAGAGGGGGAGATTTACTAAAACTGGTGCAACTGTGCATAGTAATCAGCTGAGACAGTGACGTCATTACGCACGGCTGTGGTCCGGATCGGCATGCGCCTTGGGGATGGTTGTGCTAAGCCTGAAATTGGTTGAAACACTGTAAGTGAATTTCTTGAGCTTTTAAATAAACCACTTTTTAAAAGGTTTATGTGCTATGTTAGCTTTTATTTTTCATGCACAAATATGATGGAGCTTATCGTCTGATGATATCGAGTGGAAAGCCTTTGGAAATGGCGATACAGTGTGCTTATTTGAAGCCTGTCCGAGTGGGATGGTGCTGCCACAGGAGTGTAGTTAATACACAAGCGTGTTTGGGCCCATGTATTGTGGCTGCATACTCTTGTAAGAGGTCCTGTGTGCTCATGGGTGTAGAGGTGCACCAAAGTGGGTGTAAAGAGCTGGCGGAGGATCTGCATCAATTTAAAATATCCAGATGAACTTTCTGTTGCACATGGCACTTTATTCTTTGGTAACGAAGGACTGAAGTGGTGGCTAATAGCTGGCAGGAGATCTGCTTCTACTGATATTATACAAAATACATTTAATTTGTTTGTTTTATTTGTTTAACTAACCTCCTTCATAATCAGGCCATTTTTTTTTTTTTTTTTACTATTTAGCACTGCACTAATCTAACTGGTAATTGCATAGTAATGCAACACTGTACCCATACAAAATGTATATAATTTTTTTTCACATAAATACATCTTTTGGTGGTATTTGATTACCACTGGGTTTTTATTTTTATTGTTTGTGATATAAACTAAAAAAGACTGAAAAAAAAAAAAAAACAATATTTTTTTACATTTTCTGCTACTAAACATCAATAAAAAAATGTAAAAAAATCTACTTTATTCATACATTTTGGCCAAATGTATTCTGCTTTGATAAAAAAAAAAATCCCAGTTTAAGTGTATATTGATTGGTTTGCGTGAAAGTTATAACGCCTATAATTTATTGTATATATACTAGAATTTGTTTTTTTTAGGCTGCATTCACATGTCAGCGTATTGATCACGGACAGAATCACCGCGATTCCGCCCGCGATCCAGAAATCATTGCAAATCACGGGACGCCTGTGCGTTGCCCGTGATTTGCAATAGCACCCCAAACGCTGTGCGATGTTGCCGCGATTTCCGTCTGCCGAATCGCGGTAACATTGCGCAAAAAAAAAATTCGGGATGCATTACGCTCCAAAGAAGCTCTTGTACTTTTTTGGGGCGTAATGCGTCCCGCTATTTTTTTTGGCGCGATGCTACCGCGATTCGGCAGGCGGAAATCGCGGCAACATCGCACAGTGTTTGGGGTGCTATTGCAAATCACGGGCAACGCACAGGCGTCCCGCGATTTGCAATGATTTCCGGATCGCGGGCGGAATCATGGCGATTCTGCCCGCGATCAATACGCTGACATGTGAATGCAGCCTCACACTAGTAAAGGTGGTGATCAGCGACTTTTAATGGGACTGCGATAGTGCGGCAGATAATCTGACACTAACTGGTGCTGGGGGGAAACTGACTAACTGCCACTGACATCACCAGTGACATTAATACAGTAATCAGGGATAACACTATACACTGTCACTGTACTAATGACACTGGCTGGGAAGGGGTTAACATCTAGGGCGGTCAATGGGGGGCCTTACTACGTGTAAAGTGCTCTGCTTTTACTGATAGATCTCTAAGTTCTCAAACAAACAGAGAGGTTGTTCTTTATGTACAGAGCTCTGTGTTGACTGTCAACACAGAGCTCTGGGCTGTGATTGTACCCAGCCAGTCAGCAGGTCCCAGCCATGAATCATTGGCAGGGATTTGCTGATAGGCTCCGTGTACAATCACAGTGGATGCCAGTTGCACACACCCTAAACCCAGAAGCAGTCAGCGACAAACATTGCTTTACCTGTGTGAGCAGTACATTGCGGGCGGGCAACAGGTAATTAATTCAACACATATCGCTTTTGTACTATAGCATTTTTATTGTTTGTTTTGTACTACACATTTTCATTATGAGTTAGTGCATCTATGTCAATTTGCAATATCTGTTAGCTGTACACATGAAAGAAACATACGAAACCATAGATCTGTTGTTGAAGCACATCCAGTACATCAAGTACAACTGGAATAACTGTTGAGATCTAAAAGTAGTGGCTCTCCTGCTTGGAAAGCAGCTCAGATATACCAAGTACTGTTGTTACATTTTTAAATGGAACAGCCTTGCAAGAGAGCCACATTACATTAAAAAGGAAATAGGTTCCAGGACAGGAAAACTGGAATATAAACCACAGGTTGGTCCAATAAAGTTGCACTGATGAAAATATTGTGAAAATGATGAACAAGGAAGGTGAAGGCTTTCATTTTTTCAGACAGAAATTTCAAAGAATAATACTAAGAATAAGCAAGGCATTTTTTGTTGGTCCACAGATCAGATATGTCATCAATAACAAGCAGTTTGAAGATCTTTTAGTAGGGCAAAATAAGAATAAAACAATTACCCTACATCCAAGCAATACATCCAAATTGCCTCTTGTTTTGTCTCTTGTGCGGACAAACAGTTCTTTCTTCAAAAAATCCAGTGAGCTCCTAACTTCTTGTATGACAACACTACCTCTTCTGCACTGAAATCCTAAGCGGTGGTCACTCCAGCTGGACTACACTTCCCCCCTCTCCTCATCTCCTTAACATAAAGAGAAGGTATTATGTAAGATTATGTCCCAAGGACATGAACAGTACAAATGTGCATAATAGGATTTTAACCACTTGCCGACCGCCCACAGTATATTTACTGCGGCAGTCAGCCCCTCACAGGCAAAGCGACGTAGGACTACGTCGCTAGCCTGTGAGGCTCTAGGGGCGAGCGCGCGCCGCCGGAGGCGCTCTCCCGCCCCCTGATCGCTCCTGCACATCCCCGCGCGTGCGACTAGAGGACCTGATGTCCGCCGGTCACTCGCCATCGTCCGGTGCAGAGGGAGAAAGGCAGACGGCTGATGTAAACAAAGCCGCCTGTCATTCTCCCCTGTGTAAGAACAAAGATCATACGGTCCTGCTATGTAGGATCGTATGTCTCTGTTGTTACACCACTAGCCACATCCCTTTACAGTTAGAAGCACGCCCCTAGGGACACACTTAACCCCTGCATCACCAATAAAGTTAACCCCTTCCCTGCCAGTGTCATTTTTACAGTAACAGTGCATATGTATAGCACTGATTACTGTAGTAATGTCACTGGTACCCCCAAAAGTTTCAAAAATGTCAGTCAAGGGTCCGATCTGTCCACCGCAATGTCGCAGTGCCGCAAAAAAAAAAAAAAATCGCAGATCGCCGCCATTACTCGTTAAAAAAAAAATACAACAAAAATGACATAAATCTTTCCCATAGTTAGTAAACGCAATAGCTTTTGCGCAAACCAATCAAAATACGCTTATTGCAATTTTTTTTTTTACCAAACATATGTAGCAGAAAACACATTGGCCTAAAATGTTCAAAAATTTTGATTTTTACATTTTTTGGGGGAATTTCATATAAAAATATTGTTATTTTTGCAAATCCTTCGATCCTCCAGAAAATGGCACTCCCCCATGGTCCAGCGGTGGAGCCTGCTCTGGACATGATGACATCAGGAACAGTCCACGTTTCAAGACTGCAGAAGCTCAGGGGTGCCAGACTGGTCTTGTGCTGGGAAGATCAGGTAAGTATATCTCCTCAGTCCTCTCCCATAGAAAAAAAACAAGCTGTTAACCTGCCCCAGCACCACTGCATGTGAAAAAATGTTTTTGCCCAGAGTTGGACTTTAAGAATGAATAGCAATGCTAAATATATATACAGCTTGTTACAGTATATTTCAATAATGTGTTAAATTTGGGTTTTAAAGGAGAAGTATAGCCAAAGCTATTTTGGCTATTATTCTCCTAGGGATCACAGGAGTGCAGTTCGTTCTACACTCCTGTGACTTGTTTTCAGCCAACAGCGGGGTTTAGCTGAGGTAACAGAGCTAGTCCAAGGATCCAAACCATATGGTTGGGATCCACCCAGATGCCTGTACCGGCAGCTGGTTCAGCCTCTTGGCGAGTCGCTGAGAGCCTGAGCCAGCCGCTTCCGCCCTCTCCACAGCCCGGTGATCCAGTGAGTGCTGGAGTGGCAGAGCAGAGAGCAGATGACTGACAGTCACCAGCTCTCTGCAGCCTGAAGACCAAGAGCTGAGTGACCAGCGATGTTTGATTGCTTAGTTGTCGTGAGGCAACACTCACATGGAGCACGCTCATCAATGCCTGAGACCAGACAGAGTGCAGAGTTCCTCTGAAAAGAGACTTGTCCCATGTCATTACACACTGTAACTTGTATGTTTGCATTAAGAAGGACGTGCTAAGCCTGTGCTCACTCCAGTAGTGCTCACTCCACTAGTCCAGCGTACCTCTGGTACCTCTGGTACCACACTTCAACTAACAGAATCAGGTCCCGCCGTACGGCGGACCTCATGCGTGTAATGTCCTTCCTGTACCATGTAACTAGGCCATAGATCTCTGTAACGCTTGTCTGCTCCTGGTTGCTATGTGAGATGGTCTGCCAGAGAGGGAGCCAGAATATTGACCCTTCGTTACTGGAGGACCTATCACCTTACCAGGTACCACGCTTATCGATTGGTTGCTGTAGCTTTTTATTTCTCTTGGTTACCCATAGCAACTACAATTCTCTTCCTTGTCTAGAAAAGTTAACCTTTTGTAGTTGTGTTACTTTATACCCAATAGTGTAATTCCAGACCCAGGTGCTTTGGAATATGCCATAACCAACATGCTCCCCTTTGAATTACAGACCAGGCTTAGCGCAGTTAATATAATTTTACTGTAGAAAGGCTTCATAGCAATACAAAAGAAATAACGTCCTGTTCCTAAATCTAACTAAAATAGCATTTTGGATGCTGTCTGTGATCTTTAGTACCATTATAGCACGCATAGGTGGGTCTCCATACCCTTGGCGCTACGTACTTCACTCCGACTCCTGGCTCCGGCCTAAGTGGTTCCTTCTTTATATATCACAGGTGGACCCACCAGAACCAAAAATCCAGGAATTAAACTGAAAATGTTTAAGGTGGTTGTAAAGGCAGAAGGTTTTTTTTTTTATCCTAATGAATTCTATGCATTAAGATAAAAAGCCTTCTGTGTGCAGCAGCCCCCCTCAGCCCCGCTAATACTTACCTGAGGTCCAGCTATATTCAGCGATGTTGCAGGAGTGTCTCGGCTGCCTGGTACTCCCCTCCTCATTGACTGAGACAGTGGTGCAGCGCCATTGGCTTCCTCTGCTGTCAATCAAAGTCAGTCAGCCAATGAGGAGAGAAAGGGGGCAGGGTTGGGCCACAGCTTCATGTCTGAATGGACACAGAGCTGTGGCTCGGCTCGGGTGCCCCCAAAGCAAGCTGCTTGATGTGGGAGCACTCAACAGTAGGGAGGGGTCAGTAGCCTCGAACAGGGACCCGAGAAGGGGAGGATCTGGGCTGCTCTGTGCAAAACCATTACACAGAGCAGGTAAGTATAGCATGTTTGATATTTCTAACTAAAAAAAATAAGACTTTACAATTACTTTGAGCTCATCCCCAGCCTGGGCCAGCTGCTGAACTAACTACACACATTTCAACCTGCCTACAAGTGGGGAGAGAAGGGAATGCCAATAACTGATGGGCCATGGGGGCCTATGGATAACATCGCTCCCAGACATTCTCACCCATTGTTGAGCGCTCTTTCCTTTCCCCTGCAGCTGCCACTGGCATAAGTGACCGACTTGTTAGGTTGAGCCTGGAATTCTACTTTAAAAGAACCCTGGTGATCCTGCTATGAAGGGTTCTGTTCAAGCAATTCCCATTATGGGGTTACAAGTGTCTCCCAATTGTACTTCTGTGTTGTCACACTATAACATTAGGCACTGTTCGGGTATATTGACAGCTGGTGAGGTCAACTGTCAGAACACAATAGCCATAGAAGGTTTTTCCATCTGTGCTGCATAGCGTAATTGGTTGGAATTCTTTTCAAAATCTCAATGTGTATGGCCAGCTTTAGTTACCATCTTCTGAATGAAAGCCTTTGTGAGAGGTTGATCTTGAGGGAGCCTTTCTTCAGTATAGTCAACTGTGTAAAAATATTTAAACCACCTTTGACTTGACTAGAATGTTCCAGACTATGAAATGTCTCACCTCTCTAATCACACTACCAAGAATCATACGCTCTCCTGTGCTAACAGCAGTTTCTGTCTAATATTATAGAGTACTAAAGGTTCTGTGTAGTGTGGCACACATCTGGATCACAAAGTATAATTAAATAACTGCACCTAATCAGCAGCCTATTCATCTGTGGCATAGCACTCGGGGAGAAAAATGCAATGAACGTCAGCAGAAAAATATACACTATAAATCTCTAAAGTGTATATTAATCTGCCTACGTTATTGTGTGTTGATTACCTTTCTGAGAGACCATTTAGAAGCATTACGTGCAGCGGGTTTCTGATTATTAAAAAAAAGTTCTCAAAACTTCTGTGTAACTAATTTGTACCTTCAGGGAGTACTTTTTGCAGTGGGTTTCAGGGACAAAAGCAAAAATGTCACTTAGCACGTTAAAGAAAACCTTTACTGAAAGGAACATCACGGAGACTACATCTGTTGACCTTTCCTTCTGAAAATGCTAGTTGTCTGATTGTCATGCTGATCCATTGTTGTTAGTGTGCTGTTGATCATTGTTCAATTGCACGCTGCAGTGAGTCATTCACCAAGCAGTGTTGCTCAATGTACTCTTGTCATGTGACAAATAAGGAGCTGCCCTTGCCGAAGTCCTTTTGAAAATTATAGTTGCCATGCTGCTTTAATGTCCAATTACCTGGACAATGGGCGAGTCACTGACCAAGCAGTGTTGCTCAATGTACGCTTGCATATAAGAAATACAGAGCTACCCCTTCCAAACTCCTTCTAAAAATTATAGTTGCCTAGTAGTCATGCCGATCCACTGCTTTCAGTACCTTCAGAGTAAAGCCCCGTACACACGCAACGATTATCGGCCGACCGATCGTCCGTCTTTTGTCCAGAGTGGTGTTTTGTTGGTTGGAATGTGCCTAGACTGCACACAAATTTTCTCGCCCAACAAAATTCTACTTCAGAAGTGATGTCATGTGTTGGGTTGCTTTCTTTGTGTTCTTTCTTCTCTGAGCATCCCCAGACTTGCTCATCAGATTTTTCCCTGTCGAAATCTGTACTGACTGCACGAAAATCGGCCGTTGTGTTGACGGCCAAAAAAAATTTTATAGTCTGCACACCAGATTTTTTTTCGGCCGAAAAGTCGGAGTTGGTTGTCGGAAGCATCATACTAACAAGCCGAAAATCGGCAGATCGGTCGTCGGACGAAAATTCCCTGCCGATTTTTGACGCGTGTGTACAGGGCTTTACACAACAATTATGCAGATGAAAAGCTCGGACTTTACTGTGACCCAACCTGCTGCATGCTTGTTGATTATTAAAGTAAAACTATAGGCAAAGAGTCGGTTCACACTATGGCGACACGACTCTGTACTACTTCGGGGGCGACCTGTGAAGTCCAGTGCACCGCGACACGGACTTCATATAATGAATGTCTATGCAAGTCGCCCCGAGGTCGCCCCGAAGTAGTACAGGACCCTTTTTCTAAGTCGGAGCGACTTGTGTCGCTCCTATTAGAACGGGTCCTGTAGCGGTCAATGGACCGCGAGGGACCGTGACTTGTCAGGTTGACAAGTCGCCTGACAAGTCGCGATAGTGTGAATCGAGTCAAATCCTTTTTTTTTTTTTGTTTTTGTTTTGTTTTAGATAGAGTGGAGAGGAATTAGAACCTCTGTCACTTTTTATTGCTCTCTGTGCCCCCCCCCCCGTTAAGGAGATTCACCCTATTTGTCCTGTTTACCATTATCATTGGAAGTGAAAGTAAAAGAAAATCCCAAATTTTTGGGTTGTTCTCAGAAAACTAATAGAGGGGAAATCTTCCAGTGGGGACACTAGTTCTAATGATCTGGGATTTCCCAAATAATTCCCCTCATTTGCAGGTATTTTCTCTTTTTCTCTCACTTCCTGTTTGGCTATGGGACAGGAAGTGAAGGGAAATCCCCCACAATGGGACACAGATAGCAAAAATAAACTTGACAAGGGTATAACCCTCCCCTACTCTATCCAAAATGAAAAAAAAAATGTGCCTATAGTTCTACTTTAAGATATTTCTCTGAGCACAAGTTTCCTAATACCAGCTAACCTGAAAAAAGTCCACCTAAATATCTAAGGCCCGTTTCATACGGCCAGATCCAGTTTTGCTCAGCAGGGTATCGGTCCGCTGATCCCCTGCAGAGCTGAACTGAGCTGCCGGATTACAGGTCTGTGTCCCCTTTGCTTATGCAGAGTGAACATGGACACAACCTGCGCTGCTCTATGGGCAGTCGGATGTAAATGGGACTGGCTGTCCGTTTACACCAGTCTGCCCTCTGCTCCAGCCAGACAGAAGGGAAGGGACCTCCCTTCCGTTTGTTTTTGCCAGATCAGATCAGATCGAATGTAGCTGGGTGTAAAACAGACACAAGTCCATTTACATCTGACTGCCCATAGACGAGAATGGTGGGTCTAATCGAGTCCACCTGAGAAACGGACAGGTGGACCCAATCGGGTGGCCTGTCTAAAAGGGGCCAAACACAAGTCAGATAAGAATGATCACTGAGCACCTTAAAAAGCCCATTTTGACAAGAATTATCATTAGTATTTTGATGATATTAATACAGCAACTCAGATTGTTTTCTATACACCCTGTTCACAACATATACAGTATGTGAGGTGGTGTGCACTTTGTGACATTTTAATAAAGTAAAAAAAAAAAAGGGGGTGTTGTGTTCTAACAACACATCACACCTCCCTTCACAATGCACACCAACATGCATCATATGGAACCCTTAAACATATGTGGCAGCACCTATTCTACCAACCATCCCAATATGTGTGATTCTGGTAAGTTGGCTATGCCTGATAAAGCGGACCATGTATTGCCCCAAAAACGTAAGTTGCATTTTTATATTGAGAATTTGTAGTAAAGCTTACTAAATAAGGAACCTTAATGTTCTGGTGACAATCTTTTCTTGCTTGTTCTACAAAGCCACCATCTCAGTGCCATCTTAAGAGCCTTATAGGCCCCTGGGCAATGCAGTGCACTGGGGCCCCCTGGCTACACAATCACCCACGAGAATAAAAATATACATATTACAGGGACCAATATATACTACAAGAGAGTACAACTACCTGGAGTATATACCTTACTATATACATATTACAGGGACCAATATATACTACAAGAGAGTACAACTACCTGGAGTATATACCTTACTATATAAATATTACAGGGAACACTATATACTACAAGAGACTCTTTTAGTATATAGTGTTCCCTGTAATATGTATATAGTAAGGTATATACTCCAGGTAGTTGTCTCTTGTAGTATATATTGGTCCCTGTAAGATGTATATACTCCAGGTAGTAGTTGTACTCTCTTGTAGTATATAGTGTTCCCTGTAATATGTATATAGACTATATACACATTACAGGGAACACTATACTACAAGAGAGTACAACTACTACCTGGAGTATATACCTTACTACAGGGCTCAAAATTTAAAGTCCTGAGCTACTAGCCAGGCCTTAAGGGTTACTCGCCACCAGTTGCCCCACCCAACTCCTACCCTGCCCCGCCCCTAATTCCGCCCCTAAACACGCCATAAAATTATACTGTTAAATGTTTTTGCATTAATGCAGAAGTTACAAAAATAAATATTAATAACAACGTTTTCAGTGCCCATCAGTGCAGCCTAATCAGTGCCCATCAAGGGTCTGGAACCCCCAAATCACCATCCTAGTATCCCCCCCCCCCCCAAATTTCACCTCCTAGAACAAATCCTACCCGTCAAATCCTCCCCCCATCAAAATTTTCCCCCTAGCACAAAAAAAAAACATTATTCCTACTGACACAACCCCCCCCCCCCCAATACCCCTTTTTAACAGCCCCAAGACTTCCTGTTATGGCACAAATCCATCCCCCCATTCCAATAATCTCTATAAGGGCGATCCCCAAATCCCCACTCCTGGCACAAATCCTCACCCCCCCAGCACGAATCACTCCTCCTAGCACCCTCCCCCCCCCCCCCAATTCCCCTGCTAGAAGAAATCTTATATTGTCACCTCTCAAATTCCCCATCCCAGCACAACCCCGCTCCCCCCCCCCCCATATCGATCCCACTTAGAAGTAATCATCTTCTCCCCACCCCTCCTAGTACAAATACTTTTTGGGGGATTGTCCCTGGGGGGGGGGGGGTTGGAATAAGAGAATTTGTAGCATGAGGGGTGGGGAGAAGATGATTACTTCTAGGTGGGATCAATATGGGAGGGGGGTTGTGCTAAGAGGGGGGGGGGGGACTGTGCTGAGATGGGGGGGTTGTGCTAGGAGGGGGGATTGTGCTGAGATGGGGGGGTTGTGCTAGGAGGGGAGGGACTGTGCTGAGATGGGGGGATTGTGCTAGGAGGGGGGGGCTGTGCTGAGATGCGGGGGGGTTGTGCTAGGAGGGGGGGGGGACTGTGCTGAGATGGGGGGGACTGTGCTGAGATGGGGGGGTTGTGCTAGGAGGGGGGGATTGTGCTGAGATGGGGGGGGGACTGTGCTGAGATGGGGGGGTTGTGCTAGGAGGGGGGATTGTGCTGAGATGGGAATTTGGGAGGTGACAGGATAAGATTTGTACCCCAGTGTAGTTCACCCTTTCCTCCAGCATGTCACAGACCTCAGATTCAGCACCTGTGATACCAGATACATCGCTCTGTGATCCTCCTCTTCTTATGTCAGAGCGGAGGAGGAGCGGAGGAGAAGCCGATTCCTATTCCTAAAGCTTTGCACGGACAGCTGGCGGGAGAGATGCGGCTGCAGAAGCAGAAGGGGAAGAAGATTGCAGCTCAGGAAGGACACTGCATGTCAGATCGGACTATACAGAGTTTGTTACCCGCCCCCTTTCCACATTGCTTTGACTCGGAGGAGAGGGGATAACAAACTCTGTATAGTCCGGATCTGACATGCAGTGTCCTTCCTGAGCCGCAATCTTCTTCCCCTTCTGCAGCCGCATCTCTCCCGAGCTGTCCGTGCAAAGCTTTAGGAATTAATTGTCTTCTCCTCCTCCTCTCTGACTCAGGGGAGAAGTCCCGATCTGACAGGAGTGTGTGAAGCCCGGCGAGAAGACAGAGAGAGCGCATCCCGCTCTCTCCTGTCACAGAAACACTCCTGGCAGCGCCCCTCCACCTCCCATGACACAGACGCCCAGCCAGAGCAGCCATTCATCCATCCATCCCACCCTACCTTATACGGGTGTACTGCCGATTTTTCCAATTTGGGCTTGAACCCCTCCATCAGTCCTGCTGGATAATGTCGGAGCGGCGGATCATCCCGCTCAGCTTTAATTGTAATTGGCGGACGCTCGCTGACATACACAGTCCCGCCTCCTAGCCCGGCTTCTTTGATAGACAGAACATGTCCTGGTTGGCCAGGTGTTCTGTCTATCAAAGAAGCCGCGCTAGGAGACGGAACTGTGTGTCGGCGAGCGCCCAGCCATTACAATTAAAGCTGAGCGGGATGATCCGCCGCTGACATTATCCAATCCTTCGGCGGCTTTCCTCTCCTCTCTTCCCCTGGCAGTAGCTCGCCATACATAATTTTCCACTCGCAAAATGCGAGTAGAAAATTTGAGGGCTGCCTTACTATATACATATTACAGGGACCAATATATACTACAAGAGAGAGTACAACTACCTGGAGTATATACCTTACTATATACATATTACAGGGAATCCTATATACTACAAGAGTCTCTTGTAGTATATAGTGTTCCATGTAATATGTATATAGTTAGTAAGGTATATACTCCAGGTAGTTGTCTCTTGTCTTGTAGTATATATTGGTCCCTGTAATATGTATATAGTAAGGTATATATTATCCTCCAGGTAGTAGTTGTACTCTCTTGTAGTATATAGTGTTCCCTGTAATATGTATATAGACTATATACACATTACAGGGAACACTATACTACAAGAGAGTACAACTACTTACCTGGAGGATAATATATACCTTACTATATACATATAGGCCAGGGACCAATATATAGTAGGTAGTATATCCTCCTCCAGCCAGGACAGGTAGTAGTTGTCTGACTGTCTCTTGTGTCACTCACTGACTGTCACATCGATTAGATCCCCATCATCATACAATGCCATCATTATCACTTCACATCATGCCATTGAGAATGAGTTAAAAAAAACTGGCAGACTTACCTTACCTTACACGGCTGCACATGGCATGGGAGGAGGTGGGAGGAGGCGGAGCCAGTCTTCTTCTAGGGTCGACTCGACGGACGGAGCCGGAGGAGAGTGAGGAGGAGAGCCGACGAGGAGGAGGATCCTCCTCCAAGTCCTCCGCTGCGGCGGCGGCGCTGTGCATCCTGGGTCTGCTCTGCTGCTCACGTCACTGGTTGCTAGATGCCAAGCGGGCTGGCCTTAGCAACCAGTGTGTGCAGGGCAGACTCGAGCCACCCACGGCCGCCGCCGGACTCCGGACTGGAGGGGAGGGGAGGAAGCAACAAGGGGGGGGCCCGGACGCCCGGCGGACAACGGAACGGGGGGGGCCCTAGACCACCAGGGAGTGGGACATCACATGCCACCAATCCATCGATCCATGTGGGGCCCCTTGGCAAGTGGGGCCCCCGGGCAACCGCCGGGTATGCCCAGTGGAAAAGACAGCCCTGCACCATCTGTCTGGACACTTGAACACTTTTAGGTCTGAGAACTGCTGGATGTGTCAACGTCTCTTAAAGTGAGCCTGTCCTGGCTCTTAAATAAGTTTGGGGTTATAAAAAAAAAAAAAAAAAAAACACCCATGCTCACCTTCTTTCTGGAGCATCAGTCTTATGCTACAGTTATCCCTCGCCAGGTCTAAGCCAAAGAACTGAGCGATCGCTGATATTCAGATTTCAGTTCAGTTTGCTCAAAATGAAGATCGTTGACTGAAATTCACCAGTCTTTGCTCGGCACCTTCAGTGCTCACTGGACCGCTGGGCTGTGGAGGGGGCAGGAGTAGCTGGCTCCAGCTGGCAGTGTTGTGTGGAGGGGCTGAGCCAGCTGCCAATCAGGTACCTGGTGGATCCCAACAATATGGTTAAGATCCTTCCAGAGTCTGTGATGTTGGCAGATAGCAGGTTTTAGCTCACTGTTGGCTGATTCTGGTTCACAGGACAGCAAAAGTGCACACCTGTGGTTCCCCCAAAAAAAACTATGGCCAGAAAGGCTTTGGTCATACTTCCCTTTTAAACATTTATAAAGTAACAACAGAGATTCAGTACAGACATCTTGTGGTTCTTGCAAATTCCCATGTTAGCCATCAAATCAATCCCTTTGTTACTATGGGGTCCCTTGGACGCTAGTCCTAGTCTGTACATGGAACCTCTACTGCCCACATCAAGCTCTACCACTCCTGGTGCCAAGTCCTCCTCTTTGCCATTCAGCTTTAACATAGCGGAATTTCAGTGGGAAGTAAACACTCTTCCATTTAATAAAGGCCTTTCTCCCCCTAAACACAAAATCAAGCGGTGGTGCTTGCAGCTCTGACTGTTGCTGCAAAATTGGGGGTTTGGGGTGCCGTTCAGAATCAATTGCATCCAAACATGCATTTTGATGCGAATTGGCAGGCAGAATCACATTAATTCTTCATGAGATTACTAAGAGCCCAAATGTGAACAGGGCCCTATTAAGCAAAAGCAGAGTATTTCTGCTTTTGCACCCTTGTTGGGAAGTTATTGCTCTTGTGTATATCTTGTCATGTACCAAAGTATATGTAATCCCAATCCTTAAAATCCTAAATACCCTTTAAAATGTATTTTCAAAAGGTTGTTTTATATATTCTTATACCACCAACTTTCATTAAGGCTCCATTCACACTTGTGCGACTTGTGGTTCAACTGTGGACATCAAAGTTGCATGACAAGTAATTTCCAATGTTTTCCAATGATAACCATTCATATATGCACAACTGAAAGTTGCAGCAACTTCCAAGTAGTTCTACACTACTTTGGCCTGACTTTCATGCAACTTGAGGGCCATAGACTTCAATGTTTAAACAAAAAGAACCTCATATGACCAAAGATGTGATTGCCTTCATCCCAAATATTATCTACAAATTGGACTCCTCTATTTGGTGGGATTGTGAAGGAAAATTAAATTGTACTACTAAAGTATTAAATATAAATAGTACTATTGTTACTTAAAATTTCTTGTATTTTACTTAACCTTATTCTATAACCCCCCCCCCACAAAAAAAAAAATGGGGTATACATTATAAAACATTTGAAACATATACAGACAATCCATCATAGAAAAAAGGACGGCAAATGGCCCAATGTGGTAATTCCAGCTACTCGGTGGTATCCACATCCAGGCACAATTGATGCTATTCAGAGCTGAAAACTTCCAACGTGTTTCAAACATTCAACTTTTCCCTCATCAGGGAGTGCTTACCACTCTCAAAAAAGTAATTAGGCCACAGCGTTAACCAACAGAGACCATCTGGACAGGCTTTATCAGTCCTCCTCATAGTACACAAGGACCATTTTGGGCACTTTCCAACCATCAGATTGTCCTCAAATATAAGGAGCCTAAAACCCTTTTGAATGGGAGTAAGATATAACAATATAGATGTATATGTGGAAGCCCCAGTGAAGAGGAGAGTTCCTGGTTTTGCTCTTTGGAGGGCGAAGCCTTTTCTGGGGTTGCAAATCCTGCCTTCCTGCGCTTCTCAGGCGAGGCAGAGAGGGATGGCGGGACTTCCACATATACATCTAGATTGTTATATCTTACTTCCATTCAGAAGGGCTTTAGGCACCCTATGTTCTAATGCAGGCTACAAAAAAAAAGAAAAAACAGGGATAATTTTGTTGATCAAGGCTACGCACTTTCCTTCAGACACTTTTATACAAGTGATGGTGATTGGTGATCTGCTCTTTAATTATGTGCTTTAGTTTAATTACTTTGCTGCTGTCTAATTAAGCATGTTATTGTTAATAAACATAATGGCGAGGAAATAGGGAACTTTACAACATGGAAATAATAAAATATGATGTGCTGATTACTTTGTTAATTAGTAGAATACAGTAAGTGGAATGTTAGGAATAAAGCAATCGGTTAAGTATTATTAATTGCTCTTGCCGTGTCTGAAAACTCTCTAGTTCCAGATTTACAATAATGTGAATTCAGGTAAGGCAAACTTCATATTAAACACTTGATCATGTGCAGGAAAAAATGAAAAATAGACACAGCAGTCCTCCTCACAAATCAGTCCCTTGTGTGTATGGGGCAGTTATTGCATGTGTTATAAGGTTCCATTCCAACTTTTTTCTGCAAAACTCTTGCAAATCCTCTAAAAATGTTTTCATTATGTGTTGGAAATATTAATCAATGTGGTTTTCATGCTTCTGCTGTTGTCCATCATAGTAGATTTTTGCACATATGGTGGAAATGCCCCAAGGTAGAAATTTTAGTTCAAGGTTTACCCTTTGATTGATGGTCAGTGGGAAGGATGCTTCATTACACTAGGGATCATTGGAGGTCGGTGTTATGCACCCTTAGTTTTATGGTCAGTGGGGAGAATATCCTATTACACTGGGGATCAGTGGGAAGAATATCCCCCTCTTGGCTAAAATAATTATTGATGTCAGAGAGGCCCCATTGGTTCCACACCATTGGCTCAGCTGAATTATATTGGTTTCAGGACTATGCAAGCTTCAATATGGCACTTTTCCACTGCAAGTACCGGCTCGGCCCTGCTTGGCCCGGTTTGCTTTTCCACTGCTGGTACCGCATGGTACGGTGTTGGAACGGTTCGGTACGGTACGGTTCGGTACGGTACGGTTTGCTTTTCCACTAAAGTTAAGTGGGTGGGTGGGTGGGATAACAACGGGGTGGGTGGGATTCTCGGACCAATCAGTGGCTAGTAGTGACTGCATGCAAAGGATTGTGGGATATGGTACCGGGTATGGTACCTGTTGGAACCACAATCGAGGTGGTACTGTTTTTGAGAGCCGTACCGTTCGATTCCATGCAGTGGAAAAGCGCCGATGTACCGTACCGAACCGTTCCGACACCATACCATGCGGTACCAGCAGTGGAAAAGCACAAAAGTGAGCCGAACCGTTCGGTTCCATGCAGTGGAAAAGCACCAATAGATGGGAGATCAATTCACCACTGATCAAAAAGCCCTAGTAATGATTAGCGGAACCCTAAGAAAAGCTGGTCTTGTCTGTACAATATACTGTGATCTTTCCATTCTATTGCAGGCAGATGCTTGCAATATCAACTATAAATTACTTAAAAACAGCCACATTCAGTACGGCCGATGCCTCCTGCAGATATTTATGTATTTGGCATTAAATATAATCTCTTGGCAAATGTGGCCATTGACAACTAACAAATGCAGTGTACTTTAGGGTACATCAGGGGTGGGGAACCTGCGGCCAGCACGATCCTTCTGTTCTGCCCCCCGTGCCGCTGTGTCAGAAGGAGCCGATGGCTCCGTTCTGACACTGTGAATTCTCCGAAAAGGGTGGACCCGAAGCGCAGAGCAGTGCGCCTCGAGCCCGCCCATTTGTGTGACAATAGCGAACGAAAATTCGCTACTGTCTCACGGATCCGCCTCCTCCTCGGCCAATGTCATTGGCCGAGGAGGAGGCAGGAGGAGGCGGGACGTGGGACGCGGGAGGACTCGAAGAGACGAAGAGAGGAAGCCGCCCGCCGCTAGAACAGGTAAGTCAAGTGCACTGGGGCTTGGCACGCTGTTCACTCTGCATTGTGGTCAGTCACTCCGCATTGAAAGGGGGCAGGCTCTGGGCACTCCGCATTGAAAGGGGGGCAGGCTCTGGGCACTCCGCATTGAAAGGGGGCACGCTGTGGTCAGTCTGCATTGAAAGGGGACACGCTCTGGGCACTCCACATTGAAAGGGGGGCACGCTGTGGTCAGTCTGCATTGAAAGGGGGGCACACTGTGGTCACTCCGCATTGAAAGGGGGCACGCTGTGGTCAGTCTGCATTGAAAGGGGGGCACGCTGTGGTAACTCCGCATTGAAAGGGGGCACGCTGTGGTCAGTCTGCATTGAAAGGGGGCATGCTGTGGTCAGTCTGCATTGAAAGGGGGGCACGCTGTGGTCACTCCGCATTGAAAGGGGGCACACTGTGGTCAGTCTGCATTAAAAGGGGGCATGTTGTGGTCACTCCGCATTGAAAGGGGGGCACGCTGTGGTCACTCCGCATTGAAAGGGGGGCACACTGTGGTCACTCCGCATTGAAAGGGGGGCACGCTGTGGTCACTCCGCATTGAAAGGGGGGCACGCTGTGGTCACTCCGCATTGAAAGGGGGCACGCTGTGGTCACTCCGCATTGAAAGGGGGGCACGCTGTGGTCACTCCGCATTGAAAGGGGGGCACGCTGTGGTCAGTCTGCATTGAAAGGGGGCATGCTGTGGTCACTCTGCATTGAAAGGGGGGCACGCTGTGGTCAGTCTGCATTGAAAGGGGGCACGCTGTGGTCACTCCGCATTGAAAGGGGGCATGCTGTGGTCAGTCTGCATTGAAAGGGGGCATGCTGTGGTCACTCTGCATTGAAAGGGGGGCACGCTGTGGTCAGTCTGCATTGAAAGGGGGGCACGCTGTGGTCACTCCGCATTGAAAGGGGGCACGCTGTGGTCACTCCGCATTGAAAGGGGGGCACGCTGTGGTCACTCCGCATTGAAAGGGGGCATGCTGTGGTCAGTCTGCATTGAAAGGGGGGCACGCTGTGGTCAGTCTGCATTGAAAGGGGGCACACTATACCTTGATTGCTGAAGGCCCCTTTCACACTTTTGTGACCTCAAAGTCACGCAATTTTTTACAGCGTTTTTTGCCGCAAAGCAATGCCTATTACATTTATGCATACATTTTGTACGGCCCCCGAATGATGTTACAAAAATCCAAATGGCGCTTGGTAGAAAAAAGGTTCCCCAGCCCTGGGGTACATCAAGCTTGCATTTAAGATCCCTCTGATCTCTTAAGGTGCTTTTGCTTTGGCTTGTATACAGAGGTAAAAAGTTCTGATTTAAAGAAATTTGTGGATACACATGTCCCAATTCTGGGTGGGAACGGGGTAGTTGAAATAAACGGTCAGGGAAATTATAACAGCCGGTTCACACTGGGGCGACCTGTCAGACGACCTGGTCGCCTGACAGGTCGCCTGCCATAGAGAAGCTGTGGACCCGCTCTAATAGGAGCGACACAAGTCGCTCCAACTTAGAAAAAGGGTCGGGAGCTTCTTTGGGGCGACCTGGAGCGACCTGCATAGACTTCAATGATATGAAGTCCGTGCCGGCCGCTCCGAGGTCGCGGTGCGAGCTGCGCACCGCGACTTCACAGGTCGCCACCGAAAGTCGGGTCGCTCATATGTGAACCGGCTCTTAGGCTCCGTTCACATTTAGGCGTTTTGGGGCGTTTTTGGGGCGTTTTTCTGCTCTAGGATCAGCTCTCAAAACGCCCAACAAGACAAATCCTATTCATTTCAATGGCCCCTGTTCACATCTGAGCGTTTTGACGCTGTTTACAAAACGCCCAACGCTCAAAAAAGTACATGAGCTTCTTTTTGGGCAGATTACAGGCGTTTTCCATTGATCTCTATTCAATCTAAAAACGCCTGCACAAAAATCGCGGTAAAAAACGCCGCAAAAATCGCGGTAAAATCGCGGTAAAAAAACGCGCGAAAAACGCTACGCTCAGGTGTGAATGTAGCCTTAAGGGTTTGGTAAATGTTTTATAAACAATCTTTGTTTACAAATAAACATCAGATTAAAAACATTTTTTTTAGAGCACTACTAGTTAGCTAAAGAGTAAGGACGTTATTTGCAGTTTATCTCACTAAAAACGTAGGGACTTTCACAATGCTGCACTTTTTTAAAACTGCATAGTGCGTTATAAATGCATTGCATGCAATGCATAAGCGGTGAATAGCTGGTTGTTAAGGACACCAACGGGGCTGGCTCCTTAACAACCAGCTATTCATTGGTTGTTAAGGATGCCGGTGGGTGGTTAAGGAGCCAGAACTCAATGGCATCCTAACAACCAGTGATAATACCTCCCTTGTAGTCAGCATGCTCCAGCTCATCGGAAGCTGAAAGACAGTGGGCAGAACAGAAGGGAGCATCGGCTCCCAGAATCTGAGAGAAGGAGGCAGGGGAAGACAGGGCCGAGCACTAAGTGAATGGGAGGGTGTGTGAGGGAGGGCACTGTTTACATCCCCGCTGATTAAGGAAGTCAGGATGTTCCGGCTCCTTAACAATCAGCTATTCACTGGTTGTTAAGGATGTTGCTCCTTAACCACCAGCAAAAACACACACTGGGTGCATTTTTGTTGGGGTTCCCATTGACTTCAATGGAAGGTGCATGTTTGGTGTGCTAAAGAAACAAATATTAATATGCAATACTTAATTTTTACCGAATTAATATATAAACGAGGGGTCTTCAAAAAGTTTCTGCACTTTTATATTTTCATTGGAAACTGTTAAGGTGGGAGGAATAGTAATTGGTCATGTCTGAGAGTGTCATGTGACTAGTCTGTCTGGCTAGCCGGCTGACCTTGCAGTTTAGTATAAGAGTTGTCATATATATATATATTTTATATACACACACACACACACACACACACACACACACACACACACTTATCAAAAGTATTGGGACGCCTGTCTTTACACGCACATGAACTTTAATGGCATCCCAGTCTAAAGCTGGATACACACTATCCAACTTTTGTGGTTCGATTTCCTTCAGATTTACCTTTTCTATGTAGTGCAAGAGCCTGCCTGATTGCAAACAAATTGAAAGTGTTTAGGTTTGACCTCATATTATATGGTTTTGGTAAGTCTAAAGGAAAAAGTCTTCAGAAAATCTTATAGTGTGTATGGCCCATTAGTCCGTAGGGTTCAATATTCAGTTGGCCCACACTTTAGAGCTATAACAGCTTTAACTCTTCTGGGAAGGCTGTCCACAAGGTTTAGGAGTGTGTCTATGGGAATGTATGACCATTCTTCCAGAAGCGCATTTGTGAGGTCAGACATTGATATTGGATGAGAAGTCTCCGCTCTAATTCATCCCAAAGGTGTTCTTTTGGGTTGAGGTCAGGACTCTGTGCAGGCCAGATAAGTTTCTCCAACCCAAACTTGCTCATCCATGTCTTTATGGACCGAGCTTTTTAAATTAAAGGTTAAATTACACACAGGTGGACTCCATTCACTAAATTAGGTGACTTCTGAAGGGAATTGCTTCCACTAGGTTTTAGTTAGGGGTATCAGAGTAAAGGGTGCTGAATACAAAGGCACGCCACACTTTTCAGATATTTGTAAAAAGAAAATGGGAAAACCATTTATTATTTTCCTTCCACTTCACAATTATGTGCCACTGATGTGCCACAATGTAAACACATTTAATCCCAATAAAATTCATTTATGTTTTTGGTTGTAATATGACAAAATCGTTTTTGATTGTAATATAACAAAATGTGGAAAATGTCAAGGGGTATGAATAATTTTTCAAGGCACTGTAAATATATATATATATATATATATATATATATGTATCTATATACACACACACACACACACACTCTTCTAAAAACAAAAACAAAGGAACACTTTGAAAACACATCAGATCTCAATGGGGAAACATATTATGCTGGATATCTATACTAATATGCACTGGATAATCTGTTAGGAATGAAAGGATGCCACCTGCAGCAGCTCAAAATGGTACTCAGTAGTTTGTTTGGCCCCCACGTGCTTGTATGCATGCCTGACAATGTTGGGGCATGCTCCTAACGAGACGACAGATGGTGTACTAGGGGTGTTTTATTGGATTTAGGTCAGGTGAGCGTGGAGTGCATTCAAAAGGTATCAATTCCTTCATCCCCGGGAACTGGCTGCATACTCTCACCACATGAGGCCGGAAATTGTTGTGAACCAGGAGGAACCCAGGACCCACTGCACCAGTGTAGGGTCTGACAATGGGTCCAAGGATTTCATTCCGATACCTAATGGCAGTCAGGGTGTCATTGTCTAGCCTATAGAGGTGTGCGTTACTCCATGCATATGCCTCCTCAGACCATCACTGACCCACCACCAAACTGGTCGTGCTGAATGATGTTCCAGCCCAGGCAGCATAATGTTGGCTTCTCCAGACCCTTTCATGTCTGTCACATGTGCTCAGGGTGAACCTGCTCTCATCTGTGAAAGGCACAGGGTGCAAGTGGCAGATCTGCCAATTCTGGTATTCATTGGCAAATGCCAATCGAGTGCCATGGTGCCAGGCATTGAGCACAGGGCCCCCTAGAGGACGTTGAGCCCTCCGGCCACCATCATGAAGTCTGTTTCTGGTTGTTTGGTCAGAGACATTCACACCGGTGGCCTGCTGGAGGTCATTTTGTAGGGCTCTGGCAGTGCTTATCCTGTTCCTCCTTGCACAAAAGAGCAGATATTGGTCCTGCTGATGGGTTAAGGACCTTATATGGCCCTGTCCAGCTCTCCTGGAGTAACTGCCTGTCTCCTGGAATCTCTTCCATGCTTTTGAGACTGTGCTGGGAGACACAGAAAACCTTCTAGCAATGCCCCAGTTTGATGTGCCAGCCTGGAGGAGTTAGATTGCCTGTGCAATCTCTATAGGGCCCAGGTATCACCTCATGCTACCAGTAGTGAAACTGACTCTAGCCAAATGCAAAACTAGTGAAAAAAAGAAAAGATGAGTAGGGAAAACAAAATTTCAGTGGCCTCCACTTGTAAACCATTCCTGAGATTTTCTTATTGTTGCCCATCTAGTGTACCTGTTAATTTCATTAACACCAAACCAGTTGGAACTAATTAACAACCCCCTCTGCTACTTAACTGGCCAGACCTTTCATTTTTTTGAGCAGTGTATATATATATATATATATATATATATATATATATACACACACACACACACACACACACAGTGCCTTGCGAAAGTATTCGGCCCCCTTGAACTTTGCAATCTTTTGCCACATTTCAGTCTTCAAACAAAGATATAAAACTGTAAATTTTTTTGTGAAGAATCAACAACAAGTGGGACACAATCATGAAGTGGAACGAAATTTATTGGATATTTCAAACTTTGTTAACAAATAAAAAACTGAAAAATTGGGCGTGCAAAATTATTCAGCCCCTTTACTTTCAGTGCAGGAAACTCTCTCCAGAAGTTCAGTGAGGATCTCTGAATGATTCAATATTGACCCAAATGATTAATGATGATAAATAGAATCCACCTGTGTGTAATCAAGTCTCCGTATAAATGCACCTGCACTGTGATAGTCTCAGAGGTCCGTTTAAAGCGCAGAGAGCATTATGAAGAACAAGGAACACACCAGGTAGGTCCGAGAAGGAGGTTGTGTAGCTTAAAGCCGGATTTGGATACAAAAAGATTTCCCAAGCTTTAAACATCCCAAGGAGCACTGTGCAAGCGATAATATTGAAATGGAAGGAGTATCAGACCACTGCAAATCTACAAAGACCTGGCCGTCCCTCTAAACTTTCAGCTTGTACAAGGAGAAGACTGATCAGCGATGCAGTCCATGATCACTCTGGATGAACTGCAGAGAGTATTGCATGCAGAGATCTACAGCTGAGGTGGGAGACTCTGTCCATAGGACAACAATCAGTAGTATACTGCACAAATCTGGCCTTTATGGAAGAGTGGCAAGAAGAAAGCCATTTCTTAAAGATATCCATAAAAAGTGTTGTTTAAAGTTTGCCACAAGCCACCTGGGAGACACACCAAACATGTGGAAGAAGGTGCTCTAGTTAGATGAAACCAAAATCAAACTTTTTGGCAACAATGCAAAAAGTTATGTTTGGCGTAAAAGCAACACAGCTCATCACCCTGAACACACCATCCCCACTGTCAAACATGGTGGTGGCAGCATCATGGTTTGGGCCTGATTTTCTTCAGCAGGGACAGGGAAGATGGTTAAAATTGATGGGAAGATGGATGGAGCCAAATACAGGACCATTCTGGAAGAAAACCTGATGGAGTCTGCAAAAGACCTGAGATTGGGATGGAGATTTGTCTTCCAACAAGACAATGATCCAAAACATAAAGCAAATTCTACAATGGAATGGTTCACAAATAAATACATCCAGGTGTTAGAATGGCCAAGTCAAAGTCCAGACCTGAATCCAATCGAGAATCTGTGGAAAGAACTGAAAACTGCTGTTCACAAACGCTCTCCGTCCAACCTCACTGAGCTCGAGCTGTTTTGCAAGGAGCAATGGGCAAAAATTTCAGTCTCTCGATGTGCAAAACTGATAGAGACATACCCCAAGCGACTTACAGCTGTAATCGCAGCAAAAGGTGGCGCTACAAAGTATTAACTTAAGGGGGCTGAATCATTTTGTATGCCCAATTTTTCAGTTTTTTTATTTGTTAAAAAAGTTTGAAATATCCAATAAATGTCATTCCACTTCATGATTGTGTCCTACTTGTTGATTCTTCACAAAAAATTACAGTTTTATATCTTTATGTTTGAAGCCTGAAATGTGGCAAAAGGTCGCAAAGTTCAAGGGGGTCGAATAATTTCTCAAGGCACTGTATATACACACACACACATATATATATATATATATACACACATATATAAATACATACACATATATATGTATATATATATATATATATATATATATATATATATATATATATATATATATATATATTACACACACACACACACACACGTATGTATCTCACACATATGCAACACCCCTGCTTGGAACTTAGTTATCCCTACCCTGAAGTCCACTGGTACCTTCATAAAACAAAAATATCAGTTGATTACTAAATAGCTCAGTTTTAGTAATACTTCCCTTTTAAAACACATACCAATGAATTTGAAATGCAACAGTAAAAAAACACAGAGTTGCTTTAATTCAGCACTATCAAAGCCCTGTACTTACATATCCAGCTGTGAAATCAAGGTCAATTGAGTCAGAAGTTGACCGTAAATGAACTGTTAAGGATGGATTTTCCCTGTATTTAAGAACACATTGGACTGTATAATTATTTCCTATTTGCACAAGACATATTGTCCTGATAACTCTTACAACAGAGAGGCTTGTAATCAGGAGCAAAGGAGGGGACCTTTCACATGCCTGTACTTAGAATGCAATAAATTGTGGATTTCATTAAATAGGTCCTACAAATTTGTACACTTCATAGACAAAATGTTTTTTTAATAGAATATGCCTTTTGTGTAGCTCTCATTCAATAACAAAGATGTATGTACTTATTAAAAATCTTAAGCATTGTTTGTCAGTTTTTGTCTCTGCAGAATTCACAGTATAATTGCATATTGCCATTGGAAACATAATATAGCTCATATAAAAACAGCACAATATGAACAGAGTATTATTGCACATTTATCATAATAGAATTGCCAGCATTTTCAAACCATTTCCAGAGATGTGTTTCTGCTGAATAGGCCTTCAAAAACACATCCTAATTTACTATATACTGTACTTAATCATATGTTTAAAAAAGTGCTCAGTCTAAACCACTGCCCAGGAAGAGTGCTTGCTTTTTTATATTCTTTCCCCAGGAGATAAGTCCAAAGCTCTGTGTTTGGAAGTCATCAGAATTTAAAGTGAAGTGTGGATTGCAGGACCCAAAAGATCCTCCAACCAAAGGCACAGTGCAATACACAAATTTCTATTTGTTCCTCTCATCTGTCCTTGTATGGATCTGCCTTTTAGCAGATCCATAGCTGGGGCTGTGACTCGCAGCAGGGAGTCCATTGCATTCCCGGTCTCCGTTTCAGGTGCAAATCTGGTCCAAATGTTTGCCTGAATTCGGACCTGAAACAGAACCAAGACACACAGGACCCTTTTTCAGTGTGCACCTGGCCACCCCAGAGTCTCCTGTCAACCTCCTGAAACCCGCATACAATTTGCATAAGTGTGAACCCAGCCTTAAAGTATGTAGTACCCTCCTAGGTAGGTGCTAGTGAGAAAGTAAAGTTTGAGCTTGGCTGCAGGTAAATCTATATTGTTCTCTGCTAACCAGAGAGCAGGATCAGTTAGTAAGCTCTACTCATTGTGCTTAATATGCGATTCATTGTGTACAGAGAGAGTTTCACACTGGTACAATAGGGAGGCATGATGGACAGTGGGAGGAAATCAGAAAAATGGATGCATAGGTTTTGATAGTCCTGGTGATTGGCAGAGGGCATGTCGCCTCAGTGCATTCCGGGATACTGTATAAAAGCCAGGAGCACATGTGCTGCAAGGTCTTTTGCTGGAGAGCAGAGTCCTGGTGGAAGGGGGCAGCTGCCTCCACCTCTGTAGCAGTGGCATGCGGTCACAGGAGGTCGTCCTGAAGGCCAGAGGAACGGATGAGAGGAGCTGAACCCAGAGGTTCAGCAGAGCTGACTGAGGAGGAGACAATTGAGACCCTGGGTCTCGTGTCAAGGGGCCTGACCTGAGGGGAGCCACCCCAAGTGTAGGATAGTCAGTGGATGGGTGTCAGCAGTTAAGATAAAGAGGATGCTAGAGAGAGTGTCCTGAAAATAATTGTTAGTCCACCAAGTCGTCTTAGGAAAAGAGACTTAATTCCCAAGTTCACCCATAGTGGCAGGGTGAATGAACAGCCTGGCTGTACCTGAAGATAGGAGTCCAAAACCACTTGTGCAAAGTTAATTTGGAGTATCCCATTATTCCCTTCTCCTATCCCTAATTTATAATAAACACAAAACAACCAAAATACCCCTGGACTGATAATTGGAGTGAGCAAAGGAAGGAGAAAGTAAGCAATTGAAACTGTCACTTGTATGCTGGTAACTCAGGGGGACCCGGAAGTGTGAAATCTGGCAGTCCTTAGGGGGGGGGGGGGGGGTTAGTGCTACAAGTAGAATTCTAGTCCTTTTTTGTTTTTTTACGATTTTTGTTTACGATAAAGTGGGGAAGGGCTAGAGACTTATCAGCATTTTACAGTTGTGTCCTTTTTAGGGAGATTTCTCCCTACTTCTTGTTTAGTAGTTGTTGAACATTAAAGGCTAACTCCATCATTTGCAAAAATAATAATGTATCCATACATATGAACTAGTAAATAAAAAGTGTATTTATATTTTTGCAGTTGAAACTGCAAAGTATTGCATCTGCAATTAGTGGATCATAGGTGCAAGGCTCTGGCCCTTGCAAACTATTCCTCCCTCGGCAGGTCTGTACCTTCAGTTATGGTGGTGGAGGAAATTTCAATATACCACAACTGCGATGGTGTCACCACACTTACTGTATGCTCCATTGAAAACTACAAGTCCTTCAGCCAGCCATAGCGGCATCATGCACATGGACAGGGAGGGCTGCAGACTGTGAATATAGGTGTAACATGAAACATGCTCATAAAAATGGACCTAGCTCTTAAAACCTCATGGTGTTTACATCTCTATTGCTTCCATTCTGGAGCCGTGTTTTGCACAGGCACATTTAAATGAACTCCTGTGCCTACTGAAAAAGCAGGAAAAAGGACCCTGCTCCATTTTTTCAAACCGCAGCCCGCACGGAAACTGCAGTTGCAGTACAGTTCTCAGCGTGGGGAGTGGATGCTGAAATTTCCAGTGCATCTCCTACATTTTTCTGTGTGGGTTGTTGTGGCTGCGGGAAGAGGTGTGGACCCGCTGCAGGAACCAGCCGCACAAGTGTGAACCAGGCCTTAATTTGTAGGATACAATGTGTGAAATATGTTTGTACAGAAAATGTACTGAAAGAAAAAGAAACTTGATGACAACATTGTATACGAGAATAGCACCAATAAGCAAGAAAATGGGCTGTCCTGTGAATCTGTAATGAGGCAATGTATTGTTAGATTGACATCTAATCTTCATATTAATGAGGGCAGGATGCCGCTCAACCGACCCAGTGCTCGTTGTAGTGAATGGCTTCATTTCTCCAGGAGCCCACTGACACGGATCACCCTGCCCACCGGGGCTTAGTCATAGGAGGTGGGGAATACGAGCAGGACAAGAATTTACAAGTGCATAATTGGCAATGAGAGGAAGGAGAAGCGTGTTTATAATTAATGTAACGATTTTCATTATTTTTTACTCACTTTATCCTGATTATCTTCATTTTTCCTGTTATTTTAACTTAAATCGTGGTTATTTTTTTTTTTTATTCATAACTTTTTTCTGTTTATTTCTTTTTCATTTTAATTTTAGTCTAATTTATTTTTGTTTACTTCTTTCATTGGATATGCTTAGTTTTCTTATTTTTAACTATTCATTTTTATCACTCTTTTCATTTTCATTTCACTCCCTTTTTTTCCGCAATCAGTCATTCCCACATTAACTTTCACATACTTCCCTTGCTTAGGTTGATTATAAACATGTTTCTCTTTCCTCTCTCACAGCCAATGATGAGCTTAAAAATGCTTGTCCTGCTGGGCGAAACACGTTAGAAATTCAGAGCTGTTCTGCATCAAGTGTTCACTTCCTATGTAATCTCAAGGAAAGAAAATGGCTTTCTTAAGGCCCGTACACACGTACCGATCGTCGGCATACAAACGTCGGTGGACGAAGGATCTGCCGATTGTACGCGTGTTAGTATGGTGCCTCCGACAGATGTCTGCGCACAATCCGCGGACAAAAGTCTTTCGTGCAAACATGAAAATATTTGTATGCCGACACCAGAACGGACGATTGTTCGCCTGTCAGTACACAATTCGGCCGACAGACCGCAGATTTGCAAGACTGGGCATGCTCAGAAAATAGAAAACACAGGGAAAGTTAACCATTACATGACATCACTTCTGCAGTCGGCGGACAAAATTCTTGTGCTGTCCTTGTGCTGTCTTTGCACTTTTCAGCAGACACCGACATCCCGGGGAGAAAAGAGGAACATTTGTAAGCCGACCATCGGTACGTGTGTACGGGGCTTTAGTCCCTGTGATTACAGAACAATTTGCCATAATGTTGCGGAGATGGGAAAGTAGGTGAGTCTGAGTAGTTTTGTTAGCGAAAACCAGGCAGGGCTGACAACGATCAGTCCACAAAAAAGCTGTGTTGTCAGCTCACAACTGAATTTAGAAGCTGTGTGCATTTCTGGCAGATCAACAGGTACTTTTTCCATACTTTCAGGGTGGAAATAAAAGATGGGTAATATGCATGTACTGCATTTTTCTAATTTTACTCTGACATACACAGTAAATTTTGCAGAATTCTGACTGCAATGTTTCCTAGATTAACAATTTGCCGATTTAATTTCTGTAATTGCTCATTGAGGGTATTAGGATCGATTCACACCAAGACATGTTGCTTTTGAGCGTTTCTGTAGTGCTTTTTGGATGTGCTTTTCACGTTTTTATTTTTTTTTTACCACGATTTTCATTTTTAATGCTTTATTTTTTTGGGGGGAAAATGTGTTGTTGGGCAAATATTAAAAACGCAAATTGCGGTAAAAACGCACTACATGCTTTTCTGCAGCTTCCCCATTGAAGTCTATTGAACCGTGGCGTTTAAGCCTGGGTTCACACTACTGCAATGCAGGAACCATCGCGATTCTAGTGCGGGTTCCCGTATCGCATCTTTCCCGCAGGCAGTTCACGCTGCCCTCTGCGAACCGATGCGGGTGTCAATACAAAGATAATGACACCCCTAGATCGGTGCGCAGTGCAAACTGTGAATTCGGACAGGAACATGTTTACACCTAGGCGATCCGATTCCAGTGTGGGAAAAAAAATTTCTGCACCTTTTTCTTGCGAATGGGATGCGAGTTTAGCTATAAAAAAAAAAACTGTATGGCTAAATTTGCGTCGCACAGACATCACATGTGATCTGAACAGCAGTGCGGTGTGAATCGCATGCAATGTCTGTGTTCCCTATAGTGTGAACCCAGGCTGAAAAAAGTCCCTGACCCTTTCTAAAAATGCAGAGGCACAAACATGCATTGATGTGAACATATTCCATAGAAACCCATGTTAAAAAAATGTCCTGCATTTCTGCAAAAAGCATGGAAAAACGCATTGGTGTGAATAGAGCCTTACGGAAATGGGAGTGGCTACATAATTTAGTCAAGCATTATCTGTATTAATATAATTGCATAAGATTCAAGCACTGATACTGAGGATGTGGTCTTACTTGGCAGGATTAGTTAGAAATGTCCCAGGGTCAATAATATATACACATACATACACACACACACACATATATATATATATATATATATAGAATGGGCCTTGGCTGCCTTGCAGCAGGACCATGATTTTAAGCTGGGCTGTCATGTCTCCCAAGTGTTGCTATTGAGGTTGGGCAGTCTCCCCACTGGCTCCATGGGAAGGGTTCTCATTGGGCAGTGAAGGAAACCCAATCAGTGGCACATTCAGGCCTGTATCTACCCCAGAAAGGCAGACTCTGCCACACAGGATTCTGGGAGTGGGTATAAGTCTGAGGGGAATGCATGACGCAGTGTCTTTGGCGGGAAGTAGAGTCCCAGGAGGGAGGGTACGGCTGTCTCTCCTCCTGTCAGAAGGATCGGGTGTCTCGAGTGGCTGCCTGAGAGTCCAGAGAAAGAGCGGAGCTGAGCTGCAGAGTGGATCCAGTGTGCTGAGGATCAGTGGAGATAGAGGGGTTCAATTCCAGGAAAGCATGCCAAGTTCGTGAGTACTGTGAATTGCCCCTGAGGGTCTGCCTAGTATAGAGGGGACCACTCCGGTAAAGGTCCCAGGGATCCAGGAGCCAGCTAGTGTCAAAGAGGGTGCCTAGTGAGAGGACCCTGAAGTGTTAGAGGGGGTGCCTAGTGAGAGGACCCTGAAGTGTAGAGGGGGCGCCAGGGTTGGGCCCTGAAGAGTCAAGTGTTAAGGGTTACAGCAGCACAAGCAGTTACAAGGAGCTACCTTAGTCAGTGAAGGGCTGGAGGGAGCCATTCGCAGGACTTTTGAGCTAGACAGAGTGTCAAGAGTTACTACAGTCCTGGATCTTCTGCGTTAACCAAGGAGTTAAAGTCGAAGTTTTAGCACAGTTCAGCAAAACAGTATTTTAAAGCGCCAGGAAGCATTGGTCGGCATTCAGCTGGCATCAGGACAGCGCTAACAGGCATTTTTCTACAAAGTGTCCCAGTTAAACCTAGTTGAGCCAGAGGAGTATCCCACTCATTCCCTTCTCCCATCCCCATCACAAAATAAAAAAAACAAAGATGCCGGAATGGTCATTGTCTCAGCTTGGGTTTTCAACTTAAATGTGTTGGAAGTGTTACCGGTAACAATGGCAGACCCACATCAGGCCCAATGCCTGGAAATCCTGCTATATATATTATATATAAAAATAAAAACTTCCCTAGCAATACCACTTCTGCATAAAATTCTATCTTTTTTTAGTCAAATGTTTAAGATTAGCATTGCAAATTGTGTCCAATCATATAGATACTGATCCAAAGGATGGAAACTATTAACGTGAACATTTGTGGAACGTATGCATGTATACTCAGCCTGTGCACATTTTATAAACTATTGCACAATACTGAAACTGCTTCTCTGCATTAAAAAAAAAAAAAAGCCAGAAACATTTGGGATACATCTAAATAACATTACTAAAACATCTGTCCTTTATGGAACCTGAACATAACTTGTGTAGTTAAAGTTCAATATCAAAACGAACCAAATTTTAGGGTGGATCCTTTATTCGCACAAATAATTTTGGACCATTTTCCTCATTGATTATATAATAAGTGCTAAAAAAAAATAGTTATTACAGGAACTAAGGCTTTTTGGAATGATTTTTGTGGATGAGTAATTCGTACTCTGCCACACCATATCCGGACTACATTTTCTCATGTGTATTAAAGAATGTTTGGGAAAACCTAATGTTGAACACAATTTTTGTTTTGTAAATTCTTTTTATTTCTTTGAAAAAAAAAAAACTATAGGTATGCTGAACACAATTTAATGCATATTCATTCAACAATAAATTTTCGCATAAGTACCTGAATCTGCCGTGATTATGAGCAGATCAATGTTAATGATTTAAGAGTAGAAAATCAAACAAAAATCTAAACTTTCTTTTGATCTAACATTCAATGGCCCAATTATTGTATTTTTCCATTTTTCAGTGATTGTCAACATATGTCCCATGGTTTCCAACATTAACCACTTGCCCTCCAGCAGATTTTACCCCCTTCATGACCAAGCCATTTTTTTTGCTATACAGCACTGCACTATTTTAACTGGTAATTGCGTGGTCATGCAAAATTGTACTCCACAAAATTTCTATAATCTTTTCCCCCACAAATAGAGCTTTCTTTTGGTGATCACCGCTGTTTTTTTTTTTTAATTTCTTACTCTATAAATCGAAAAAAAAAATATTTTATTTTTTTACTTTCTTTAAAAAAAAAAAAAAAAATGTAAAATCAAATTTCTTCATAAATTTAGGGCAAAATGTATTCTGCTACATATTTTTGGTATGGGATATATACTGCAACTTATAGCGGGACTGTGCATGCACGGCGGTCAATCTGACACTGACATTTCCAGTGACTAAGTAGCCCAGTGATCAGTGCTAATAATATACACTGACACTGGCTGGGGAGGGGTTAACATCTGGGGCAATCAAAGGGTTAACTGCGCGCCTAACAAGTTAATAGTGTTTACTGTGTGGTGCTTTTACCAAAGGATGTGCCCGATTTTATTCCCAGCTTTCAAGGAAAACAAACACCGGCACATGCCACTGTCAGAGAGCTCTGTGTTGTCTACCTTCACAGACCTCTCTCTGCCAATTGGAGGGTCCCGGCTGGCTCAGATGCAAAGCAGTCCCTGCGTGATGTTTCTTTTAAAACTGACACTTTCAATGATTCCATTTCTGTCCCCCACTGCGCTTAGTGGTTTCTCCTACCGACCTTCATATCAATATTGGATACAATTGCAAGACAACTAAATGCCATGGGTAATGCAGATCAAATGACAAAGTGTTGATTTCAGAAGTCACGTTAGTGCTTTGCATTAACATTATGTTTTATGGTGCAAGAAGCAAGAGAGGTTAAGTATTCCTTCACAGAAAAAAAGGCCAAATGTTTGATCTTTTTTTTAACATTTTGTGCCTTGGACCACAAGCTTATGAAATGCAGTACACACTTAGACAGCAAAAAGGAGTCACACTTACAACTTACCATTGCCATTTCAGAACATCAGTGATATACTAAACAAGCATTTATGACAAACCTGTTCTACTTACCTGCTCTGTGCAGTTGGTTTTGCACAGAGCAGCCCAGACCCTCTTCTTGGGTCCCTGTTCACTGCTCCTAACCTCTCCCTGCCATTGAGTGCCCCCACAGAAAGGAATGGGGGCACCTGGGCCACATTTCCAGGTGTCCATTCAGACATGGCTCACTGAATTTGACTGACAGCAGCGGGAACCAATGGCGCCCAGCTGCCATTTTAGCTAATGAGGATGTAGAGTTTTGGTCAGCCAGACACTCCTGCAATATCGCTGGATCAAGATGGGCTCAGGTAAGTATGATGGGGGCTGCTGCACAAAGAGGGTTTTTTATCCTAGAACCTAGAATGCCTTTACAACCACTTTAACCGCTTCCGGGCCGCCCCATGCATATATATTGCGGAAGGGCAGCCCTTCAGTGTGAAATCACGTACCTGTACGTCATTCCCCCCCCCGAGTCTGGGGCACGCATGCGCACCGTCGGCGACCCGCTCCTGCTGTGATTGGACACAGCGGGAGTCAATCAGCGGGTCCAGAGGACCCGATGTTCGACGGTATCCAGCGATTGTTCCTGAGAGAGGTAGAACAGTGGTCTGCCCATGTAAACAAGGCAGATTGCAGTTCTGTCAAAGGGGAAGATGGAGGTTTTGTTTCTGCTAAGCAGCAACACGGATCTCTGTCTTCCCTCAGTCAAAGCATCCCCACACAGTTAGCAAGAACTCCCAGGGAACACATTTTACCCTTTGAATGCCCCCGTTAACCCCTTTCTTGCCAGTGTCATTCGTTTAGTGAAAGTGCGTTTTTTTTTTTTTTTAACACTGATTACTGTATTGGTGTCACTGGTCCCCAAAAAGTGTCACTTCGTGTCAGATTAGTCCACCACAATGTCGCAGTCCCACTAAAAATCTCTGATCGCAACCATTACTAATAAAAAAAAAAAATTTAAAATTACATTTACTTAAAACTTAAATCTAGCCCATAGTTTGTAGATGCTTTAACTTTTGCGAAAACCAATAAATATACACTTAAGATTTTTTTTTAACCAAAAAAATGTAGCAGAATAGATATTAGCCTAAATTGATGAAGAAATTAGATTTTTTACATTGTTTTTTATTGGGTATGTTTTTTAGCAGAAAGGAAAAAAAAAAAAACTGGAGAGGTGATCAAATACCATCAAAAGAAAGCTTATTTATAGGGGAAAAAGGGACATAAATTATTTTTGGGTATGGTGTTGCATGACCACACAGTTTTCACTTAAAGTAAAGCAGTGCCGTATTACAAAAAATATTCTGGCCATGAAGGGGGGTAAACCTTCCGGAGCTGAAGTGGGTAAGCATGATTGCAGCATCATATTATTAATAATCTATAAAATGGGAATGCAGGTACAGATAGCTCTTCCACACTGATACAGGTTTTGTGCAGCACATACATTTCATCAGTGAGATGTGTGGAAAGGGAGCTAATTAGTGGGGCTTGACAAATGGTGTGTACCCACTCCATGAGTTGCTTTATTTTTTATCAGGCTACATAGGTAGTCCATACCTTCACCCAGCTTTTTCTATACCAAACCATGATAAAAAGGAATTTCTCTAAAGAGGGAAAAAGGTAAAGGACCACGTGATCACTAAGCAATTTTAATTTTGCATAGCAACAAAAGCATTAAAGTGTATACAAGGCAAAATATATATATATTTTTTGTTTTGGGAAGAATGCAGTCCCAGCTCGGTAGATTCACCCTAATCACTTGTCCTGGTGACCACTGCCTTCACTACTGAAAGTAATGGGAAACAAGTTTTGAGTTGTCACAGGGATCAGAGGTAAGGGGGAGACCTTTTCCGATAGGGAAGCCTGTTCTGGTGTCTGGAAATCCCTTTGCTTTTCAAGAATTCTCGTCTTACTTCCTGCTCTGTCTTCTGGGACAGGAAGTGACTCAAGACAAAACAAAACAAAAACCAGACAGGGCTCATAAGATTTCCAAATGGTATCAAAGGTTTGGGTTTTACATACATTTTAAAGAAAAACACCAGATTGTAACTTTAACTGTCATAGACAGCATCTTCAAATTCTTTCATACTGTAAGAACGAAAAACCTTTTGGCTGGCATTCCATTTTCAGAAATGGAATTTTGTTAATGTTGACTTAAAGGTGGTTGACACATCAACTTGGATGATTGATATACAAGATCTCAAACACAGCATCTGCTCATAGAGCTTTGTACAGCTGTATGTAGTAAACCAAACACTCACATCTCGCTTACCAGTCCTTGCTTGGCGGAATAGCGAAAGTTTCCGAAACACGCATGGACGCTTTCCTCTGGAAAAGAAAATTGCCACTAGAAGACAGCCTTGGCGTAGTAAAAGCTCATCTGTATTCAAAACATGTTAAGATGTGCCAAAAATGGCATCACAGTCTAGTCCTGCTGAATCACTTAGGTTGACTGGAACACTGAAAGGTTTAAAGGCTGCTAATTTACAAAGCATGGATCGTGTTTTTCCACATTTTTTTTGTATTGTATATGTTCAGGAGTACAAATAACATTTCATTTTTTTTTTGTAATGAGTTTTTATAAAATATTGCATATACATATTTACCCTTTTCTAGCCGGTAAGTGCAAAGCTAGTATTTCATGGTTTAAGATAGTTTATTGCCAAATTGTGAATACAAACCAAACCAAAGAATTTCAGGTTAAGCAAACCTGAATGACCACCTCTCTCCCACATCCTGTTCTGTGGAACTGGTGCCCTATTGATCCTGTACGATCAGTTAACAAGCGCAATGCTAGTGCTGGGCTTTCTTATTTAAAACATCTAAAGAAAGTACATTTATAACCTAAAAAAGAATAATAAAGACATAAAAGTTCCTCTGTAAGGATTTATTACAAGTATTTTTTGTAATATAGAAGCATGATAAAATCTACCACAAAGATGCCTCTGACCTATGATTGAGGAGAGTGTATGGCTGGCATCGCTTTCACATTTTGCAAAGGTTGTTCCCTAAACACCCTGAAGTTTTCAATCTTAAAGCCTGTACATACTGGGGAAAATAAATGGCTCTTTACTTTACTGCAGCCTTCTCCAAACAGGGTGCCTTGGCAAAATGCCTAGAAGTTTCTTAAAAATGGTATACAAGCCAGTTGGAGGATCAAGCCTGCCTATTAAGTTACATAAAGCCACACGTTTTGATTGTGCACCATTACATCTCAGCAGCCAGTGTCCCAACCACCAATGACATTGGTTGATAAGGAGGATGTTGGGCACTTGGTTTCCTATATGTGTGGTTGTTGGTGCGTTATGTAAAACTATACGTTTCCTTTTTAAACTTTAGAATGGGGTGCCTTGAGATTGTGTGGGATTTTAAAGGGTGCCTTGACTAAAAAAAAGGTTGAGAAACACTGCTTTACTGTATGAAGCATACATGTTCTCATCCTCTGCCAGGCTGCTCAATATTGTATTGTGAGTTTTGACTTGGTAAACAGATCCTTAGGCTGGCCATACACTATACAATTTTCTTGTTCAACTTTCCTTTAGATTTACCAAAACCATGTAATATAGGGTCAAACCTACAAACTTTCAATTTGTATGAAATCAGGCAGGCCCTTGTACTACATAGTTTAAGGTAAATCTAAAGGAAATTGAATAAGAAAATTGTATAGTGTATGGCCAGCCTAAGTGTACACAGGGGCTATGCCATGCACTCTTCTCTTGCTTTGTTGCTCAGACGACAAGCACTACATTTTGTGGGGGGGGGGGGTCACAAGTTCCCCTATACATAGAATTACCAGAATATTCCCAGGTAGATTAACACCAAAAATCTTTGTGACTTTTACATTTTCGGATTTAGAAAACTGAAATATTATAGAAAAAAAAAAAATCTAGTGACTGAGCATTTTTTTAAAAATAAGATCAGAGGAAAAGGCATAATGTGCTCTTACCCTAGGGTCACATATCCACGTTTGTGCGGCCACGACAACCCATTCAAATGAATGGGCTGCTGTGGCTGCGTTTCCGCAAAAAAAGGTGCATGAATCTTTTCAAAAACATGGCTGCAGGGTTATCACATGGTCTTTTTGACCATGCGATTTTACTGCAGTTCACCCAACAACAAATGAGCTGCATGCTGAGATGCGTGGGTGTGGTATTCAGAATGCATGGCAGCCCGTGCATTTCCTAGGAGCGTGATTTGCCTGCGGGAACAGATGCGATTCCCACAACCAAGATCGCACAGTGTGGGCTAGTGTGAATCTAGCCCTAAGGTGCATATCTCTTTAATACAGGTTTTTCCCTATGTTATGGAATTTAAGTCAAAACGGTTTTTCTTTTTGAGAAAGGAAGGGGAGATTCGCCATTTATTTGTCTTGATGAGCATTGTCACATTGAAGTTTTTGATCTTCCATCATTTTCTGTCTGAGGTGTCACCAATACAAAAAGGTGAGGAAATCTTCCAATCAGAACACCTGTCCTCCTGACAACTGTCTAAAAGGGACATTTCCTGTTCCTCTCGGGGGCAGGAAGTAAAGAGAAATCACCTTAAACAGAGGAGCAAAAAAAGAACCAGACAGGAGTTTTAACCCATCCTTTCTCTATCCAAAGTTGAAAAAAATTGTTTGCACTATACATACATATTTTCCCAGTTTAAAGCAGAAAAACAAAATAACAGTTAATTGCTTTATAATTATGGAGAAATGATAAAACCTGAAAAAAAGAATTTGGAAGAAAATTATGGAAATTGTTTGGAAAAAGGGCAGAATTTTGAGAATAGTAATTAAAAAAAAAAAAAAACAAACACATTAAAAAAATAATTTTGGGGTCAAATAAAAATAACGCCTGTACATTTAAAAAACACACCATTTTTTAGGAAGCAAACATAATTTGAACGACAGCTTATATACAACAATGAACATAAATTAAGTGGTCACAAACTTAATATACTTAGGAAGAATATGTTTACTGTTGTCTGTATAACAATATAATGCATGATCTTTCACCAGGACAGGAGGTGATTATTATTGGAATGAAATGGACAAGGTTTTGTTAATTCCAGTATAAAAAAGTTTCCAAAAACATTTATAAATTCATTAGCTGTGAATTTAATGGTTGTGCAAGCTAAGTAACATGAACAGTGGCACAATCTTTAAGTTCCCATGAACATGTGTTGCAATGCCCTAAGATGTAACCGTGCCATGGAAATCATGGCAGCAACACGAACAAAAGTTAAGTCAAGAAAAGGAGTTGTTGGATATTTTAGAGATTTAAGAGTATGAACACAGCCTGATAATGTATATACATATGTTTCCTGAGATACCCAGGCTGACATTTCTAAAAGAAAAATTACATTTTTAATATATGGTCCTAAGAATATAAGTATACACAATTTTTCTCTTCCAAAAACCAATCAATTGAAAACAATCTATCGTTCATTTCTATGTAAGAAACTATATTTTAGCATGATTGTATTGCATAAGCGACTCCTAAATATTAACAGGAATGGCACCAGAAAGTCTCCTCAGTCCAGGACTAAAACATGCACAATTTACATAGAAATTATAATTTATAATTCATTACCAAGGAGGAAACCATTTTTAAAGTGCAAACTAGGAAAATTTAGCATTGAGACAAGTGCATTTCTCCACTAAAACTACACTGTTTTACTGCAATTAAGTGCAATTTTTATTAGTTTACTATAATATGAGCTTTACATCTGGCATTATAGTTACTAGAAGGCAGGATTTCCAGTTATTTCATATTAAAGGGCAGAATTCAAGTGTGTTTGTCCAAAACCTATTTAAAGGCCAACTCTAGTTTCTCCATCGGACCCCCACTACACCTACCCTCCTTTGTGTTGCTACCCCCAGCCACAATTAAAAAAAAAAAAAAAAAACGTACCCTTTTTTTTTCCTTTAGGTGTCTTTGGTCCAGTTGTGTGATGCAAAGAGTCCACTTCCTTGTTGACCAGTGAAAGGGTTCTAAATACTGCAGAGAATGGTGCAACGTAATGATGTGGTGCTATTCCCTAAAGAATTCTTCTATGAGCCCAAGTTGGCTTCATGATTTACCCCCCAAAACACCAGATCCTTGATGCCTATGGTTCACATAAAGTGGGTTTAATGAGACTGGGTGTCATTTATCCTGGAAAAAGTTTTTTTCCTTTAAGGTTTTTTTTCTTCCCTGGTAAGGTTGGGGAATTGTTTTTTTCTTTATCCTTACCAATCTGGAATTGGACTTTAAGTTTAGGAAGGTTGAACCATCATCTCTACAGCTAAACTCCCAAATTGATTCCTATACACTACATCAGGATCTCATTCTCCACTACCAATGTGGAATTCTAGCCTTCTGTGCTAGGCTCTCAAAACCAGATGATGATTTTTTTTATTTTTTCCTAATGAAAAATTACCTGAAACAACAATTTCAGGTTTAGATGGACTTGCCCTATAAACCAGGTGTTTAAAAAGTTTGCAGCACCAAATGTGTGTGTTTAATACTTCCTGGATACAAGCATCATCCAGAATTACATTCTGCTGCCACAAAAAAAATAAAAATAAAATAAATAAAATAAACTGCTGACTGATCTAGCTATGGATAATGTTAATACATATTGGTAATAGTGTTATGGCTTTTCAGAGTCAGTTTGTAACACCATGGTCAGGATGAGGGTGCCATGGTTTGTCAAAATGAAACCAATTTCCATCAGGCAAGAAGACGAATGATGCCATTATCGGAGCCCAACAGTAGAAGTCTCTTTGTCGGCAGGACAGCTAGATTGGTCAAGGTCCCCTTGAAGTTCTCTGAGCTGAGTTTAGTTGTGCTATTCGGTTGTGAAGAAGAATCCAGGAGAGAGTAAATGCCAATCTTATTTGCCACAGTGCCGGTTATAATTTCACTGCCGTAGAGATCAAGAGCATGAATTGGGTCAGAGTTTGATTTGAACTGATGTAAGGGTTTCTGCTCCAATTCCTTCCAGACAGTCAGAGAATGGTCAGAGGAGGAACTCACCACAATGTTTCCCTCTGCTGCCTGCATGAAAAAAGACAAAAGTAACAGTGAATCAATAAATACAGTTGCTTACAATGGTCTATATTCTTAAGTAAACAGAAACAAACTACAAGTTTACAGTAAACACAACATTTGAAGTAGAACTTTAGGATAAATTAAGGGCTTGGGCAAAAACGGAATTTTTGTAAAATCTTACCGTAAAATTCCTTTCTCCGAGTCCTCCGACAGTCACCGCCACTTCATAATCTTCACTAATGGGGTATTGACCTTTGCTCCGTAGGAGTAGCTAGGCAACAAGATTTGTTAATATAAAAGCTTTTAGCATATCACACCCCTAGGGGGCGGTCCCCTCAGTCAATACCTCCCTGCTTCCTGCATTCTCAACTCAGTTTCAGTAGCATAGCAGTAGAGTACATAAACAAACCCCAAAAGAGGGGCGGGGGCGGCGACTGTCGGAGGACTCAGAGAAAGGAATTTTACGGTAAGATTTTACAAATATTCCGTTTTCTCTTACGTCCTCCGACAGTCGCCGCCACTTCATAATCTTCACTAATGGGGACGTCCCAGAGCAGTGTAGACATGAGGGGTGGGAAAAACGCAGCCGCGCCTAAAGCAACGCAGTACCCACATCAGAGAAAGGAACCTTACCAAAGTAAGAGAACCAACTGGGCAACAGGAAAAAACGTGCTCAACAGGAGCAACAACCCAGGAAAGAATAAGTAACCTAGGGGTAAAAACACCCCAACAGCCAAGGACCCAAACAAGGGACCCTAAGGCACTGCCACACTAAGAACCTTACGGCCAAAGGAAGCATCTGCCGATGCCTGAACATCCACTTTGTAAAATTTGGAGAAGGTGTGAACGGACGACCAAGTCGCCGCCTTACACACCTTGGCCACAGAAGCCTGATGACGATAGGCCCAAGACGTACTCAGAGACCAGGTAGAGTGCGCCTTTACAGGGAAAGGAGGAACCTTCCCCTTCAAAGCATAGGCTTGCACAATGGTCTGTCTGATCCATTTGACGATGGTCGCAGCCGACGCTGCCATGCCCTTCCGAGGACCCTCTGGAAGGACAAATAGAGAATCCGACTTGCGAAAGGATTTCGTCGATGACAGGTAAACCCTGATCACCCGAACATCATCCAAGGAATGCAAAGCCACCTCCTTTGGATGCTTAGGCTTCGCGCAAAGCGAAGGCAAGACGATATCCCCATTGAGGTGAAATTCCGAGATCCTCTTCGGAAGAAAAGAAGGGTTAGGTCGTAACACCACCTTATCCAAGTGAATCACCAAGTAGGGAGAGCTGCAGGACAAGGCCGCCAGCTCCGACACCCTGCGAGCCGAAGTGATCGCTACCAAAAAGGCAACCTTCTTGGACAACAGAGACAACGAGATCTCCCTGATCTTTTCAAAGGGAGCATGCTGTAACACGGACAGAACAAGGTTCAAGTCCCATGGAGGTAAAGGATCCCTCCGAGGAGGGGCCAAGTGCCGCACCCCTTGAACAAAGGTGCTAACCAAAGAATTAGACGCCACAGGGCGTTGAAAGAGAACGGCCAGCGCAGAAATCTGACCCTTAATCGTGGCCAACGCCAAACGCTGGTCCATGCCCGTTTGAAGGAAGGCCAACACTCTCGATACCGAGTATGAGCGAGGGGAGTACCCCCTGGACTCACACCAGGCAAAATACGCCTTCCAAGTACGGTAGTAAATCTTCCCCGAAGAGGCCTTCCTAGCCTTGATCAAAGTGGGAATGACCTCAGGGGAGAGACCCCTATCCTTCAGGACCTGGCTTTCAACAGCCAGGCCGTTAAAGCCAGCGACTGTAAAGCAGGATGGAATATCGGTCCTTGAGACAGGAGATCTTCTCGAAGAGGTAGACGCCACGGAGCGTCGACCGCCAGATTCACGAGGTCTGCGTACCAAGACCGGCGAGGCCAGTCTGGCGCCACCAGAATCACCGTGTGCGGTTCCGAGGCCAACCTGCGAAGGAGCCTGGACAGCAGCTGAATCGGTGGAAAGGCATACATCAGACGATACTGATGCCAGGGCGCCACTAACGCGTCCGAGGCGTCTGCCCGAGGATCGTGCGTCCTTGCTACGAACCTTTCCACCTTGTTGTTTAGACGAGACGCGAACAGGTCCACATCTGGGGAACCCCACTTTGCGCACAACATCTGAAAGACATCCGGGTGAAGGGACCATTCTCCCTGGTCCAGGGTCTGGCGACTCAGATAATCCGCCTGCCAGTTCTCCACTCCCGGAATGTGAACTGCCGTTATCACCGGGACGTGCGTCTCGGCCCAAGACAGAATGTCGGCTACTTCCCGAGCGGCTCCGGCACTCCTGGTGCCCCCTTGGTGGTTGATGTAGGCCACCGCTGTGGCATTGTCCGTCTGCACCCGAACCGGACGGCCCTGAAGCCTGTCCGTCCAACGCAGAAGGCAGAGATTTATTGCTCGCAATTCCAGAATGTTGATCGGAAGGGAGGATTCCTCCTCCGACCAAGTTCCCTGGGCAGACAGAACGCCCAGAACACCACCCCAGCCCGACAGGCTGGCATCCGTGGTGATCACCGTCCATGACAAAGGACGAAAGGACTTGCCCCCCAACACCGCCGGGGACTGGAGCCACCACAAAAGACCCCTTCGGGTGAGGCGGCTCAACGAAATTCGCAGATCCAGAGATTGCGGACGCCCGTCCCACTTGGCCAGGATCTCCGCCTGAAGATCCCGTGTGTGAAACTGGGCAAAGGGAATCGCCTCGAAAGCCGAGACCATCAATCCCAGACACCTCATACACGTCCGGACAGACGAGCACTGAGTGTCCCTGAGGGACCTGACTTCGTCCTGAAGTGTCCGGAGCTTGTCTTCCGGCAGGAAGACCTTCGCTTGAACAGTGTCCAGGATCATCCCCAGGTAGGGAAGACGAACCGACGGACACAGCGTCGACTTTGGAAAATTGATCGTCCAACCGAACTCCTGCAGAGTGTGCATCGTGATGGACAGGTCGTTCACCAGGCCCTGACTGGTCGCAGACCGAATCAAGATATCGTCTAGATACCCCAAGACAGAGATGCCCTGGGCTCTCAACAAAGCCAGAACCGGCGCAAGCACCTTGGTGAAAACCCGCGGAGCCGAAGCTAGACCAAAGGGTAACGCCACGAATTGGTAATGATCCTCCGCAATGGCGAATCGAAGGTACCTCTGGTGACCCTCGAAAATGGGGATGTGAAGGTACGCATCCTTCAGATCGATGGAGGCCATGAATTCCCCCGGAATCAGGGCAGCCACCACTGAGCGCAGGGATTCCATGCGGAACTTGCGAACCCGCACAAAGCGGTTCAGAGCTTTCAAGTCCAGAATCGGACGCACTTTGCCCTCCTTTCTGGGCACAGTGAACAGATTGGAGTAGAACCCCCGAAATCTGTCCCGATGGGGCACCGGAACCACCACTCCCTGGGCCCGCAGATCCCGCACCGCCAGGTGCAGATCCTGCAAACGCTCCGGAGACAGCTGAAGATTTGAGGGAAAAAATCTGCTCGCCGGCCGAGAGAGAAACTCGATCTTGTATCCAGATCGAACGATTTCCTGAACCCACTTGTCCCGAATGCGGGCCAGCCAGGGTTGAAGAAAACCGAGCAAACGTCCCCCCACCCCAGAACCGGGTGAGGGCTCCCCTTCAGGCCGAATTGGCATGGGAAGCGGACCCGGACTGGCCGGACTTCTGCTTACCTGCCCACGGCTTCTTCTGGGAGCCTTGGCCCTTGAAGGGCTTGCCCTTGTATTGCGACCGAAAGGCACGAAAGGACCCCTGAGAGGGCCTAAACGAGGTATTCTTCTTACCGCGAACAAACTTATTCTTGTGAGATTGGGGTAAGAGAGAACTCTTACCCCCGGAGATCCCCTTTATCAGCGTATCCAAAGACTCGCCAAAAAGGCGAGATCCCGCATAGGGCAAATTAGCTAAAGTCTTGCGAGATGATTGGTCAACCGACTAGCATTTCAGCCAGATCAGGCGACGGTGCAAAACCGCCACACTAGAGAGGCGTGCAGCCAAAGGGACTAAATCCAAGTCCGCATCACACAAATACATGACACCCTGATGAATTTTATCCACCATAGCCAATGTTGTCGGCGGAGCAGAGTCAGCCACCAGGGTGCGCCTGAGCACCTGCGTCCAATCCGCAATAGCCTGGGCTGCCAAAATGGAAGCAAAAATAGGCTTCAGCATAGAACCGGCAACCGTATAAGCATGACGGGCAAGAGACTCCAATCTCCTGTCCGTAGGGTACCGGAACACCGGGGTATCCTCAGCAGGAATCGCGGTAGATTTATTCAAAATCGCCACCGCATGATCCACCTGAGGCGGCGCACACCAACGCTCATCAGTGATGGGCGTAAATGGATAACGCAGCTTGAACTTACTTGGCACAGTAAATGGCTTCTTTAAATTGCGCCATTGCTCATCAACAGCGCGCTGAAATTCCGCAGGGCAGGGAAAAACCTGCGCTGTTTTGCGCTTCCTTTGTGTCCCATAAGAGGACAGCAAAGCAGGAGGACATGGTTCATCCTGCAAATGCAGTGTTTCCTTGATAGAAGCAACCAACTCATCCATGAGTGCAAGCTCTTCAGGCGAGCCAGGGGGAGGATTATCAACCCCTTCTACCTCAGCCTCCCCCACAGACCCCCCAAGGTCCAGAGATGAACGAGACCCTGAGAAGGGCACTCCAGCCATAGCAGCCCCATCACCCTCTGAATCAGAGGAAATAGACAATCTGGGCCGTTTTGCGGATCGATCAGCCATTAGCATTTGCACCTGAGAAGCCAAGTTCGCCACAATAGCAGCCAGATCAGCCCCCTCGAGGGATGCAGCAGCCCCTTGGCCCCCCACCAAGGTGGGAGGAAATTTGCAATCCTGAGAATCCATGCCCCAGCAACAATTGGAAAAAAGGAGTACTTTTTTTTACGAGCGTAGCCCACCGCACACTACTGCATAGATCGACCCCCACAGGGATAAGAACACTGAGCAGGGAAATACAGGATAAGGAGAAGTAAAAACCTGGAGAGGCCACACAGGCTGCTGCCACCGATCGCTGTCCCAGAGCAAAAGGAAGTGATGTAATGACTGACCGCCCTATAAAGCCTATGTAGGCTACACAAACATGGCCGCTCGGCTGAGGCATTTTTTGGGCAATTACAAAATGGCGTCGACATGTGGTTGTACATCGATCGCCATCAAAATGGCGGCGTTTGGCGGCAAAACACCGCGCCCTACTCACTTAGGGCCGGACACCACAAGTTTGCCTCAAAAAAATGGCGGACCGCAATAGCGGCCGCCGCACAGCATGTCTAACCCCAGTCTGCCCACACAGCACACATAGCAGATCGGGAGAGCCCCCCCCCCCCGCAGCCCACAGAAAAGGCAGCTATTCCACACAGGAATCTGACAGGGAGCTCAGCACATATACAGACATGCAGGGTCACACAGTCACAGACTGACACCCAAACAGACAGGTCCCCACATAGAAATGTACTTACCAGTCCGGATGGCGTGGGGAGCCTTCTCTAGCGACCAAACCGCTGTACTGAGGACAGGGAGTGTCGCAGCCAGGACGCAGTGGAACTGCGGTGCGAAACCGCAAATGGCGTCCAGTGAGGTAGCCACCTCACAGGCAGCATCCCTGCAGCGAACAGGGATGGGTCGTTCAATATGCCAGGGAAACCTGACTGAACGCTCGATGGCAGGCTGGGGAACCCCTGGCCCTGAGCCCTGGGAACCAGGGTGGCCAGTCCGAGACCCAGCTCCGCACGATCATCTTCATCCGAAGAAACTAAACTAAATGCTGAGAAAAATAACAGCTAGTAAAAGAAAGAGAAAAATACTCAAATAAAATAAAAAAAGAGAATAGAAAGCTGAGACTGAGAGCCCCAGCACAGTATCAGCCAAGCTACTCCTAAGCTAGGCATTAGAAACTGAGTTGAGAATGCAGGAAGCAGGGAGGTATTGACTGAGGGGACCGCCCCCTAGGGGTGTGATATGCTAAAAGCTTTTATATGAACAAATCTTGTTGCCTAGCTACTCCTACGGAGCAAAGGTCAATACCCCATTAGTGAAGATTATGAAGTGGCGGTGACTGTCAGAGGACGTAAGAGAAACTTGTTTTTTCTTTGCTTTTATCTGCATTTTTTTCTTGTTCAGTAATGTTTATCTTAATAGAAAATCAGCTAAAGTTTCCAAAAAGTAGGAGGTAATCCCATTTGGTGGTATTGCAATACCAATAAATTCAAATTACAGAGTAGTTAGGAGTGCTTTGTTTTAATAGATAAAAGAAGAACTAAAGGCAAAGCTTTATTTCCCCGTTTTGGATAGGGCAACGGAGGGATAAAACCCCTCACAGATTTTGTTTTGCCTTCCGTGTCCCATTGAGGAGATTTCCCTTCACATCCTGAGCCATAACAAAAACAGTGGATGAACGGCAGTCACCACTAATGCACAGAGAAAACAAGGTTACATTAGGGAAGACATCCAAGTTAATTGGGCAACAAAAAGAATGAAGTAGTAACAGGTGAAGGTCATGGGGGAACTGTCCATGCCTGCATTTATTCTAAATATTTACAGTGCCTTGTGAAAGTATTCACCCCCCTTAGTGTTTTTCCCATTTTGTTGTATTACAACTTAGAACTAAAATTGATTTTTTGGGGCTTTGTACCATATGATGTACACCAGGTCTATACCTTTAATAATCAAATAGGAGTGCCCAAGTACCTACAGGTAACAGCGCTACTAGATTTTTTGGGGCTTTGTACCATATGATGTACACCAGGTCTATAACTTTAATAATCAAATAGGAGTACCCCAAGTACCTACAGGTAACAGCGCTACCTTCCCTTCTTCACTATGTAAAAACTTAACCAAACTGATAATTCAAAAACATATAAAGAAAAGGCCACTCAGTGTCCATGTGCTTGGTGACCGTCCCAAATTTTAACACACAATAGTGCTTTGGAGAAAGGGAGAGACAGACAGACCACATGAATTTCACAGCGCACACACCAGATGGTTTTGACCCCTTGTGTTAGCAAGCAAAAACGGCATGTGTACACAGATCCAAGGTATCACAGCTTCAGTGTTCCCCATATATCTTCATCCTGCTTTTTAATGAAGATACAATCTGCCCTTTGTATAGCTCAAAGTATTTCCTCCATATACAGGCATAGGAAGAAGAGGAATCCCCACAGAGTGAAAGTAAAATGATCATTTATTAAGTTATTACATTGATAAAAGCTTGCATTTGCCTTGTAAAAATCTACAAATGCCCTTATTAAAAGATCCCTGCCGCCCGTTTCAGGGTCTGAATGTGACCAACTGGAACTACCTCCCTACGTGTTTCGTTATCAAAAAGGTGACATCCTCAGGAGCTAGCTAACTTTGTTTATGAAAAGCGTAGGATGGACGTCCAGCTGACATATCTGGAAGTGGAAAAGCATGCTTTTATCAATATAAGTGCAATACACTTTATTTTTCAATAATATGTTATTTCACTATGTGGGATTCCTCTTCTTTCTTATGCCTGTATATGGAGGATATACATTGTGCTATACAAAGGGGCCTTCATTTCTTCATTAAAAAAGAGCTGGAGGAAGATCTATGGGGGAACAATAAAGCTGCAATACCTTGGATCTGTGTACACATGCACTGACACTTTCGAGTGGACTTTATAGGTTTTTGAATTATCAGTTTGGTTAAGTTTGTATTAACACATTATGGGGTATTCACATTTTATCAGAGGGGTTATCACACAGCATAACAGCAGCAACTTTATTTTTGAATTTGTAATTTTTGTTTATTACATACTAGAGATATGCTGGTTTTCGGTAATTCGATATATCGTGGTATTGCATACCCACAGTATTGTTATTGTGGCATTTTTAAAATACCGTGTTTGGGCTCTTTCACACGGCCGCTCCGTGTGTCCGCAAATCATCCTATTTTTTTGCGGATGATTTGCGGGCATAATGTAAGTCTATGGCATTGCGGATGTCAGCGGAAAACCATCCGCTGACATCCGATTTTCCTCCTTTCAGTTCTGTTCCGTTTTTTGGAATGGAACAGAACCCTATTTTTCCTCCGTTCAAAAAAGGAAAGGAAGGAAAATTGGATGTCAGCGGTGGGCAATCCCCATAGACTTACATTATGTCCGCATATCATCCGCAAACGGATGGGATGATATAAGGCATACGGAGCGGATGACACAAATGTCATCCGCTCCGTGAAAAAAAAAAAAAAGTCCGCAGCGGAGCTTTCACACGGAGCGGCCGTGTGAAAGAGCCCTTTATCTGCTCCTCAAGTCTGATTTTTGAATTGATACATTTCAGTGAGCTGGATGACTCATTCACTCACTCAACAGTTCACTCACTCAATAGAAACAGCTCTGGTAATATGATCCTAGAGTGACTTAGCTCCTCCCTGTAACCAATTAGACGACTCCCAGGCCCAGCACACACCCACATGCTTCTTCCAGGGCTCAGACACAGACAATCTGCCTAATACAAGCAAGTCTCTTCAGATAGATAAATCTAGATAGAGATATACACACACACACACACACACATACACACACAAACATACATACATACATACATGGGCATAGCAGCATATATATATATTATATATATATACATATATATACACACACATACACACACACACACACACACACAGAGAGGCATAGCAGCCCACATTACATTATTATATAGCCATCAAGCAGTGTCTGGCCTACCTGGTGATGACTGGTCCTGGCACTCTGATCCGATGGCCTGGTCATTAAGGGTGCAAATCCTTGCGGTCCAGAAGTGGTTAAGCCTACAGGAGGACCGGTGTTTTTATCTATAAATTACTTTACTATTGCTTTAGGCCTGGTTCACATGTATGCGGGTTGGCGACCCACATTTGCACAGGCATAGCAGCCCATTGATTTGAATGGGCTTGAGCTGCTATGCCTGCATTTTCGGCTGAAAAAAGGTGCATGCAGAATTAAAAAAAAAAAAAAAAAAAAAAAAAAAAAGCAGTGGCCATGAAATCCATCCTCCTTTTGCACCATGTGACTTACCTGCAGTTGCTGCACACGCAAACTGTTTTTAAATGATGGGCCCACGTATATAAAACACGCAGAAAGCTTGCCAGAGCAGGAACTGTAGGTTAGTCGCATGGTGCAAAAACAGGATGGATTTCAAGGCCACTGCATTTAAAAAAAATGCTGCATGCACTTTTTTTCTGCGGAAAATGAGGGCATAGCAGCCCGTTAAAATCAATGGGCTTCTATGCCTGTGCAAATGTGGGCCGCCAACCCGCATACATTTGAACCGCCAACCCGCATATATGTGAACCAGGCCTAAAGCAATAGTAAAGTAATTTATAAATAACACCGGTCCTCCTTCAGGTTTAACCACTTCTTGACCACAAGGATTTGTCCCCTTAATGACCAGGCCATCGGATCGGAGCCAGGTAGGCCAGACACTGCTTGATGGCTTATTTTAGGCCTGGTTCACAGAGTCTGTACTGACTGACTATATAATAATGTGCATAAGTGAACCAAAGTCCCTGAATTCCGCAATTAAATTCAAGTGAGGAAGAAATTTAATGATTTAAATTTAATAATTGAATACCGTGATAATACCGTATACCGTGGCAAAACCTTAATCAATTAATCGCAGCATGAAAATCTGATACCGTCACAAGCCTATTACATACAGAGTGGGTATCTTGTATGGTGTAAGGTCTACAACTTTGATGCAATATTAGACAACCCCCCAAAATTAATATTTTTATGGGGCCACCATTTGCTGCAATAACAGCTGGAGGTACCTCTATATTAGCTTAGTACACATACTGGGATTTTTGCCCATTCTTCAAGACAAAATTGCTCCAGCTCATTCAAAATAAATAGGTTGCATTGACGTGCAACAATCTTTGACGTGCAACAATCTTTATGTCATACCGCTTATCCTCAAGTGGATTGAGGTCTGCGCTTGACTAGGCAGTTAGAAGACATTTACCGTAAATGTTTATCTTTAACCCCTTTGCGCCGGGGGGGGGGGGGGGGACTTCCACTTCTGTTCACCTAGGCGGTCAGAGCGGAGGTGGATACTTGTCAAAATCGGGCGGGGGAGGAGGCCTTAAAGCAGAATTTCCCCTTTTGTATGAAGCTACGCCTTAAAGTGGTCCTGTGGACAGATACTCCCATTTCCACCATGGATCTTTGCAGCAGCTTCAGGTTTTTTGTTGCATCTCTAATTAATGCCTTTCTTGCCCAGTCTGAGTTTTGAAGGTGGCCCCTCCGTTATCAGGTATGTAGTGGTGCTATATTCTTTCCCTTTTATTATAACCCCTCCCTGACCTATATTTTTCCACAACCTCACCTCTGAACTGTTTGAAGAGCTCATTGGTCTTCCATTGTTACTTGTTTAGTGGAGCTGCAGACTCAGGGGCCTTTCAGAATAGGTGTATTGTATTTATATTGACATCATGTGACACCAATTGCACACCGGTGACCTTACGTATTCTAAATTATGGGAATTTCTGAAGTTAACTGGTTTGACCACATCTTAAGGGTTTCATAGCAAAGGGGGAGAATACTTATGCACACTTAGGATTTCAGTTTTTTTTTTTTGGTTGAGTCACAATAAAAAATATTTTGCACTTTCAAAGTCATATGCATGTGTACATCTCATAGTACAAAGCCCCAAAAAATCTATTTTAATTCCAGGTTGTAATGCAGCAAAACATCAAGGGGTAAATACTTTTGCAAAGCACTATTAATAAGATGATCCTGCCCTACAGGTGAAACAGAAGTGTAAACATACAACACATCAATTTTTACACTAGCCATATACCATTTCATCTTACAAAACAGCACCTTCTTGCAACTTACAAGACCCATGTGTTCAACCCAACTTAAAGGATTCTCTTGCAAACTAACATTTTGTGAACAGATTGTATGGTGAACCTGGGGCATGCTGGAAAAGTCTATGATTAACCCAAATGCATTTCTGCACCAAACAAGACCTTGTTTTTGCCTGAACTATGCAAGAACCATCATCCTTGTACCCATTACATGTACCAAACACTTTTCTATATCGTATTTTGTGCATTGAAAAACACACAAGCAAGCAACAGCACTGTGATTTATATCAGCTGTTGTCAAGGGTAAAATAATAAAGAATAAGGGTCATTTGCTAATAAAGTTGTGACTCCTCAAAAAGCAAAACCTGCTAAAAACTGTGAATATTTTTTTCCAGGAACACAGTATGGTATGAACTTCCCTGCTAGTACAGGATCATTCTGATGATCCTGACAGATGCACCCTCATTTTCCAATGTATGTAACCCACCTCAAATCTGTGTACAGTAAACCCCCGTTATATTGCGGTTCAGTTTTAGCGGTCCAGGTATTTTGCGTTTTTTCTGTAAGACCTATTAATATTTTTTTTTACTAATTAAATCATTGTTAAGTATTTTTGTGTTTTCCATTGCTCTTGCTCTGTCTCTCAGTATCTTTTATGTGTTTAAATGTGTTTCTATTGTTTTAAAAGTGTGTTTAAAGACCTTAAAATGCTTTAAACGTACAGTGAAAGTTATAAAAACATGCCTACAGTATATTTAAATAGGGTATTTCTATTTCGTGGATTTTCACTTACTGTGGGTGGCTTTGGAACATAACCCCCACGATGGAGGGGGGTTTACTGTATATTGCCCAAAGGATGTAACCGACACACAGACCCTATATAGGCTTTGCAAATCAAGCCAAGCTTAAAACTACAGTTTAGAACATTATTACACGGATACAATTCTTAGTATTGTTATCTTTTAACATTTATCATATGGTTGGTTAAAACTAAAATGTGTTTTCTTTACACCACACTACACTGCGTGGATTAAAATGAACAGGTCGCACAACACTGGTTATACATTATCAGCACAGAGGGAGACTTTGTCTATCCAAATCAGGTTTAAATAAAAGGGACCATTTCCTCAAAATAATACAAATGTTCTGCAGGGATAAATGTTGTTTTACCTTGACTCAGAACAGGTTAAACAAACTATCACAGCGTGCATCGGGGCAGGTAAATATAAAGAAGAGTTACTCATTACTACGGCTTGAGAAAAATACACCAGCGCTCATTTTTGCTTGTGTGCTTTAATGTTAAATTAAATCCAAGTATGTATGGATTAGTAGATCCTAAATGTAAAAAATATGAAAAAAAAAAAAAAACTCCCAAGAACCCTAGCCAACAAGATGAATCGCAAGGTTTAATCTCACTGGACTTAAAGAATCCCATGTTCTTCTGTAATATTACAGCATTAAATCAATTTGAAGATTGAGTTGTTCTGTAAGACAGCACAGCAAAATCCTTAACTTAAATAATATACATCACTTATTGCTTTCTGGTATACCTAAACAGGTCTGTCGAATGTGAAAATTGAAACTTTGATCATTACTATGATCTACCGGCTTTCCTGCTAAAGTTTTCTATGGTCAGACATTCTCTGTGTCTGCATATCCTCCATGACCACAAGTAAAATATAAAGTGGATATTTAACCACTTTACCTCTGCTCACAGTAATATTACTGCGGCAGAGTGGCTCGTTATCGTCTGACGACGTAATACTACGTCGTCAGACACTCCCCCTTCTGGGCGGCGCTTGCGCGCCACCGGAGGCTCGCTCCCGCTGTTTTCATTCACAGCGGGAGTCGGGCCAGGGGAGGAGCAGCGGCGATCGCCGCTGCTCTTACCCGATCGTCGGGGATCGAGTCTGGAGATCCGCCCGCTGTGTGTAAACACAGCGGGCGGATCTCCATAGTGACAGGGAGTGACAGATCGGACTGTTCAGCATAGCTGGACATCCGATCTGTCCATGACTCACTCAGTCACCTCCCCCCCTACACGTCAGTAAGCACCAGGCATACATTAACCCCTCCCTCTCCAATAAAATTAACCCCTTCCCTGCCAGTGTCATTTTTACAGTAACAGTGCATATATATAGCACTGATTACTGCAGTAATGTCACTGGTACCCCCAAAAGTGTCAAAAATGTCAGTCAAGGGTCCGATCTGTCTGCCGCAATGTCGCAGTCCCGCAAAAAAAATCGCAGATCGCCGCCATTACGCGTTAAAAAAAAAAAACACCAAAAATGACAGAAATCTTTCCCTTTGTTAGTAAACGCAATAACTTTTGCGCAAACCAATCAAAATACGCTTATTGCGATTTTTTTTACCAAACATAGGTAGCAGAAAACAAATTGGCCAAAAATTTTTAAAAAAATTGGTTTTTACATCTTTTTTGGGGGGAATTTCATATAAAAAAATGTTAAAAATATTGTTATTTTTTCAAAATAAACGCTCTTTTTTTGTTTATAGCGCAAAAAGTAAAAATCGCACAGGTGATCAAATACCACCAAAAGAAAGCTCTGCTTGTGGGAAAAAAAGGACGTAAATTTCGTTTGGGTACGGCTTCGCACGACCGCGCAATTGTCAGTTGAAGTCGCACAGCGCCGAATCGCAAAAAGTGGCCTGGACGGAAGACAGCAAAATCCTCCGGTGGTAAAGTGGTTAAAGTGACTCTGCCAAGACAGAAGTATGGGGGCCAGGGCTGCTGTTAGAAACAACCTAAAATGCTGGATATCTGACTTTGTTAGGTTTCATTCATAGTCCCATGAAAAACATGCTGCAAATGGGTGTCAGAAAAATGCCAGGACTACTATCTCTATACTTGGCTCGGGTCAGGGACTCAGCATTGAGTTCAAAACATCAGAATGACAGCCAGAGAACTAGCATTAGTAATGGCAGCCTCCAATAATATCACATGGCAGTGTTGTTTTAAGAAGTGTGCACAGACTTGGTTTCATCCTACTATCATAGTCTTCCTGCAAAGCAAAGGGTTGGGTTGGGTTCCTATTGCAGATACTGAAAAATGTCTACTTCTGTTGCAGCTGAACTGAATATTTAAAGAATAACTCCCCCCAAAGTTTTATACTTACCCAATATATCTTCACTTTGCAGCCCCCTAGATGCATTTGAATGGTGGGCCATTGAGATGCATCCAGAAGAGATTCTTACATGCATGATTAAAAGCAGCTGCCTGTCTGAGACTTTGCAGTGTATCTGGAAGCCTCACATTGAACTACACAGTGAAGATATGACAGTAGTGAGGACAGACAAGTATGAGAAGACTGGGGAATGCAAAGGGTGCAAGGGTTTGTTAAAGTCACGGTGGTCAACTTAAAACTCATTAAGGGCTTCAAATGTGTCCCAACACTTTGAAGGAACCTCTTATATGCAGCGTGTTTTCCTACTTTGAGGTGCATTTCGTTATTACGCAGTTCGTTCAAAATTATTACACTAACAGTGGCCAGAAATCTCAATCCTGCTGCATGTTTTCAAACATATAGCAACACACACTAAAGAGAGAGTGGTAGTATAAGCAGTATGATTAATGTCGTCAGTAAAAGTTACCCCCAGCATTGGTGTCTATGCAATATTAAATCCCAATACTGGGATCAATAGCGACAGTAATAACCCCCTGCAGTGGTGTCATACTTTGCATTAATAAACCCCAGCATTGATGTCAGTGGTAGTATTAACCCCACCCATCTTTCCCACATTGATGGTAAACTGTAGTGGTATTTAAACCCATAAATCCTTAGGTTGTAGTTGTACCAGGATGATAGCTCCAGCCATCATCCCAGGACCAATATTTTCAGCTAGCGATGAGCTTTACTGTAGAAATTATTAGAGTAGCTCTACAGCCGCTTAATCACTTACACAGGGAGCGGAAGGGGGCTCCACCTTCCCCCACCACCCCCTTTTACTGAGTTTCCCTGTGCAATTGGGGAGCCTGGTACCCCTGCCACCGCTGGGTGCACTTCTGAAGTGAGAGGGGAAGGTACATTTTTACCCGCCTCCCCTCTGTGATGTAAGAAACTGTAAACTGCAATCACGGTTTGATCAGATGCTTTAGGGGGCAGGAGAGATTGAATTTACCCCACATCTCTTAGTAAAGTATACCGGTCACTGTCCATGCTATCACAAGGGATGTTGTTTATATATATATATATATATATATATATATATATATATATATATATATATATATATATATATATATATATATATATATATATATATATATGAAAAGCACCCCTGTCCAAGTGATAACAAATTTGCAAGTCGTGCACGCATATGTAAATAGTGATCGCACCACACAGGAGGTATCACCGCAAATGAGAGAGCAATAATTCCAGCACCAGACTTCCTTTTTAACCCTAAACTGGTAACCTGTAAAGACTTTTAAAGCATCGCCTATGGAGATTTTGTAAGTACCACTGTTGCTGCTCCACAAGCGTATGCAATTTTTACCACTTCCCGCCCGCCCTATTGTCGATTGACGTCGGGAAAGTGGTCGCATTACCCCGACCGGACGTCATGACGGCGGCAGGATAATGCACTCTGCGCGCATGTCCGATCTCGGTAAAGAGCCTACCGACGTAGGCTCTTTACCAGGTGACCAGTCGTGTCCAATCACAGCTGGTCACATAGTAAACAGGAAGAGCCGTTGATCGGCTTTCCTCAGTACGTGCCTGACAGGCACGAGTAAAGGAGCGCCAATCGGCGGCTCCCCTGACAGAGGGGGGTCGGCACTGGTAATTGGGTCATTGATTACCAGTGCAGACCCTCTGGGAGGGGGGCACTAGAACCACCAGGGATGCCCACCCATGACCCCAGGGATGTCCACTATAGCCACCAGGGATGGCAATCAGGGCTCAGGGAGCCTCCCATTGCCCTCCCCATCAGTGCTGCCCGCCAGTGCCCTCCCCATCAGTGCTGCCCACCAGTGCCCATCATTGCCATCTGTGTCGCCCACCAGTGCCCATTATTGCCCACCAGTGCCGCCTATCAGTGCCCACCAGTGCCGCCTATCAGTGCCCACCAGTGCCGCCTATTAGTGCCCACCAATGCTGCATATCAGTGCTACCTATCAGTGCCACCCAGCAGTGCCACCCCATCAGTGCAGTCTCATCAGTGTTCATCAGTGCAGGAAAAAAACAATTTATTTACAAAATTGTATAAACAAACAAAAAACTTTTTTTTTTTCAAACTTTTCGGTCTTTTTTTTATTTGTTTAGCAAAAAAGAAAAAACCTTGATGTGATCAAATACCACCAAAGGAAAGCTCTATTTGTGGGGGGAAAATTATATAAATTTGGTGTAGGTACAATGTTGCATGACCGCGCAATTGTCATTCAAAATGCAACAGCGCTAAAAGGTGAAAATTGGCCTGGGCAGGAAGGGGGTAAAAATGCCCTGTATTGAAGTGGTTAAAGTGTGACGTTTTAAGTATCTTTTACTCGGTGTAACAATCTTTTAATTTTTAAGAAAAAAAAAAGGGTATTGCATTGCGTTTGTGTGCGCTAAAATTTATAAAAGCATTTTTTTTGCATTTTAAAATGGCTGCGCAAATATTGTGCGACATTAAAAATTGCAACAAACATTTTATTCTCCAGGTTCTCTGCTATCAAAAAATATATGTTTGGAGGTTCCAAGTAATTTTCTAGCAAAAAAAAAAACAAATGCTGAATTTTACATGTGAGAGCTGTCAAAATTCGCCCTGGGTTCAAGTGGCTAATATACCCTAATTGGGGTGGCCATTGGCATTGTTATTTAACCCCACTCCCCCCACATTAGTGACCAGTGGCATCCAGAAAACCAGTGGTTAAACAGAAAACAGATAATAAAATTAGGGAAATAGATGTATAAATAAAGACTGCATTCATTATGATGGGCAAGGTAGATGAAATTAAGAAGTTAAAGCGCATTATAAAATACAGTAACCAGATTGGCAAACCTCAGTGAGCATTGAGTCACACTTCATGTAAACATACTACTACCTCAAATTGAATATTGATTTTACTGCCCACGTGTGTTGGCCTTCAACTTGAAACACATTAAAAGTTAAATAAAGGGGGGGGGGGGTGGAGAAGGCGACAAATGATGCACAAGTTAACAAGTAATGTTTTGTACATTTCAGGTAATCATAGAGTGACTAATGTGACTGGACTCTATTGCTTCAACGTCAGAGGAAACCTTTTTGGCGAAAAAAAAAAAAAAAAAAAAAAAAATCGAGAATTTGTGGAAAGAACTGAAAACTGCTGTTCACAAACGCTCTCCATCCAACCTCACTGAGCTCGAGCTGTTTTGCAAGGAGGAATGGGCAAAAATTTCAGTCTCTTGATGTGCAAAACTGATAGAGACATACCCCAAGCGACTTACAGCTGTAATCACAGCAAAAGGTGGCGCTACAAAGTATTAACTTAAGGGGGCTAAATAATTTTGCACGCCCAATTTTTCAGTTTATTTGTTAAAAAAGTTTGAAATATCCAATAAATTTCGTTCCACTTCAGGATTGCGTCCCACTTGTTGATTCTTCACAAAAAATTACAGTTTTATATCTTTAGGTTTGAAGCCTGAAATGTGGCAAAAGGTCGCAAATTTCAAGGGGGCCGAATACTTTCGCAAGGCACTGTAGATCTGGAGAATTTAGAGGCCCAGTCAACACCTTAAACTCATTTGGTTCCTCAAACCATTCTTGAATTCATCAGATCAGGCCATGTTTTTCCATGCTCTGTGGTCCAGATTTGATTCTCACATAGCCACTGTGGGCACTTTTGGCTGTAGTCCCTGGTCAGCTTGGGCACCCTGAACAGTCTGCAGATACGCAGACCCAAACGCAACAAACTACAATGCACTGTGTTCTGACCCTTTCTATCAGAACCAGCATTACCTTTTTCAGCAATTTAAACTACAGTAGCTCTTCTATTTGATTGGACTGCATGGGCCAGCCTTTGCTCTTCCATTAATGAGCCTTGGCCATCTCTGACTCTGTCACCGGTTCTCCTTCCTTAGACCTTTTTAGTAGGTCCTGAACTCTGCAGACCAGCAACAAGAGCTGCATTTTGAGTTGCTCTGACTAAGTCATCCAGGCATTATAATTTGGCACTTGTCAAAGAATTACACTTTTTCTGCTTTCAACACATCAGGGGATTTTTTTTAACTCAGGAAGTGGGTGATTTTTAAAGTGTATTTTTACTTTTGCAGTCAAACCTGAGAAAACCCCACTGTTTGGAATATGTTCCCATTTACACAGCCTGCCAAAAAAACAATTGTTTTATTATTTGTTACCTTAGAGTTTGTTTGAAGTAGACCTCTGACAGACTACCAACTGCTCCAAAAATGTGAAATGAGCGAAAACTTAGTCTCTCAGTCTGTCACCACAAAAAAAAAAAAAAAAGGACACAGTGGGCAAAGTAACCCTTTGTTTGGACAGATAATGTTCAACTTTAGTTTACAACTGATAATGAAATCTGCCAGCACAGCACAGAAAGGGTTAAATTATGGAGAATTTACTTCTAAGCTCCCTCTTCAAAGCAGAGGAAAACTTTGGAAGTTGTATGGAGGAAAATGCCTTGTTGATGTCAGAGGTCAGAGAACAATGGGCAGACTAGTTTCAGATGGTAGGCAACAATAAGGCAACAATAACTAAAATAACCACTCGTTACAACCAAGGTATGCAGAATACCTTTTCTGAACGCACAACACATCGAATCGTGAAGCAGAAAACCACACTGTGTGCCACTCTTGTCAGCTAATGACAGGAGAATGAGGCTACAATTCACACAGGTTCACCAAAATTGGATAATAGAAGATCGGAAAAAGGTTGCCTGGTCGGATGAGTCTCGATTTCAGCTGAGACATTCAGATGGTAGGGTCAGAATTTGGCGTAAACAACATGAAAGCATGGATCCATTAACAGTATCTGCACTTGACTTTTGTTCAAAAGTCTTGGTACAAATGATAGACATACTGTATATTTTACATGTTCCTTTGAGTTACATTTAAAATTACCTTCATCTGAAGGATATCACCCTCGTGTGCAGGCCACCCTCGCAGAACCAGACCGGTCCTGGTGTCCAGCAATATAATGAATCCAGATGAATAACCTGCAATAACGCTGCGCCCATTTGGACTAACTGCTAGGTAACGGATGAGGCCTGCATTCATATGGCTGGCTAGCTTGAATTCATGCTAAGGAAGAGAGCATAGACAAATCAGTGTATATTTAACAAGAGTAAAACTGATGACATCTAATGATAGGAACAGTAGTAGTCTTCAACATAAAAATAGGTTGTAAAGCATGGTCATGGTTTCTCCTTTTGTTAGAACTTGCCTACTATAGTGATTACGCCCTACCATTTATACCCAGATATCTTTTAAAGAAGAACACAATAAGTTTAGTGGTAGAAAGGTTTAAGTTTACTCTCAGTAGGGTATTCTTTTACAAAGTTTATAAAGAATAAAAAAAAAAAAAAAAAGATCGCATAATGTGCAGAAATATTCTACTGTGGTAGGGAAGAATAAGAACCCTAACCCTAAGAAAAATCCCAGGATAAGTGTTAACCCCTAACTTTTTTAACTACCAGAGCTGCTATTGTAAGAAGGAAAACTGTGTAGTGTTACACAGGACTACAACGGGCTTTTAAGAGAACCTTCTAACTAAATTATTACTGAGCCATTGCTTCTACTTTGTTGTTGGGAGTGGGTTTTTTTTTTCTCAGAGCAGGTACCTAGTTTTTACAGGTACTTCACCTAGTTCGGCCCCCCCGCAATCTCCCGGGACACATCACAGATCCCAGGAGGCTAAGGGACTATTCACAAAGTGCAGCACAGCTTGTGCATGTGCAGAGAGGAGTTGGCTATGAAGCCACAGAGAGTCACAGGCGGCTTCCCAAAGTCAATATAACGGTACAGGGGGCCCAAAGACGATCGAAGAACCAGCCTGGGTGAAGACAACACTGGATCCCTGGGCTGATATGTGTCTTTTTTATTAAAAGTCAGCAGCTATAGTATTTGTAGCTGATGACTTTAACTTTTCTTTTTTTGTAAGCAGAAGTTTCTTCTTACGTTTAGTCTAGCCTTTGTCACCTTGAGAAAGTTGTCTGCTGTGGCTTCGAAACTGTGTATTATGCTTTTTTGCACATTTTGGTGTCATCATTGTAATAGGACCTCATTAAAATTGCGAGATCTATGGGTTGAATGCTCACTTTTTTTTTCTTCTTTGACAGACCTGTTCATGCTCTAAAAACTTTCCATACTGACAATATTGTTAAAGCCCCTGCACCATGATTTAAATGTACGTTTCGATGTACGTAATCCCCTTTAAAAATGCTTTAACCACTTGCCGACCGCCGCAAGTACATATACTGCGGCGGTCAGCCCCTCACAGGCAAAGTGACGCATCGGTACGTCACTAGCCTGTGAGGCTCTGGGGAGTGAGCGCGCGCCGCCGGAGGCGCGGTCACGGACCCCCCCGCGCTTGTGAGCGGTGGACCCGATGTCCGCCGCTCACTCACGATCGTCCGTGACAGCGGGAGAAAGGCAGGCGGCTAGTGTAAACAAGCCTTTTTTTCTTCTTTATTCATCTGCACTTCCGGGTCCGGCCACTTATAGGCGATTACAACACTCGGCGATTCGCAAGGGCTCTTGGGATAGCGGTGTCCTAGTATCCCAGCATACCTTGCGAATCACCTAGTGACGAAATCTCACATTATTACACCGGCACCAGCTGTACTCAGGGATGTATTGCTTTGAGTCCGCGCTCCACTCCGCCTCCGCCTCCTGGAGGGTGGAGGCGGAGCAGAGCGCGGACTTAAATCAATGCATCCCTAGAGCTCACCGAAGAGGCAGGGCGGAGCGCGGACTCAAAGCAATACCATCCTGAGTACAGCTGGTGCCAGTGTAATAATGCGAGATTTCGTCTCTAAGCAATTCGCAAGGTATGCTGGGATACATGACGCCGCTATCCCAGGAGCCCTTGCGAATCGCCAAGTGACGTAATCGCCTATAGGGGGCCGTACCCAGAAGTGCGGATGCATAAAGAAGAAAAAAAAAAGGTATTGCCTTGCAAAAAAAATGCATTTACATTGGTAAAAGCATTTTTAAAGGGGATTACGTACATCTAAACTTATTAAAATGGGTGGAACTCCGCTTTAAGTAAAAACTGACACATTTCTGACAGGCTACTGTTTTGTACATACAATACAATGCACCTTATTATCATTTGCAAGAGATGGCATTCATAGTCACTTTGCTTAGAAAGTGTTTTTTTGTTTTTTTGTTTTTTTTACTTGCTGATATTTATCAAACCCTTAGCTTCATCCCCCATTTAATATTCCGATACTGCATTTCCTTGCACACATATTCATTGCCTGATGACCACAAATCATTTTTATTGCATTACACAAAGTGAGGATAAAAAGAGTAAGCTTGGAGAGTTCCCCAGAATTACTTCGGAAATTCATTTTAAAGCCAGTGCAAGGATACGTTTCATGTCGCCTAAAAATAATTCATCCCAAAATGGATTTATATACAATTTTTTTTTTTTGGGTGGGGTAGGGTTTTATTCATTACTGTGGATAATCTGCTGGTGGGTGTGTGATATCCGCAACAGATTGCCCCATAAAAAATGTAACTTAAATGAAATCAGAAGCACAGCTTAAGCCAAGCTTAGCTTGTTACAGGATATTTTTTTTTCTTTATGGTGGAGTAGCCAGGAAACTTTACCTAGTAAGCAACATATCGGCAGTGATAGTGAGAGCTCAAAAGACAGAAAACCATATAGAAAGTATAGAAATCTTTGGCAAAGAAAAAAAATTAACAGAACGGTATAGATGAAAACCTGAAGTCCTGGCTTCCGAGGATCGATAAAACGAAGCATCGAGTCAGAGCTTCCAAATGTCACACTGCAGTAAGGTGGAGGCATTGTTGCCACAGCTGTTATGGGTACCTTAGTATCTCCAGCCTCATAAGTGCGAATGGTTTTACCTATAGCGCAGAAAACATTGAAAAGGAAGCTATTGTTAAGGTAATTATAATATTAGAATGACAAACCTTTAAACACAATATAAACCTTAAACACGGAATCACAATACCATACCAGGCACTACAAAAAATAATAGTAATTCTAGATATATCCATCACATATAATTATACCCTTTGTTCCCCTTTAACACAATCTCCCTTTTCAGCTGCTTTAAACCAAAACCAATAAGTCAACACTACCACCGCTTGTTTCATTGGATTAGTCTGAGCTTCTCACTAGGATACTAAAAACTAGGGAAAGGTCAAAATCCTGATCAGTTTTTTTTTTTTTTTACCGCTGTAACAAAAAATGAAACAGAAGTGCCAAACCACTGCTAGAAGGCCCGGATACAACTTTATTTGGGGTTCAAAAGTGCCAAACCAGCTGCTGACAAGGCCTGTGCTTGTAATCACACTGAGAAAAATTAAAGCTGCAATTCATTTAAAGTTTATTAACATTGTTGTCAATCAAGTCCTGATGAAGGGGTGCTCTTGGAAACCAGAAACATGTTTGATACTCTTTGGATTGCCTATCTGACTTATTGGAAAAAAGTTGATTTTGGACCTCTTGGCAGTGGAGTGGCGCTTCAGTTTCAGTTTTACACTACAAGTCAAGGAGACACTGGAGATTCTCTGAGGTGTAGAAGCTGACTGCCTAGGAATCAGATTATTTACATCAAAATCAATACTTTAAAGTGATACTAAACACACACTGTTTTACATTGTTCCCTCCATTTCTGTATGTGGATGATGGCACTAATTATTTTAATTTAAAAAAACAACCCACACATCTAAGTACCTTTTTTCCTTATCGATATACAGCTGTCACATGACCCAGCTCTTTCCAGCCTGTCTGCAGGGAAACATAAGCAGGAGGAGCTTCTAATCTCCTGCTGCTGGTCACGTTAAAAAAAAAAAAAAAAAAAAAAAAGCCTTTGGAATACAGAGTAAAAATAAAATGATTCATAAACAGTTTTTAATTGGCATACAAATATGCCAGTCACAGGATGTGTCATTCTGCTCCAGCCTGTGTCTTAGAATAAGAGAAGATGAAGCCTCCATTATATATGCAATATCCCGTCCTTACAGTGTTTAGCATAAAAAGAAGGGTCGGGACTTTAAATGAGACACATGATCAGTCTGTCAGGATAAGTAAATACATTTAATGATGTCAACAGATGTACACATGATCATAAAAAATTACAGAATAATGAAGCAAATGGGTATTCATTCATGGGTATTACATAAACCGGTAAAAGTTCCTCAGATCCAGTTTTCATAAAAACATATGTAGATGTTGGGATGAGAGTAATAGAGTAGTTGGATAAAATCACAGCAGAATAAACTCAATGTTGCAACAATGCAGGAATGGTATAGTATGATTGAAACATCAAAAAACTCAACGCCTTTCGTGAACTGATAGTGCCACTTCGTCAGGAGTAGAGGTTGGTTTCATAGCTAAAAAAAAAAATATTATTATATATATATATATATAGATATATAGATATAAATATAAATATGTATAGAGCAACAACAACGACGTTCAATGAAGACTGGACAAAAGAGGGAGAGAATAAATCTCCCAGTTTACTAAAACTTACATTGCAGTTGAAATGAGTGCTGGCATGAGAGGCAAGACATGGGGCCAGGGGTCTCCAACGGGAGCTGAGGGAACACCGGGCGTGCAGTATAAGTATAATAAAGTGGTAAAAAATATGAAGTAAAAAATATAGTGCTGCTTTGCCAAATGCTAGGATAAAGAAAGTATATTAATGAGGGGGTGACGCCCAAGCGAATGAAAGGAAATGAGCCAAGTGTGTAGGGCTCATAAACCCGAGTATGGAGGAAGGCAAGTAGTGAGAAATGGAACACCCCGATTGTGAAACCCCATAGGGATGGTGTGACAGGTAAAAACAAGAAGGGAGACCTCGAGAAATGAAGAGTAAAAAGAGACCAAATCCAATAGTGAAGGATGTAGAAGAGCAAGGGGAGTGAGGAAATTAAAAAAAAAAAAAAAAAAATTATATGGAGTGAATACCAGAGAACTGGCCCAGGCTTCCAATGCCATAAAAACATCACCCCACAATGTGTCCCCAGCATCACGCCAGTGCATGTAACAGATCACCAAGAGGGTGAAGGACGCCAAGGTAGACCTACCCACAGGTAATCCGAGTGCACTGAGAGTGGATTGATATTGCCAGTGCATTGGCGCCAAAATGACGTGCTGCGCCGGCGTAGTGCGTGGCGCCAATGCGCGAGGTACCGCCCACCCGATCCACTGCGCCGGGAAGGGCGAAGGGAGAGCGTCCATCAAGCATTGCAGCTCCCGGGGTGAACAGCGGGCAACCAGCCAAGCCACCAGGGACAGCACATGTCCAATACAAGTAATAAACAAAACAGATACAAAAGATACAATTTTGGCGCATGAGTTTTTGCTTCATTCTGTAATTTTTTATGATCATGTGTACATCTGTTGACATCATTAAATGTATTTACTTATCCTGACAGACTGATCATGTCTCTCATTTAAAGTCCCCACCCTTCTCTTATATTCTATTGAATAGGGAAGGAGACGCGTGGCATGTCCCACCAAGAATCTCATTCAAAGTCCCAAAACTTCCCCCCTTTGTTTTTATAGTGTTTAGCTGGTTAGTCAGCATGGAGGAAGAGGGAGGGAGTGGGTTGTCACTTACCACTGTGTATATGCCCACTTGTGTCACTTTATACCCATATGGGGTGCTCAGATGTGATAGGGAGGAAATGTTTAGCATAGAAACTCACTGAAAACTGAGCATGTGCAGAGTTGCCACCACAGCTGCAAAATCCTTAGCTTAATAGAGGCCATGAACAGAAGGTGGAGATAGAGAACAGCAGGACACTTTAGACAGCAACACCAGTGGGACAACCCTATGGGTCCAATGCTATTTTTGCTATTTTTCTAAGTTACTCATAATTTATTTTTATTGCAGTTTGTGTCCCTTTTTTTGCAAAGAATCACAATCACCATTTGTCCTGGTAATCACTGTAACCTAGACAGAGTTTTGACTAGGAAAAGTATCAAGATTGCTTACTGTGATTTATTGTAGAGAGAACGTAAAAACATAAGGCCATACTACAGCAGATTGTAATAGGCTGTCACCATTTCTCTGTGTAACATGGGTGTCCACAGAAAAGTGCAATTTAATAATATGAGGAAGGCTATTATGCATCTGTAGATATCACGTCTAATGCCATGTTTTCATGCAAACAATTAAAAAAAAAAAAAACATAACTCCACACTTTAACCACTTAACGCAAACTGACGTAGACCCACGTCGGTTGCATTTAAGTGGTTGTACCGGGATGATGCCTCTAGCTAGAGGCATCATTCCGGCACAGTTGTTTAGAGCCGGCGGTCTGCTTTCCTGCGGTAACGACCGATGCAGCCCGTTTGATCGTTACCCCTGCTAAAGGCGGTAGATTCAAAAAATTAGTTTTCTGCGTTTTGAATACATGGAAGTCTAGTGGAGGGGTTTGGGGTCTTTTAGACCCCGATGCCTCCATAAAGAGTACCTGTCATTGAATATTGCTGTCACAAGGGATGTTTACATTGTTTGTGAGAGACAGCAATAAAAGATCAGATTTATTTATTTTTTTAAAACCTGTGAAAAAAATTAAATCAAATAGGAAAAAAAAAAAAAAACGTAGCCGCCCCCCTGAGTTTGCGCACAAAAGAAAAACGTATATGGAAGTCGCGCCACAAATGAAATCGCTGTTCAAACCATGTGAGGTATCGCCGCGATCGCCAGAGTGTGATCAATAATTAAAAAAAAGCTACACTCTAACTCTAAAACTGGTAACCCTTAAGAATTTTTAAAGCGTTGCCTATGGAGATTTTTATTGACCGTAGATTTTCGCCATTCCACAGGTGTGCGCAATTTTAAACTGTAACATGTTGGGTATCTATTTACTCAGCGTGACATATTTCACAATATACAAAAAAAAAAAAATGGGCTAACTTTACTGTTTAGTTTATTTTAAATGCAGGGAAATGTGATTTTTCGTAATTATTCCCCAAAAAATGGCATTTGAAAGACCGCTGCGCAAATACCACATCACAACAAATATTGCAATGACTGCCATTTTATTCTCCAGAGTCTTTGCTAAAAAAATATATATGATGTTTGGGGGTTCTAAGTAGTTTTCTAGCAAAAAATACCGATTTTAACTTGTAAACAAAAAGTGTCAAAAATAGGCTCAGTCTTGAAGTGGTTAAAGAGGAAGTAAACCTCCTCTGACACTTTTACCTATAGGTAAGCCTATGATAAGGCTTACCTATAGGTACTAGGTACTGTAAATATCTCCTAAACATGTACCGTTTAGGAGATATTTACCTTACATGCAGCCAGTGACGACACTGGCGCATGCGCTCTGAAGGAACGGCCGCTGGTGCCATTTCTTCAGAGCCCCGTGCCGTGACTGTCGGCTCCCGCGCGCAGGAGTGACGTCACCGTGGCTCCGGCCAATCAGATGGATGCCGCAATCCCAGAAGACGGGCGACTGGACATGTCGCCCGTCATACAGGTAAGCGGGCGGCACGGCGGGGGCTCGTTCTAAGGTAAGTATTTTATAATGAGCTAGTATGCGATGCATACTAGCTCATTATGTGTTTCTCTTACAGGTTGCCAAAAAAAAAAAAAAAAAAAAAGTTGTATGGGTTTACAACCTCTTTAAGGTAGAGGTTGTTTACAGTGGTGGCTGGTACTCTATCAGTCGGGGGGGGGGGGGTGTTGGCAATGGGCGGCAGATGGATGTGTAAATACAAGTACGCCAGAAAGTCTCCCTGATGAAGGGAACAAACAGCAGGCCTTGAGGATTACATGCAGAATTTCTAAGCCCTTTTTGTCACAGGAACTGGGGCACTAGTCACTTGATCAAGATGATGTGCTAAAAGACATAAGTCAGTGCTAGAAGACATAATGTCTGTCCTACTGGATGCACTACTGGAAAGTAGGGGTGCATCTTCAAGACAGAGGTTTTGTGTAGGTTGGGAGAAATTCGGAAGTCTGGAGATTGCAGTTAAACTGGGCACCTAGTTTGGGTCTGGTCTTTGAGGTCAAGGCCTGGGAGTAATGAAAGGAAACATTTCAATCAAAGAGTCTGCCACATGTCCACTGACAGAGACTCAAAGAAATTAAGATGGAAAACATCCACCAACCTGTACACACTGTAGCCTAAGGATGCTGGCATGAGCTCTGAAACACTCCACTAGCAGAGCATCAGTGTAAGGGAAACAGGATCCTTTATCAAGCCTCAGTCTACTCTCCTAGTGTTTGACAGACTGAAATCACAGCCAGGGCAGGTCTCAATGTAGGGCCTGCCAGGGAAAACAAGATTTTGAAAACAAATCTCCAAATGTTTAATCAAGAGATTTTTAAAGACATGCCCATCTTGCACTGTAATTGTAAGTGATAATTTAAGACAGGAAACTGGGGTCCAGAGTAGGAATGGCCAATTTCCTAAAGATTCCTCGAATGGGTAAAGGGCAATGTAATGGCAGAGGGAGAGTTTATCAGAAGTCCCTCAGTTTCCATATAGGACTTCTGGGACTACAGGGTGTCATCAACCTAAGGGATCCTAAACAGGTAGCAGCTCCTGTAAAAGCTACAGATTGGTCTTCTTGTTTCCAAGTGGTGTGCATCCAATACGTTAAGAGCTGAAATGCTCTCCCTATGCCTAGGAGCAAGGGCAGCTGCCTGTGGCTCCTCAAGACCAATGGTATGTGCACAAGATTTCTGAGATTCCACACCAGATACTCTGCGGCTGAAGACTCAGACGCCACAGGCTGATTAGATCCTTCTGGAAGGGAAGGCATGGAGGTACGCCTATAGCCTCTGTGGTCAGAGTTAGCAATCAAGGTTGAAGTGACCCATAAAATCCAGCATAAGTGCAATAACTTTCTGGACAGAACTGCAGAAGGAGCCTCAACAGATGGAGTTAAAGACGACACTGAGGAGCGTAGGGACACAAGCAGAGTACAACATTCAAGGCTATCAGTAGCAACAAAATGAGGTTGAAAGATTGTAAGAGGTGCATGAAAGTCAGCCAGCCCCCAGTCTGATGTACTCACCCTCCAGTCTGTCACCAACCAAATAAAACCTGTCTCTTGGTACAAAGAACAGGGGTTTAGTTGACACACATTTGCAAACGCATGTGAAAGCTGCAGAGCCACTTCACGGCACCCTGTTTAAATCTGCAGTCCTACACTCTTAATTTAGTGTCCTCACACTGGAGGCACATGGCCGCTAATGGGTGGATGGGGAACAGGTGAGAGGGAGACAGCCCAACCTCCCCCAACCCATCCCCATGCACGACTGGCTGTTGTCTCAAAAGCTCAAATAATTAGGTTATAATATAACCATGGTGCAAACTGGAAAAGACCAGCTGAAAAGCATTACACCTCCATCCCCTTGTTGGATGCAGTATATGGATAGGAAGGGATTTTATGTATGGGGCATGGCCTGTAAAGCACACTGCCTTTGAAATCCCTAATTTCCTTTGGGACTTTATATGAGACAAGCAGGTCATGCTATTGGTCTCCATCCCTGTATACGGAAAACACTAGGGTCAAATCAAAACTGCATCCACCAAAAACGCACGAAAATCGTACGGTGGGACTTTAGATGAGGCACCAAGCTGTAAGCAAGGTGTCTCCATCCCTGGTTGCTTTAAACATATTGGACTAGTTGGGACTTTAGATGAGACCCAAGCTGGTGTTGCCCGGCGTCTCCATCCCTATAACGAGAAACAAAATGAGGTTGAAAGATTGTAAGAGGTGCATGAAAGTCAGCCAGTCTGGCCGTGAAGTGGCTCTGCAGCTTTCACATGCGTTTGCAAATGTGTGTCAACTAAACCCCTGTTCTTTGTACCAAGAGACAGGTTTTATTTGGTTGGTGACAGACTGGAGGGTGAGTACATCAGACTGGGGGCTGGCTGACTTTCATGCACCTCTTACAATCTTTCAACCTCATTTTGTTTCTCGTTATAGGGATGGAGACGCCGGGCAACACCAGCTTGGGTCTCATCTAAAGTCCCAACTAGTCCAATATGTTTAAAGCAACCAGGGATGGAGACACCTTGCTTACAGCTTGGTGCCTCATCTAAAGTCCCACCTTACGATTTTCGTGCGTTTTTGGTGGATGCAGTTTTGATTTGACCCTAGTGTTTTCCGTATACAGGGATGGAGACCAATAGCATGACCTGCTTGTCTCATATAAAGTCCCAAAGGAAATTAGGGATTTCAAAGGCAGTGTGCTTTACAAGCCATGCCCCATACATAAAATCCCTTCCTATCCATATACTGCATCCAACAAGGGGATGGAGGTGTAATGCTTTTCAGCTGGTCTTTTCCAGTTTGCACCATGGTTATATTATAACCTAATTATTTGAGCTTTTGAGACAACAGCCAGTCGTGCATGGGGATGGGTTGGGGGAGGTTGGGCTGTCTCCCTCTCACCTGTTCCCCATCCACCCATTAGCGGCCATGTGCCTCCAGTGTGAGGACACTAAATTAAGAGTGTAGGACTGCAGATTTAAACAGGGTGCCGTGAAGTGGCTCTGCAGCTTTCACATGCGTTTGCAAATGTGTGTCAACTAAACCCCTGTTCTTTGTACCAAGAGACAGGTTTTATTTGGTTGGTGACAGACTGGAGGGTGAGTACATCAGACTGGGGGCTGGCTGACTTTCATGCACCTCTTACAATCTTTCAACCTCATTTTGTTTCTCGTTATAGGGATGGAGACGCCGGGCAACACCAGCTTGGGTCTCATCTAAAGTCCCAACTAGTCCAATATGTTTAAGGCTATCAGTAGCAGACCCTTGAAAGGGTGCAATGCAGGCAGTAATGGATCCATTATTGGATTGTGCCTGGTACACCAGAATTTGTTCATGCGTATCTGGGATCCAACATGTCCCACTGCAAAACAGAGTCCCACCTTAAATACTCACTAATGGGCGAGAGATTCAGATGACTGGAAGTGTCCAGGTCACTGTAGGCGGGCAGTAAAAACAGAGAAGGAACCACATGTCTCTTGCAATTAGGAGCAGTGGTGGATGTCGCTATCTCATGCTGAATAGTGGGAACAAGATTGCAGAAGGCATGCACATAATACGCCACCTAGCGCACAGTGCTTGGTCTCTAATGTTAAACTTTTCCTCAGTAAATTAATGGGAAAATAGGGATAATGAAGCACGATGTTATATTAATGGGGTAGCTCCCAGTTCACTGACCCACATGGCCTGCTCATAAAATTAAACTTCAGACCAGAAATTAAGCTAAAGCTCTGGTCTGGAAGGTGCAATGTGGCTAACATAGTACGCCTAGGTCTGGAAAGTGCCTAAAAACTGAGCCCAGTGCCTGAAGGTCGAATCCCAACAAAAGTCCAGGCCTGCGAGGTTCAGGTACAGCCTCCAAAGCCAATGCTGAGAATATGCTCACCTGGATAGCCAATGTTTTAAAAAGGAAACCAGCTCAGGCAGTGATAAAAATTGAAGGAAAGGGGCATCCATCTACCTAGAACACTAGCAAACTAAGGCTTTCTGGGAGTAGAAGGGGTTTTACCAGGTGGGCCATGAAGTTCGTTTGCCAATGTCTAAATCCTCCTGTAGGCGGCAGTAAAACCCAATAGCTTCTCAATCCTGTGCCCCTCCATGAAGAAGAAAAATGTGTTTTCTACCATACACCCCCAAAGAGGGAAAAACACCCTCTAAACAGCAGCCTGCAAAACCTTGGGGCCAAAAGAAGCATCCGCAGATACCAAAACATCTATTAGGAAGGAACGACGAACACGGGCAAAGAAAGACCTTAACTTTGTGGCCCACCATAATGAGTATGACAAGATAACGCCGCCAGCTCTGATACCCTGCGAGCAGAAGTGAAAGCCACCAAAAAGGCCACCTTCTGGGACAGCGTAAGTAGGGGAATCTTCCGAATATTATCAAACCAAGTTCAGATTCCAAGGCGGTAGAGGAGACCGCAACGGTGGAGTCAGATGTCAAACCTCTTGATGAAAGGTACGCACCAGGGAGTGCGTAGCCAGAGGTCGCTGAAAGAAGACCCCCAAGGCAGACACCAAGGCTGACACCTGACCCTATTGCGGGCCACAGATTCCACCTTCCTGTCAGCTGGGTCTTTAAAACCTGGAGATTCATATACCGGAATCATGGTCCACCACTGGTAGAACAGTTAATTTCTTGAGAAGAAATTCCTAAAAGGGTTACCGTACCGCACTACAAAAGCGTATAGGAACCACAAAGAAACGTTTCCAACGCTCCCACTCTTTGGAGACAAATTTGTCAAAACAGGAGGGATAAGGAAACGCATTTTCCATGCGAGACGGCTTGTGGATGCCAAAGGGGACCGGCACCTCTGCCGCAGCATCAGAGCATCCGCCATTCCTAAAGTATCCTGGACAAATGCAACCAGTGCGTCAACCAGCATAACTACAGAGGTGAAGAAATCATCCCCATTATCTGATAATCAGGGAGCATGGCTGCAGACCCCGCAGGGTGGGCCACGTCCTTGGCGGTCGAGTCAGATTCAGGATCTGATGAGACAGATGGGGCAGGGGAAGGCTGGGGATGTATTTTGCTAGCCTGCCGCCCAAAGGCCACCTCCACCCAGGAAAGAAAAGAATTCCAAGACCGCCGTCAATGCACCAATGGAGGGCAAGACCCAGAGAGACCTGCAACATCTAAGATGGGTCAGGTGGGGAAACGTGCTCCTGAGACTCCATGGGTAAAGAGGGGGACCCCCACAAAAAGTGTCTAGCACAGCTATGGGCCACCGTGCCGGTAGCACCACCGGGTCACTAGTAAGCAGAGCACCCCACAACCTGCACCAGGGAGAGGGAGGGACCCCACCAGAGTAGCGCCTTTCTGCACCAGGAAGCACTGCTCCAGGGGAAAGAAAAAATCCAGGAGTCAACACCAAGGAAAAGGAGGAGCCCCAGAGGCTCCCCTGTTATGGCTGCCACTCTATTAGCACACCGGACCAACAAAAAAATAGCCGGACTACACAAACATGGCTGCCGGCCATTGAAAAACCATAGGCTATGACAAAATGGCCCCAGCTACCCAGGAGGGATCCCTGGAGCCCTGGCATGTGACCAGCAAGGAGAGAGGGGGGACCAGGCACAGGACCACAGTAACAGTCAGCCCCCCCCCTCCTCCAGCCAAAAAGCCCAGGAACCGCCGGCATGCCCCACCCCCCCCCCCCCCAGGTCAGTGCAGCACACTAGCCCCAGTCACTATCTCAAACCACCACGCTACCCCAGATGAGAAGGGTCGGCAGGAGGTTGGGTACCAGATGGTCCACAGGGACCACCAACAACCAAGCGGGGGGGGGTCTTAGGGGAAGGAGGGGCCGGCATTCACCCCCAAAACCCTCCAGGGGGAGAGGGAGGGATAACTACTCACCATACCAGGAAACAGGCGGGCATTGCTCCAGACAGCACCTTCTCGCCATTGAGGAATGGTGCCACTCAGGCCAAGACCTGGTTGTATGCAACCTCACGAGGCATTTAACTCACAGGCCAGCCCCCATCCAGTGGGGCTAGGTCACGGCAGCCCTAGCGTGGAGCGGTGGTCTACACATGCTCACTGGCCAGACTGGGGTGACTACTGGATCTAAATTATCCAGCCTGGCAGTTGATTGTAGATCTCGCAGGAAAAAAAAACAAGAGAAAAAAAAAAAAGCCATTTAAAAGAAAAAAATTGCCAAGACCAGAGATCCTTACTGCTGACTAGACAGAAAAAAACTGAAGACCTATAGTAGAGAGGGGGAGTATACAACCTGGGACTGACCATAGGCATAGCCAAGTGTTTTTTCTGCCTAGTGTCCTACTCCTGCAGGGGGCAATATATTCCTATGGTTGTGAATAATAGGGAGCTGTGTCCGTCAATGAATGAAAGAGAAAATTTAACCCAAAAAAAAGATCCCATACTCTACACACACACACACACACACACACACACACACACACACACACACACACACACTAGATAAAAAGGAATAATTCAATCTCATTTAGTCAATAATTAAGTCAGACTGGACTATCATAGTCAAACATTTTAACCAACAGCAGGTCCATTGGACCTCCTTTCTCATAACAGAATTAAGAATCTAAAGCCATATAAATAACACTTACATGATTTATTGTAGGTCTGTGCCTTTAAAGTGATATTAAACCCAGAAGCAAACATTATCTTGCAGCTTAATTTTTAGATGTGGTGGTTGCATTAGTTTTATTCTTTAGCCTTTCTCTTTATTTTTATCTGGTGATCTGGCCAGTAAGTCTGCGGTTTTTCAAAAGCTCTCCTACAAATGTAGCATTTTGTAATGCGGAGACAAACCGTTTACTTCTACCGGGTGCTCAAAATGATCCGCTTTTATTTATTCACGTAAAACCTTTATCCCAAAAGAAGAAAAAATGGTTTGCTGTAACTGCAATGTTAGCTGGAGTTTGGCTTCAATTTGTTAGTGTATTTAAATTTGCTGGTACATCTAACACACCCCTCCCCCCACACTGACATGCTGCTGTCCAAAGGTGCCCCCCTGTGCTACTTCATCCAGAATGGAGGGCACTCTAATACAGGAGATGCGTTACTGACAACATTACCAGGTGAAAACACAGATGAAAAAGCCTAAAAAAGAAAAACTAAGCATACCTAATGATTGGTAAGCTGCAAAATATTGCATTTTTGGTTTTTGTTTAATACTGCTCATCACAATGAAAACATGTGCCATAATGAGCTACAACCATTGCTGGGACTAGGTCATTCAGCACCCAGGAAAAATCAAATAATGAAAAAGTCCATCAAAAGTGAACAAAGTCTCTTTCAACTGAAGATGAGTGATAACCAATAATTCCGTGTCAGGGTGACAGGTGAAGAAATACAAACAGGTGTGATTTCACTGATAAGTGCTCAGGTGGCCTCTTACCGCAAAAAAGATCCAAAGATAATGAGTGAACTAACGGTGAGTAGTGATGGTGACACCCTAAGGTAAAGTGGATTCTTACCACAAGTTAGGGAGAAGTGAGCTGTAGCTGTGGTACCAAAGAATCCAATTCCTGGTCAGCTTGGAATGGGAATAATCTCCACTGGGATGGATAGATCAAACGGCTCCTTTACTGCATGGATCCGGAATGACTCCGGATATGGGAATTCAAAGGAATAACCACCATGGAAAAAAGTAGGGAACTTTTTAGTTGGCCTAGGTCAGTGATGTGTCACTTAATTGTATCATATGGCAATATGACACGTTTGTTTATCATTCTTAGAAGCGCACTTTTATAATTTATAATAATTTATTTATTATAATCTTGTTCTGCATACCTACCCTTTTCACAGTACTGCTTCTATCCTACACTCATTGGTTCCTGCACCTTTTTCACTTTTTCATTCAGCACCCAGGGCCAAGATGGCAATCTGCCCTGCCCCTTCTCCAAGATGAAGGGGCGGGCCTAATAGTGGTGCGTGGCATAAAATGTATATAAGGTTTGTGGCATGTGCTAAAATAGTACGGATAGCGTTACACTACAGTGGAAAAAAAAAAACAGCAAAACTGCGCTATTCAAAAATAAATAGGAAAAATTGCGTGCATACAACAGCAGCAACTCTTCTGTGGGACACACACAGCATATAGATTGTAATCCAAATAGAACTGCGCATAAAATATAAAGAAATTAAGTCCAAAGTCCATTCAATCACAAAGTGCAGTGGGAGTGGGAAAAACTGCCGATGCATTGGTGGTGTCACTGAGGAGTCAGTGGGATGAAGGAGGCAAGGGCTCTGAGGTGTGCATAGAACTAAAGGGATCTAGGGGGGGGGGGGTTCTGAGGAAGTAAGGGGGACTGAAAGGGCTCATTGAAATGGTGACTGACAGCAGCAGGAGCCAATGGCTTCTCTGAGCCAGTGAGGAGGAAGCGAGCAGACAGAGCCTCTGCTCTCCTGCACATCAGTGGATTGAGATTGGGCTCAAATATGTACTGTATAATTGCGGGGCTGGGAAGGAAGCTGCATGCAGAAGGTTTTTTACCTTAATGCACTGCATAGAACGCATTATGGTAAAAAAAAAACATTCTTCCTTTAGAATTATGGTAGGCATCTGCTCTGTAAGTTGTTGGTATGTCTAAAATGTCAAACATGGATTGTAGCATTATGGCACTTTGTATCACTGGCCATTTATGGCTGCACCAAGATTGTAATGGCTGTACAAAAACCATTAGTGAAGGCACATTCTCCTAAAAGGCTTACCTTTGGAATTACTCAGAAGTCTTTTCCTTTTTTTTGGTGACAGTTATTTTCACACTTATCAGTTCAAAGCACAACCAGGTGCAAATTACCATGTAACACAGAGGTTTATTTCAATTTAAAAAAAGTTGTTTTTTAAACTGATGCAACTGAGCAGAAGCAGCGATATAAAAAACAGCCACTAGATGGCAGAAAAGGAATTCTTTAAGAAGACTGGATTGCTGAATACAATATTTGTGAACTGTAGATCACACACGCATACACACATCCCCCCTACTTTTCTTAGTTAAAATGAAAGCTATTAGAAATAAAAGACTATAGACAGTGAATTTATGTACTCATTATTTAGGATAAGGCAGCATTTATTGCCTAGAGGCAATGCACCCAAGCCACCCCAAAATACACTGGGGAGCTGGGAAGAATAACGGTGTGGGGCCCCTAGCAGCCAACAAAATGCATATACCTACAGTGGGTACGGAAAGTATTCAGACCCCCTTAAATTTTTCACTCTTTGTTATATTGCAGCCATTTGCTAAAATCATTTAAGTTCATTCTTCTTCCTCATGAATGTACACATAGCACCCATACTGACAGAAAAACACAGAATTGTTGACATTGTTGCAGATTTATTAAAAAAGAAAAACTGAAATATCACATGGTCCTAAGTATTCAGACCCTTTGCTCAGTATTTAGTAGAAGCCCCCTTTTGATCTAATACAGCCAGGAGTCTTTTTGGGAAAGATGCAACAAGTCTTTCACACCTGGATTTGGGGATCCTCTGCCATTCCTCCTTGCAGATCCTCTCCAGTTCTGTCAGGTTGGATGGTAAACGTTGGTGGACAGCCATTTTTAGGTCTCTCCAGAGATGCTCAATTGGGTTTAAGTCAGGGCTCTGGCTGGGCCATTCAAGAACAGTCACGGAGTTGTTGTGAAGCCACTCCTTTGTTATTTTAGCTGTGTGCTTAGGGTCATTGTCTTGTTGGAAGGTAAACCTTCGGCCCAGTCTGATGTCCAGAGCACTCTGGAGAAGGTTTTTGTCCAGGATATCCCTGTACTTGGCCGCATTCATCTTTCCCTTGAATGCAACCAGTCGTCCTGTCCCTGCAGCTGAAAAACACCCCCACAGCATGATGCTGCCACCACCATGCTTCACTGTTGGGACTGTATTGGACAGGTGATGAGCAGTGCCTGGTTTTCTCCACACATACCACTTAGAATTAAGGCCAAAAAGTTCAATTTTGGTCTCATCAGACCAGAGAATCTTATTTCTCACCATCTTGGAGTCCTTCAGGTGTTTTTTAGCAAACTCCATGCGGGCTTTCATGTGTCTTACACTGAGGAGAGGCTTCCGTCGGGCCACTCTGCCATAAAGCCCCGACTGGTGGAGGGCTGCAGTGATGGTTGACTTTCTACAACTTTCTCCCATCTCCTGACTGCATCTCTGGAGCTCAGCCACAGTGATCTTTGGGTTCTTCTTTACCTCTCTCACCAAGGCTCTTCTCCCCCGATAGCTCAGTTTGGCCGGACGGCCAGCTCTAGGAAGGGTTCTGGTCGTCCCAAACGTCTTCCATTTGAGGATTATGGAGGCCACTGTGCTCTTAGGAACCTTAAGTGCAGCAGAAATCTTTTTGTAACCTTGGCCAGATCTGTGCCTTGCCACAATTCTGTCTCTGAGCTCTTCAGGCAGTTCCTTTGACCTCATGATTCTCATTTGCTCTGACATGCATTGTGATCTGGAAGGTCTTATATAGACAGGTGTGTGGCTTTCCTAATCAATTCCAATCAGTATAATCAAACACAGCTGGACTCAAATGAAGGCGTAGAACCATCTCAAGGATGATCAGAAGAAATGGAAAGCACCCGAGTTAAATATATGAGTGTCACAGCAAAGGGTCTGAATACTTAGGACCATGTGATATTTCAGTTTTTCCTTTTTAATAAATCTGCAACAATGTCAACAATTCTGTGTTTTTCTGTCAGTATGGGGTGCTATGTGTACATTCATGAGGAAGAAGAATGAACTTAAATGATTTTAGAAAATGGCTGCAATATAACAAAGAGTGAAAAATTTAAGGGGGTCTGAATACTTTCCGTACCCACTGTATCAACTGTATAAATAAACCCTTCAGAAGCCTCAAAAAAAAAAAAAAAAAAAAACTCCTGAGAAGCCCCAACAGGGGTTACACTAAGTAGTAACCAGGGTCTACTGAGGCTGTGTACATGATCTGGCCTTCCCATAAAGACCATATTTACTTACAATTGAGCTTGTAGTGTCAGTACATTAACAGTCCACTATCTTCTAGTTGACTCAGATGTACCCCCGAATGTGGAGGGGGCAATCAAGTGCCTCCTCTGTGGTGTCAGAATTCTAATTTGGACCTTTCCATAATATGCAACAGCGAAAATATGGCTTTCAAATTTGGTGTGAAGGATATTTTAGGGCACTTTAACTACTTAAACGTATGAAGCCAATCTTTGGCAGGCTGCAGAGAAAACAAATGTCTGACCAGGAGAGAGAAAGCAAGCTTAAAAACATAAAATAAGGAGTAAAAACATAAAATAATGAGCACATCAGTGCATAAGTCCTTTATTAAACACAGACCTGCTAAACAAAAAGCTAAATTTGCAAGAGGCTGATGGGGATAATGCTGTAAATGCCTTAACTGGAATATGCACAGCAGGTGCCCACTTGCGAGCAGCAGCAGGGGCCAGTATGTTAGTACGACACTATCAGAAGCATAATCACTGGCATGCTCAAACCACGTATTTTACATCACTGAGCCATTTTAGGGCTATTCCCTTTTCTTCAGAGTGACCCATCTGCCATTTTCTTTTAAGCAACCCTTTTATTCAGAGTGAAAGGAGGTGGGGAGGTTAATAGGATGATACACACTAGGGTGTACTTGGTAAACAAGGATCATTATTTAATGGTTTATCATTTTCCAGATATATGCCTGGTACACACTATTCGTTTTTTTCCATTCAACCCAGCGGGTTGAACGAAAAAAAGCTGTCAGCTCCGGTCCAAGCTGCTGTACCCACTATGCGAAGTAAGTATAGCGATCTCTCCTGCTGACAGGGGGATGGTCCCACGCCAGAACACTTGATTAGCACTCTCTGCTATTGGCTGAGAGCGTTGCTCGGGAGTTGGTTGGCTGCTGGTCTTCCAGCATGCTCGTCTAAAATACACACTAGGCTGAACGTCGGACGTTTTTTTGGCAAAATTCTCCCGACGTTCAGCCCGTGTGTGCTGTCTGTGCCCACAAAAAAAATGTAAAACACTACTAAGGGACACCCCCGCCACTCTGGCAGCACAGCTGGTTGCCAGTCACAGAGCCCCAATCAATCCTTTAGCAGAGAGGGAGAGGACCCCACCAGACTCACCACCCCGCAGAAACCAAGCACCGGAGCCACCAGGAGAATCTGCACTGTGCGTATGGCGTTCCGGAAAGGAAAGGATCCAGGAGTTAGCATCAGGGGATGAGGACGGGCTCCCTCATGGCCACCGCTATTTTCTATGGCAAACCAGCGCAAAGACTACACAAACGGCCGGTGTGCATTGCAGCACAAAGGCTACAAGAAAATGGCAGCACCATGAGGCTCCCAGGGACCCAGGAGGGATCCCTAGACCTGAGGACAGGCACAGACAGGATGGGGGGCCCTGGCACGAGCCGCCACCAGGTACGACCCCCCCTTGCACAGCCGACTGTCCGGCTGCTGGCAGCGCACCCCCCATCGCCAGCATAGCGCCCTGCCCCCACCCCGGGAGGTGTACCAGACCACCCATACAGCCCTAGCATTAGTGGAGGGGGGGGGTTGGAAAGGGGGACAAGTGAGGGGGGTGCCTAACAGGAAGGACGGGAACCTGGGGATTCAACCGTCCCATGGAGGGGCCCTGCTGCTCGGCGAGCACGTGACCGGTCATTTTTTTTTTATATAAAAAACAGAGACAGAGGCACACAGGCTTAGGAGACAAAGCGGATTATACAAAACTCCTGCAAGTGGCTTAACAACCACTTTAAAAAGGTCAGCATGCTGATGAGGCAGGTTTGGAGGAATATCAGTAGATTAAACTTCAGCTTAAACAAAAAAAAAAAAAAATGAAGAAATACATGTAAAAGAGTAATAATCACATCTACTATTTATATACATGTGTAACTATTGGTGTGCAGGTAAATGCTTAGAGAAATATAGATCAGTTTAATTGACTGCACTATCATCAGACTACTAATAAGTTGGTTCATACCTGTACATTGGTCCCATATGCATACTCCTCCATCACAGCTCACTATCTGTTGTACAGATTCCAGCTGGCCCACATAGAACACGGTCTTCTTGTGCTCAGTATAAGTAAGACGTGGTTCAATCTCCCTAGTGCCATCTCCATAGTTGTACAAAGGCCACAACCGAACTGTTTTGTCCTTACTGCCGCTTAGAAAGAAATCTTCTCCACTAAGTGGTTTAACAGATTTGATGGCTCCAGAATGGCCTATGAAACTCTGGAGCTTGATCTGGTGAAAGTAAAAATGAGGTTCCTGCTGGCTCACGCCAATCTCATACTGCCAGTATGCCAACCAGTTTCCACATAGCCCATGGGCACTCCTTTGAAGATCCTGCTTAAAAGTGTTATCATCACACTGGAAGTTCTCCGCTACAGGGCTGCGGCAAGTGGACTTTGATGGAGATGGCTGACTGTCTTTTGGGACCTGAATGCGGTTTCCAACCAGGACACTCCCAAAGGTGCCAGATTGGGTGTCTTCCTCTAAGCTGTGAAGAGGGACACTTGTTCTACCACTGTACTCGCAGGGCAGTGATTGATTGTCAATCTCCTTTGGAATAACTGTTTCTTGATAAACCATTGTAAGTTTCCATATTAAATCGTGGTTTGGAACCAACTGGTTAATAACATCACCTTGAAGACAAAAATGTATATGCGTATATCACTATACAGTGGGGAACTTAAAGTCAACTGATAAATTACAAAATCTGCATGACAAATACAATATATCACACACTTCAGAGACTAATACTGTATAGGTGTGCTGTCATTCACAACAGTTATGCTACAGTCTCTGTTTTAGAAATCAATTCTGAAAGTGGTCACATTACTTTTAAAGCTGGAGCATAGGTGGCTAAAAAAAAAAAAGGATCAATAATGTCTCAACCGCGTTCTATTAACATCACTCCAATACACACACACTTTTTAGGAAGCACAGCCAATGCTTAATGCTTTGGTCCTTTGTTCTGATCTTCTAGGTGAAAAAAGCAGCAGCGGGTCGCACGAAGCAGTCTGCAGGAACACTTGTTACCAATCATTACAATCTGTTAATTTAGACACTGCACTGCATGCATACAAATGTGTATGTACAGTTGTGCTCCTAAAGTAATACTAAAGGCTCAGATTTCTTCTTTTTTTTTTTTATATCATGTCATACTTATTGCAAAGAACAGCCCTGATCCTCCTCTTCTCGGGTCACTTCCCCCGCCGAGTGCTCCCATAGCAAGCCGCTGGCTATGGGGGCACTTGTGTATGCTCAGTCCCGAGCCCTGCTGTGTGTGTCCATAAGACCCTAAGTCCCTCCTTACTTGCTGTGATTGACAGCAGCAGGAGGCAATGGCTCCCGTTGCTGTGTCTCAGCAAATAAGGAGGTAGAGAGCAGGGACAGCAACAGCTCTTGTGCACATCACTGGATCAAGATAAGGCTCAGGTATGTATTTAGGGGGGCTGCAGCATACTGAATGTTTTTTACCTTCATGCATGGAATACACTTTAAAGTAGAGCTAAAAGCAAAACAATTGTTTTAGCTTTGGATAGAGTGGAGAGAGATTGGAATGCTTGTCGGCTTTTATTGCTCTGTGCCCCCGTTAAGGAGATTTGCCCTCTCTACTTGTCCTGTTTATCACGATCATTGAAAGTGAAAGCAAAGAAAATACCACATTTTGGGTTATCCCCCAGAAAAGTAATAAAAGGGAACTATGCCAATGGGGACAATAGTTCTGGTGACCTTAATTTGCAGGGATTTCCTCTGCTATGGGCCCTAAAGTGAAGGGAATCACTCTAATGGGACACAGATGGCAAAGAAAAAAAATAAAAAAATCTGGCAGGGGTTTATAACCCTCCCTTGCTATATCCAAAAGGAAAAAAAAAAAGTTTTGCCTATAGTTCTACCTCATGTTTATATACCCTATGCAGAATATGTAAAATGTTAGCCATTTTTGCTGCACCAACACAACAAAACAGCCAACTGCTAAAATACGCCAAACAGTTCCCAGAGAAGACTCACTCACAGAACAATAGTTTGGAGTACTACAACATTGAAAGGTATGGTCCCAACAATGAACACCAAGTTTAAATTGCCCCTTTAAAAAAACAATATCGCACACATTGTTGCAGGTCTAAAAAAAAAAAAAAAGGGTGCATTTATTATTTTTTTTCCTCAGGAGCCTGTAGACCATTGCACCCATGATTAGTAGATCACTGGTGCAATGTCAGGCTCCTCACAATCTTCCTGCAGCTCTGTGCCTGTACCTCTGTACAGGCTGTTTCAGAGCTGCAGGAAGACTGAATGGACTATGAACATGCTAATCAGAACCCTTGCAGTCCATTGAAAATACAAGTCTGTCTGGTGCAATGGCAGCTGATAGGACTTGTATCTTCATACACAGTATGAAGATAGAAATATGACAGCATCTTTGAGGGGGGGTTAGGATTCCTTTTCTACTACGGTATCATGGAGGGTGAGGGGGAGAGGGCTGCATAGTAACAAGTTACACCATAAATAAAGGTGTAACATTTAACAAGTTACTATAGGTAATCTTATTCTTTAAAAAGGAGTCAGCAAGGCCTATGAGAAGCAAACAAAATATCTTGTAAATGTCACGTGATTTCATTTTGTTTAATGTAAATCTAGACTGTTCATTTTTGACTTGGTCAATTCCTCAGAAGTACCTGTCCCTTGTGCTGATCCTTCTTATGTTAGCTGAAATTTTCATCCATCGATGGGCCTCTCTATCCCCGTGTCTGTAATCTTCTGGTGCGGAAGAGGTAAAAGTGTGGGTGCTGTCACAGGCTCTCCTCAAGAGTGCCTGGCTATGCCCACCCTTACCACCCAACTCCCCCATTCACAGAAGCAGGTACTTTTATGAATAGAAAAAACATTTTTAAGATTTCTACATTTCTGACTCTCTCATAATACCTAGAGATCAATGAATGCAAGAATAAATAGAAATATATTGCAGCAGACTGATGACTTCATTGCCACTAGATGCTTTTCTCAGGTCTAGACACAGTCACTCGCATAAAGTTTAAGAAATGTGAAAAGGTACAGTTTTAATGAAATAGTTGCTGCACAGTACTGCATTTCAGGATTTTATTCATGCCAGTCTGCAAACATACTGATAGTTGCATAATTTAACCAGACCCATGAGATAAAAAAGCAGCCTAAAGATTTATCTTATGATCTTATGACAGGTGTGCTTAAAACATCAGTTTTGGCTGGCTTTGGTTTTTAAAAAAAAAAAAAAAAAAATAAAAATAAAAAACACTGAGCTTATATTGGAAAGAAACAAGTGTTTAAATGAACCATCTGTGACCCTATGATGTCTGAATAAACTGGCTTTGAATGCAAACAGGTAAGCATACTAGGTAATGTAAGAACTTGTCCATTTCCTTTGTTAGAAAAAAAGTTGAAAAAAAAGTTAAGTCCTATATTTGCCCCACGTGTATGCTATAGTAGGAACATTGTCTGTGTCCCTGTAGCATGTTAAAGTGGGGTACACACTAGTAGAAAATCTGCCGAAAATTCCCGTCTGAGATAAAATCGTCCGATTTTCGCCTAGTGTGTACACAACTTTCAGCAGCCGATGCCGACATTTTCAACTAAAAAAAAAAAACGGAGGGACAAACACCAAAATTTTTTTCGTCCGTCCCCAGACGACCGATTTTCGTTTAATGTGTATGCAGTACGTCCGTGAAAAATCAGATACGAAAGACCGCGCATGATCTGAAATTGCTGACAACCCGGAAGTCTAGGAACAAATGTGCCAAAAAAAAGAAAAATCGGACGAGAAATTTCGTGAACATTTATGCACTGTCAACTAAAAACGGTAATGAACACTGAGAAGACAGAGAAAAATCAGAGGATATTTCTTCCGATTTTCGTCAAGTGTGTACGGCCCTTAAGGAGGAGGGGGGGGGGGTCTTATCCTTTGGCTGCCTTGGATGAGCATATTAGTGTGTAGCCTCTATGTTTGCAACTCACCTATGAGACAGGAAAAAGGTATGAATGTGGCATATGCCATCTCAGCATTGTATACTTTTTCCAGTTCCTCAGTTAAAGTCAGATCTACAGGTAATGTTCTTCCATCTGAGCAGTGGACACTCTCTATGCATGGCTCCAAACCATTCTGTGCCTCTGCAGAAAGGCCCTAAAATTCAGATTATAAGAGAACAAACATAAGAAAAGCATTCAGTCAAGCGACCTTGATTCTTTGTAACTCGCTTTCTCTGCACAAACACAATTCATTGCCGAAACAGTATTTGTGTGTTGGACAAAAGAACATTTCTCACCCTCTAGTCATTCAAGGCTGATGGGGAAAAAGGTATCAGTTGCAAATACACTCCTGTCAGGGGCACCATGTAGAATTAAAAAGAAGACAAGGTATGGATAATCTTCCAATGTATTATTCTCATTGAAGATTACCTAAAGCCAGTTTTCTCAGAAACGAAGACTCTGAGGTCAGGCGTAGTCACATCTGCCTGCACTTAGCAACTGAAATGGCAATATGACACACCTTTTACTATTTCTGCAAGAGCAAGGAGTTAACCACTTGCTGTCGCTGCACTGCCTTTTTACGTCGGCAGTGTGGCTCTCCCAGGCAAAAATCACATTAAAAGGCGTCATCTGCCTGGGAGGCCACTAGGGGGCGAGTGCGTGCCGCCGGAGGCACGCTCCCACCCCCGATGGTCAGCGGGGAAGCCAGTGCTGGTGTCAGGCGGCTCCAATGGCCGCCTGACAACGGCGATCTTCCCCCCCGACAGATAAGGACAGACGGCTGATGTAAACACAGCCGTCTGTCATTCTCCTTGACATGATCACATAGACCATACGATCCTGCTATATAGGATTGCATGTCTCTATGATCAGATAAAAAGCCCAACCCCCCCCCCCCACAGTTAGAATCACTCCCCTAGGCTTACATTTAACCCATTGTTCACCCACAGGGTTAACCCCTTCCCTGCCAATGGCATAATTACAGTAACAGTGCATATTTTTAGCACTGATTACTGTTGTAATGTCACTGGTACCCCCAAAAGTGTCAAAAATGTCAGTTAGGGGTCTGATCTGTCCGCCGCAATGTCGCAGTCCCGCAAAAAAAACGCAGATCACCGCCATTACTAGTAAAAAAAAAAAAAAAAAAAAAAAAAAGACAAAATCTTTCCCATAGTTAGTAAACACAATAACTTTTGCGCAAACCAATTAAAATATGCTTATTGCAATTTTTTTTACCAAAAATATGTAGCAGAAAACAAATTAGCCTAAAATGTTAAAAGATTTTGATTTTTTTTGGGAATGTTATATAGCAGAATGTAAGAAAATATTGGGTTTTTTTTTCCAAAATTGTTGCTCTTTTTTTGTTTATAGCGCAAAAAAAAAAAAAAAAAAAAAATCATCGCACAGGTGATCTAATACCACCAAAAGAAAGCTCTATTTGTGGGGGAAAAAAAAAAAAAGACGTCAACTTTGTTTGGGTACAGCATCGCACGACCGCGCAATTGTCCGTTAAAGTAACGCAGTGCCGAATCGCAAAATAGGGAATGGTCATTAACCACTTCACCACCAGAGGATTTTGCTGTTTTACGTCCAGGCCACATTTTGCGATTCGGCACTGTGCGACTTTAACTGACAATTGCGCGGTCGTGCGATGCCGTACCCAAACGAAATTTACGTCCTTTTTTTCACACAAACAGAGCTTTCTTTTGGTGGTATTTGATCACCTGTGTGATTTTTACTTTTTGCGCTATAAAAAAAAAAAAAAAAAAGTGTAAATTTTGAAAAAATAACAATATTTTTCACTTTTTTTATATGAAATTCCCCCAAAAAAATGTAAAAATCAAAATTTTTTTACATTTTTGGCCAATTTGTTTTCTGCTACCTATGTTAGGTAAAAAAAAAAAAATCACAATAAGTGTATTTTGATTGGTTTGCACAAAAGTTATTGCGTTTACTAACTAAGGGAAAGATTTCTGTCATTTTTGGTGTTTTTTTTTTTTTTTAACGAGTAATGGCGGCGATCTGCGATTTTTTTTGCGGGACTGCGACATTGCGGCGGACAGATCGGACCCTTGACTGACATTTTTGACACTTTTGGGGTTACCAGTGACATTACTACAGTAATCAGCGCTATACATATGCACCGTTACTGTAAAAATGACACTGGCAGGGAAGGGGTTAATTTTATTGGAGAGGGAGGGGTTAATGTATGCCTGGTGCTTACTAACGTGTGTGGGGGGAGGTTACTGAGTGACACAGGGACAGATCGCAGGTTCAGCTATGCTGAACCCTGCAATCTGACCCTGCCTGTCACTTAGGAGATCCGCCCGCTTTGTTTACACAAGCGGGCGGATCTCTAGACTCGATTCCCCGACGATCGGAGAAGAGCGGCGGTGATCACCGCCGCTCCACCCCTGGCCCGACTCCCGCTGTGACTGAAAACAGCGGGAGTGAGTTAGCTGGCAGCACCGCACTTTTGTGGAATGAATAGTATCAACCCTACCCAGTTTTCTGTTAAACTACTCAAACCTTATCCCTGTCCTGTTGTTGGCAACATAGAGAAGTAATCATTCTGCAGTGCCAAGATAAGAACTAGAAGGGCTAATTAGGCACACTGATATAATACAAGTATCCACAGGACTCAGAGCAGCTCTAAAGGTGGCCACACATGGATCAAAATTCAGCTGGCTCAGCAGTGACCAGTCGAATTTCAATCCATGTATGGGCCAGCTGGTTGTAAACAAGGCAATCTATTGATTAACTTGTGTACAAGCGGACTGTTGGATTTTTCCAAAACAAACCGTGGCACCAGCTATAGCTATATTCAATGCTGGTAAGTAGGGCTATGCACTACCTAAAAGATCCAGATGCCTGCTTGCTTTTCAGGCTTGATAATGGTCAGCACCTTTACATAAAAGGCACATTATGCTCATAAGTGGACTAAAAAATAATGAATGCAGGCATACCTGCTGATGGATTTCCTGCATTACAGTGAAGTTGCTGAAGAAGATTCTGAGAGCGTCACCAAGATGCTGCTGGACCATTTCTCTCCCTATTCGCAGACAGATGAGGGAAATAAGGTTGCTGCACTTAACACACAAAGCTAGACGCGCCTGAGGGCCATTTGGGAACCTGTTAAAAAAGAAAAACAGTTCAGTGGATATGCCATTTTAACATAAGACCCTCAGTCACATTTTTTTTTTTGCTGTCTGTTCCCCCATTGTGGTTATTCACCCCTCTATCTGTTCTGGTGACCACGGTCAATGAGAAATTAAGGAGACATCCAAAGCGTTACAGCTGTCCCCAAAACAAGCAGGAAGGTAAAATCTCCCAATAGGGAGACATTCTTCAAACAGTTGTCTAAGAGGGGAATTCCCCTCACTTCTGCGCTTCTGGAGATTTCCGTAAATGTGTTGTACTGTGGCTTGGGACAGGAAATTAAGGGAAATCTCCACAATTGGTGTACAAATAGGAAAGAATTACCTGGCAAGGGTTTAAACCCCCCCCCCCCCCCAATAACATTTTAACCTAGTTTTTCCAAAACCAATACCGGTAAATAAGTTTGGCTATACACAGACTAAAAAATGAATGAATAAATAAATAAAAGCCTTTTTTAATATCTGCTGGAGAGACTGCTTCTCACGGCGACCAGCCACCAGCACAAGAAGCGATAACAAATCTCCCCAAAGGTACAATCAGGAAAAGTTTTAGGAGTGGATCTAATTTTCAAATACATACAGTATTTACATTTGCAAAGTTTGCAAAAATGTGGCAAATTCAATGAGCATTGGCAGCTTACCAGTCCTTCGATGTAGTGACTGCATTCGTGTTCTTTTTTTCCCTCTATTATCACCTGGTATTCCTATAGATGGATTAAAATTCCTCCAGTTCAGCAGGGACTGGCCAAATTTCAATCCATCTATGGTCGTACCAGCTCCACATAAGTTGATCTATATATCTGCAGGCTGCTGCAGATTGGCTGCAGTGCTGATCAGTGTATTCTGACATCAAGTGTATTCTGACATTTTTTTTTTTTCAAATCAGCCCCGACTGGTCAAAAAACAATCTTTGGCCAGCCTAATATACTTCCTGTCCCTGGATGTATGCAGTCACTTCTCCATTGCACCTATGGAGGGAGCCATGGTTGCCACCCAGACTGGATTTCAAACATGTCTGGTTATGGTCAACTTCATCACATAAGGGATAATGGGATTAGAAGTTTACACAAATAATTAATTACACTGTTATATGCTTCCAGGTAAGTTGGCAGGTAGTGACAAGGTTATTCCATTTATAAGTAGATTGACTGGTATTTTCTGTACTTGCTGAAAAAAAAAAAAAATAATAATCCAACAATCATATTTAAAGAATATGGTACCCCAACTGGGCGATTCACTGGGAAGATTAGTGTACTGCAAACCCGTAGTATGTATGTGAGCCGTTCAGGCTGGTAGGAAGTGTAGTCCTGTGCCTGCTGTTGTGAGTGTTGGCTGGGAAGGAGCCCTCCCATGCTCCAAACAATGACAGATAAGAGCTGAAGATCCCATTCCAAGTGAAATGATATCTTCTGAACAGGGGCACAGACAACAAAACAAGTATTTCAGGGGTGTTAATACTTCCCTATGCTACCCAAAAAAAAACGGAATTTTTGTAAAATCTTACCTGTAAAATTCCTTTCTCTGAGTCCTCCGACAGTCGCCGCCCCCGCCCCTCTTTTGGGGTTCTTATTGCCTACTGCTATGCTACCAAACTGAGTTGGGAGTGGTGATGCAGGGGGGGTATTGACCGGATGGGACAGCCCCCGTGGGTGTGTATATGCTAATGCCTTTTGACTTTGGACTAAGTCTATATGCCCAGCTATTCCTACGGATAGGTGGACAATACCCAATAGTGATGACTTAGAGGAGGCGGCGACTGTCGGAGGACGTAAGAGAAACTTAAATTTTTTTGGCAGGAGCTACACTTAAACAATGTACCTGTTCTGACTTACAAATTCAAAACAAACCTACAGACCCAATTTTGTTGGTAACCCGGGGACTGCCTGTAGGGATTATGATAAAAGAAGTAAAATCAGCGCAGGTACTCTACAGTTGGTGAACCATCACTATAAGCAACTCACTTAATAATACATAAAAACTATATATCACAATATAAGATGATCAGTCTGTGCAGTAATAAAATGTGCCAAGTTTATAAATAAATAAAAAATGTGAAGGAAAAAATGAAGTTCAGTAATAAGCGTGATGATCTGAAATCAGTGAACCCAAACTTGGAAGTGGGGTAGAAAAGAAGAAAAACAATGATGATTGTAGAATTGTTATTCTTCTTTTCTACCCCACTTCCAAGTTTGGGTTCACTGATTTCAGATCATCACGCTTATTACCGAACTTCATTTTTTCCTTCACATTTTTTATTTATTTATAAACTTGGCACATTTTATTACTGCACAGACTGATCATCTTATATTGTGATATCTAGTTTTTATGTATTATTAAGTGAGTTGCTTATAGTGATGGTTCACCAACTGTAGAGTACCTGCGCTGATTTTACTTCTTTTATCATTGTCTTTATTGTATGTGGTGACACTACACTATTGGCTGTAGGTCTCTGGTGCTCCATTCCGGTTTTTCTCACCTCCTCCTGGTTATCCGTTTCCCTTTTCTCCTTTTGATAGCGCATAGGTTTACTTTTACCTTTATTTTGCCTGTAGGGATTAGTGTCTGAAGGTTCTTGCATATCCAGGTCATAGTATAGCTAGTGGATATACAAAAAGTATTCAAACCCCTTAAAATTTTCCACATTTTGTCATGTACAACTAGAAAAACGTAAAAGTATTTTATTGGCATTTTAGGTGATAGAACAGCAGAGCTGTTTTTATACTGAGATTACATTACACACAGGTGGACTATTTACTAATTAGGTGACTTTTGAAGGTAATTGGTTCCACTAGATTTTAGTTAGGGGTATCAGAGTAAAACAGAGCTGAACACAAACGCACGCCACACTTTTTGGTTCCATTCACACCTGAGCATATCGTTTTCAGGTGTTTTTTACTGGCTTTTTTCAGGTGATTTTTGCCGGTGTTTGGAGGCAGTCATTGACATCTAACAAAAACACTTGTAATCTGCCAAAAAAGAAGCGCATGTACTTTTTTGAGCTTCAGGTGACAAAACGCTCATTTGTGAACAGGGGCCATTGAAATGAATGGGATTTTGCTTGCTGGGCGTTTTGAGACTTTAGAGATGAGCATTTTACGAGCTGAAAAGCTCAGATGTGAACAGGGCCTTAAGGTATTTGTATATAAAAAAAAAAAAGTAAAAACCATTTATCATTTTCCTTACACTTCACAATTATGTGCCACTTTGTGTTGGTCTTTCACATAAAATCCGAATAAAATACATTTACATTTTTGGTTGTAACATGACAAAATGTGGAAAATTTCAAAGGGTATAAATACTTTAAGGCAATGTAAACATAAATGCTACATCTATTTGAACATCACTACCTCTGGCTGTATTGATTAGCGCAAACCTGTTGTAACCTTGTTTTCGGGATGCAATTTTGGATTCAATATTATCAGAAATAAATGGTTTCCAGGTTGAACTGGATGGACTATTGTCTTTTTTCAACCTCACCTACTATGTAACTATGTATATGTAAATAGGCCCTACTTTCAATCTAAGCCAAGATTACTGTAACAAGCAGAAAATCAGATATTAACCATTCAAATGATATCCTTTTTTTTTTTTTTTTTTTTTACACATGGCATTGAAACCTCCTGCTTCAATCCATTACTCTTTTTATATTCCCTTTGATCCATGTGCTTTTTTTCTATCCCATATTCTGTATTGATCACCTTCCCAAACATTGCATAATATACGTTTTCATTGGTTGTCCACATCATAATTTCAGAAATATGAAGTTTATGCTCCAAGCAAAATCTTGATTACTGGGTAAATATAGTAGAGATCTGCATCTGAGCGGGCAGAGAGAAGACATGAAAGCCTATTTTATAAATATGTACTCTCTTCATTATTATATGCTGTGCAACTATGTATTATTAAATACCAGGATATTGTATTTATGGCAGTGCAGGATGTTCCTGAATGGAAAACGATGTTGACCTTGAGGATAAAGAGACATTTTTATGTACACAATCTGAGAATAAAGGGGAAATTAAAAAGGCAATTGTTGCGAATATTTTCTACTGATCAAAGCTTTACTACCGAACAAATATTTATCCAGGACTGTAAAACCCTTTGGAGCATTCTTTTTTGGGATCAAGCATACAGTGTATTTTTTTACGGTACCAACATTTCATTAGGTTTAAAGAGAAACTACAGATTTACATCACACAATGTAGAGCTGCTGTGAATTATGTAATCTAACACTAAAGTAAAGTGATATTAAAAGAGGGAGGGGAAGGGAGAGATAAAAATGGGAATGGGGAAAAAATAGGACTTTAGATGAGACTCTTGCCATCGGATCCCCATCCCTATGTATATGATTGAGCAATAGAACACATAGTGTTAAAAAATGAGTGGGACTTTAGATCAGGTGTGGCCAGTTTACAGATAATGATATACATAATGATGTATACATATGCTGGTAAGCACCAAGAAGTATACAATTAATTAACATCATGTATTTATTAACATATCATGGCAGTTATCAGTACATATAAAATACAGAAACCGTAAACATACAAGGTATGTATAATAAAATAGTCTGATAGAACCATACACAATGAAAAAGGCAATAAAATAGTATTTCAAAGAAATATGTGATTGAAATGAATAAAGAATGGTTGGATGCATGATGTAACTAGCAAATATAAAATTGCCTCATAGGCTCAGATACATGATGGAGCTTGCAAATATAGATTGCCTCATAGGCTCAACGCGTTTTGTGAAAAGAATTTTCACTTCCTCAGGAGCAGGCATGATTCTGATATCTAGAAGGACACATATACATAAGTGATATTGCATCCAACAAAAAAGTATATTTGGAATATTAGGTAAGAAATGTGACTTACACAAGGGTATTGGTTGTCAGTGAGGCTGTGAATCACCCAGAAAGTCCAATATAAAAAGTCCCACTCATTTTTGAACACTATGTGTTTAATTGCTCAATCACTAAAGTAAAGTGGAACTACACTGCATCTGAGCACCACAAATAATATTTAAATTATGTCTCCATGGCTTATTTTGCTAAGAAACTACTTTGAAAAAACACCCCCTAACATTTCTGGTCGTGGCCAACTTGAGTAAGGGCAGTTGATTCATGTAGCAAGTACTTCCTGTAATCCATCTACCCTTAGCTCAGGCATGCATGCAGGGGGTGTGCTTAGCTGGGAAAACCACTACTTCCCTCCTGAAGACTCTTGGGATGTATGACATTTTCTTAGGCCTAAAAACTAGGAAGTAACTGAAGAAAAAAAAAAAATAGTTTAACAAGTAAACATAATAATTTCCTATCAATTTACTAATGCTCGCAGCAAAAGGATTAAAACAGTCATTGTTGATTGACAGAGTGAAGTTCCACTTTAAGGCCCATCTTCACTTTTGGAGGAAAAAAAACAAACAATGCTAGCAAGTGTCAGATCATTCAAAAATGACATGTCTCAAAAATAAGGTTGCTGGAGTCTATGGATTGACATATTTTCAGAGCCACAACCCAAATTCAGCCGGGCAACAAGAATTTTCAAAAGGTTTTTCATTTTTTTTTTTTTAAATGTTTCTATTGGATTGGCTTGTGTCTCACTATGTAAAAATTAAGGCTTGCAATGACAGCCCACATAGTTCTTCAAAGACAGAGGTACCGTGGCTGTTGTCTTGTCAAAAAATGGTTTCATGTCATTGCTGCGTAGAGAAGAACTCACAAGATATACAAAAACTCAAAATCACACTAGATTCCCTTCAAAAATCAGTCCCACATGGCCCAAAATTCATACGTAAAGGGTCCAAGCCGGGCAATATTGCAGCAAATTTCACTGTGCACAATTACAGCAACAGCCAGATGTCTCATCTCATGCCAAGTTTGACTGCCTAGGAGGAGAATTAAGTAAATATCTATCTAAGCCACATTAGCCGTATTCCTCTTCAAAACTTCAGAGATTTTAATTATATATATATATATATATATATATATATATATATATATATATATCCATCATCACACACATACATTAAGTATTGAACATGCCACCATTTTTCTATGTGATTAAATTTCTAAAGGTGCTATTGACATGAAATTTTCACCACATGTTGGTAACAACCTATGCAATCCAAAACATACAAATAAACCAAAACAAATAAGTTTAGAATTTAGGTTTATGTATAATAAAATGGACTGATACAGGGAAAAAAGGTATTGAACACGCTAACTGAAATTTACAAATTGTTGGTAATGACAGCTTCAAGATGCCTCCTGTATGGAGAAACTAGTCGCATGCATTGCTCCGGTGTGATTTTGGCCCTTTTCTTCCACACAAACAAATCTTGATGGTTCTGTGGGCCTCTTCTATGAACTCTGATCTTTAGTTCTATCTACAGCTTTTCTATTGCATTCAAGTCAGGTGATTGCCTGGGCATTCTAGGAGCTTGATTTTCTCTTTTTGAAACCAATTGAGAGTTTCCTTGACTTTGTGTTTGGGATCATTGTCTTGCTGAAATGTCCACCCTTGTTTCAACTTCATCATCTTGGTGGATGGCAGCAGATTTTTATCAAGAATGTCTTGGTACATTTTTCCATGTATCCTTTCTTCAATCACATGAAGCTTGCCAGTACAGTATGCTGAAAAACAGCCCCACACCATGAGGTTCCCACCTCCAAACTTCACTGTTGGTATGGTGTTTTTGGGGTGATGTGCAGTGCCATTTGACCTCCAAACATGGTGTGTATTATGGCATCCAAAGAATTAAAATTTGGTCTCATCTGACCAGTCTATATTCTTCCAGTATTTCACAGGCTTGTCTTAATGTTGTGCAGCAAACTTTAAACGAGCTTCAACTTGCTTTTTCTTCAGAAATGGAGTCTTGTGTGGCGAGCGTGCATACAGGCCATAGCGGTTGAGTGCATTACGTATGGTTTTCTGTGAAACAATTGTACCTGCTATTTCTAGGTCTTTCTGAAGCTCTCCACAAGTGGTCCTTGGCTCTTGGACAACTCTTCTGATAACCCTTTTCACTCCTTAATCTGAAATCTTGCCAGGAGCATCTGATCGTGGCAGGTCTAAGGTGAAATTAGGTTCTTTCCACTTCTGGATTATGGCCCCAACAGTGCTCACTTGAAAATCCAGAAGTTTAGAAATGCCATCAGTATGTTTTTCAACAAAAGTTGCAGAAGTCTTATGAGAGCTTTTCACTTTTATCCATCACAAGATGTTTCTTATGTGACACCTTGGTAATGAGACACCTTTTTATAGGCCATCAGTTGAGACTTAACCTGCCGATAATAAATTTGCACCGACAAGGGGCAGGATTGCTTACCAATTACTGTTAGATTTCAGCTGCTGTCTTGGCTTTCCATGCCTTTTTGCACCTCCCTTTCTTCAAGTGTTCAAAACGTTTCCTGAGTCATTCCATTTTATTACACATAACTTAATTTCTGAATTTGTTTCTTTGTATATATGGGTTGCATGGGTTGTTACCGACATGTGTTGAAAATTTCATGTATTATATATAAACAGTATTATATACAGTCATGGCCAAAAATATTGGCACCCCTGTATCTCTGTCAGATAATGCAACACTTCACACAGAAAAAATGTTACAAATGTTTAGGTATTCCCATGTTTATTTCTTTTGCTTATATTAAAAGGACACAAAGTGGAGAAACAAAAAGCCAAAGCTGACACATTCCATGTAAAACAAAAAATGGACTGGACAAAATTATTGGCACCTTCTCAATTGTAAGAAATAAATAATTGCACTTCAAGTTTGTGCTGCTCCTACAATTTGTAATAAAATTCCCCTGTATCAATCAACAGGTACTGACAATATAGAAATCACTCCAGCAACCAGTTAAAATAGTGAAAAATTGACTCAACCTTTCTGTTGTATGTGTCGGTTTTCAACAAAGAGCACAGAGAAGAGAAAGAGCAGCAAAGATATGTCTTAGGATCTGAGGGAAAAAAAACTGTGAAAAGCATGGACAATCTTAATGTTCCTGTATCCACTGTGCACAACATTGTCAAGAAGTTTACAACCCATGGCACTTTGGCTAATCTCCCTGGACGTGGATGAAAGAGAAAAATGTATCAAAAAGTTTGCCAAAACTTACCCGAGGAAGCCAAAATCCCTTTGGGAGAATGTGATGTGGACAGACAAAACAAAGGTACAGCTTTTTGGTAAAGCCCATCATTCTACCATTTTCAGAAAAAGAAATGAGGCCTTTAAAGAAAAGAACAGTCAAACATGGTGGATGTTCACTGATGTTTTTGGAGGCTGGTTTGCTGCTTTAAGCACTGGATGTCTTGACTGTATGCATGGCATTATGAAATCTGAATTAGACCAACAAAGAATTTTGGGGTGCAGTTTAGGGCCCACTGTCAAAGTTGGGTATCTGTCAGAGGTCATGGGTCTTACAGCAGAACAATGACCCAAAGCACACGTCAAAAAGCACAGAGAAATGGTTTAGAAATGGTTTAAAACAAAGCACTGGAGAGTACTGAACTAACCAGCAATGAGTCCAGATCTAAATCCCATAAAGCACCTGTAGAGTGATCTTAAAACAGCAGTTAGGAAAAGGAACCATTCCAATCTGAGATACCTAGAGCACTTGGTAAAAGAAAAGTGGTTCAAAATTCCAGTAGAGAAATAGGTGAAAGAAACCCATTGATGGTTACAGGAAGCGAATGATGTCAGTTATTTTTTTTTCCCCAGGACTGTGCTACCAAATATTAAACTGAGGGTGCCAACAATTTTGTCCAATCCATTTTTGTAGTTGTGGCTGGAAGGTGTCAGATTTGTTTTTTCTCCACTTTTTTGTGTCATACCAATACAAATACAAACAAAATAAATAAACAGGAGAATGCCTAAACATTTGTAATTGCAACAATTTTCTGGGCAAAGTGGTGCATTATCTGACAGAAATGCAAGGGTGCTTATATTTTTGGCCATGACTGATATACACTGCTCAAAAAAAAAAAATTAAGGGAACACTTTCTAATCAGAGTATAGCATCAAATCAATTAAACTCCTGGGATATTGATCTGGTCAGTTAAGTAGCAGAGGGGGTTGTTAATTTCATTAACTCCAAAGCAGGTGAAACTGATTAACAGGTGCATTAGATGGGCAACAATGAGACAACCTCGAAAACAGCAATGATTTACATGTGGAGGTCACTGACATTTGTTTCACCTACCTAGCTTTTCTGACTGTTTTTCATTAGGTTTGCATTTGGCTAGGGTCAGTGTCACTACTGGTAGCATGAGGCGATACCTGGACCCTATAGAGGTTGCACAGGCAGTCCAACTCCTCCACGACGGCACATAGATACATACCATCACCAGAAGGTTTGTGGTGTCTCCCAACACAGTCTCAAGAGCATGAAAGAGATTCCAGGAGAGAGGCAGTTACTCTAGGAGAGCTGGACAGGGCCGTAGAAGGTCCTTAACCCATTAGCAGGACTGGCAACTGCTCCTTTGTGCAAGGAGGAACAGGATGAGCACTGCCAGAGCCCTACAAAATGACCCAGAGCAGGCCACTGGTGTGAATGTCTCTGACCAAACAATCAGAAACAGACTTCATAAGGGTGGCATGAGGTCCTGAAGTCCTCTGGTGGGTCCTGTGCTCACTGCCCGACACCGTGGAGCTCAATTGGCATTTGCCATTGAACACCAGAATTGGCAGGTCCACCACTGGCGCTCTGTTCTTTTTACAGATGAGAGCAGGTTCACCCTGAGCACATGTGACAGACATGAAAGGGTCTTGAGAAGCCATGGAGAACGTTATGCTGCCTGTAATATCATTCAGCATGACCGGTTTGGTGGTGGGTCAGTGATTGTCTGGGGAGGCATATCCACGGAGGGACACACAGACTTCTACAGGCTAGACAATGGCACCCTACCTGCCATTAGGTATCGGGATGAAATGCTTGGACCCATTGTCGGACCCTACCCTGGTGCAGTGGGTCCTGGGTTCCTCCTGGTGCACAACAATGCCCGGCCTCATGTGGCGAGAGTATGCAGCCAGTTCCTGGAGGATGAAGGAATTGATACCATTGAATGGCCCCCTGACCTAAATCCAATAGAACGCCTCTGGGACATTATGTTTCGGTCCATTAGGCGGCGCCAGGTTGCACCTCAGTCTGTTCAGGAGCTCAGTGATGCCCTGGTCTAGATCTAGGAGGAATCTGTAATCTCATCAGAAGCATGCCCCCTGACGTTGTCAGGCATGCATGCAAGCACATAGGGGCCAAACAGACTACAGAGCACCATTTTGAGTTGCTGCAATAAAATTTCAGCAAAATGGACTTTGATTTTCAGGGTGTCTTTGAATTCAGCCTCTGTAGGTTGATAATTTTCATTTCCAAAAAATGATGTGGCATCCTTCCATTCCCAATACATTACCCAGTCCATATCAGTATAGATATAAAAAGCATGATGATATTTTTCCCCATTGAGATCTGATGTGTTTTTAAAGTGTTCCTTTATTTTTTTTTTAGCAGTACATATACACGCATATACATAAATACACACATGGACTGCATTGATATATTATGTAGATCTTCTGAGTACCCAGAACCGTTGTGAATGGTCTCTGTACCAGAGGAATTTACATTCCAATGTTTAGTTTTAAGAATTCTGAGTAACTGGGGGGAAACACAGACAAAGCATACAGGATCCATGCAGACAGCATCCCTTGTTAAAATTAAACTGCATCCCATTGTCGCAAAGTAAAGCACCAAGCCAATTTTTTTTCTCTATTTACAGAACATTGACTAAAGTCACGTACAGTGAAAAATATTGCCCTGGTTCCTCTTAGCATCATAAGAAAATACAGAATTATCTGAATATGTTCACCAAGAGCTGGCAAATCTATTGGGAATGACTGTTTACCACAAATGGTCAAACTGTTGTGAAAGTATTATTACTAGAGAGAGACCTTAGCTTTTATTAACTTTAATTATTATTTTATGAAAAAGCCCTCATTCTACAATAAGATTTTTTTTTTTTTTTTTATCAGAAACGTTTTTATTGATTTCAAAACAAGGTTACAGTGCAGTGCTCAACATGAGCAGACATATAAACAGGAACAGATATCAAGGGTATAACATATCCAAAGGGCAACTTAAGAATAACATATTAAAAAAATGCAGGATACAAGGCATCAACAGATTAGTACATGTGGTACAGGTACAAAAATATCAAGAAGGCAACTATCAAGGCATCCCCTGGGACAGTGCTACTACTCGTGCCCAGGGCCAGAGAGAGTGTGTGACACACTGGTCGAGTACGACAGTAATCAGATCAGATGAGAATCCAGAGAGGAGGGGAACCCAGAAAGAGAGATAAAAGAAAGAAGAGAAGAAAGAGGGGGGCAGGGGCTGCAGGAGACAGCATCATTCAGAAGGGCATAATGTGAGAGTCAAAAAGGAGTGGAAGGAAGAAGGAGCAGAAGGGGATAGGGCCTCACCTGAACCCCTGCAAAACCACCCACAGACCCCACACCTAATCAAACTTCTGGGGACAACCCCTGCTCATATAGGCAAGTTTGTATAACGGCAAGACTGAGTCCACCAGGGTTTTCTACCGAGAAGGCAGTGGGGGAAAACACAAATAGTTGCATATGGACCCTGTGGGAGACCAAGTCACATAGACCCAGCAGTGAAACCCGGGGATCAAGGACCATAGCGGAGACACCCATTCCCCTAGTTTCGGTGACCACCTTCTGCCAGAATTCCTGAACAGGACAGGACCACACCATGTGCAGAAAGGTACCAACTTGGCCACAGCCCCGGGGACACACATCCGAGCTGCCGGGATAGATCCTAGCCACCCTCTGAGGGGTATAGTAAGCCCTGTGGAGGAACTTAATTTGAATAAAGCGGTCTCTGGCAGAGATCATTCTAGATACATAGCATCCCAGCCCCTCCTCCCAGGCCTTCTCATCTAGGGACGGATGTCCTCTCTCCATTGAGCATAGAGTCGAGGGTTTGACCCCTCCAATTTGCATGTTATTCTTAGGTATACTGAAGAGAGGATACAGTCGGCGCGCCTAGTAGTCAGGAAACGTTCCACCGAATTGGAGGCCAACGTAATAGTCTGCGGGTATTGGGACTGCAACGCATGCTTCAGCTGCAAGCAGCGGAATAGCATAGAAGAGGGGAGAGCAAATTTTGGAACAGAGTGTCGGGAAGGGGAGAAGCTCACCCGCAGGCATCACCTGGTGTAACTTGGTGATCCTGAACCGGTGCCAGAGTGCCGGATCTGGGATAGATCGGATATGTCGTAGCCTGGGGTTCCCCCAAAGCGGGGTATGAGGGGGGACAGTGTCAAGGTCACCGACCACAGCTGACATCTGTCCCCATACCCGAACCGTAGTCCTCATCGGCACAGTCAGCACCTGGTGCACACTAGGCCCACGATACACCAGGTTACTAATATCGCCACCTCAAGTCCCACAGCCGGGTTATCCCTCGGCTGTGCAAACCACCATCGCACCGTGACCAGCACCGCCGCCCAGTAGTAATGACGAAAATTAGGCAACGCCAACCCACCCTAGGACAACGGAGCTGTAGGGTAGTTTCAATAAGAGTTTAGGCGCAGTTGGAACCTTTACACCGAGATGGACCAATACATATCTATCTAGGTTTTACCCCCTTAAAGACCAGGCCATTTTTTGATATACGGCACTGCGTTACTTAGCTGACAATTGCGTGGTCGTGCAATACTGTACCCAAATAAATTTAGGTAATTTTTTTCCCTCCAGAAATACAGCTTTTATTTTGGGGATATTTGATCACCTCTGCGGTTTTTATTTTTGCGCTATAAACAAAAAAAGAAAAAAAAAATATATAATATTTTACATTCTGCTATAAAACACATCCAATAAAAAAAAAATGTAAAAATTCAAATTTTTACATCAAATTTAGGCCAATATGTTTCTGCTACATATATTTGGTAAAAAAAAATACCAATAAGCGTATATTGATTAGTTTGCGCAACTAATGGCATTTTCTTTCTTTTTTTTTTACTAGTATTAAAGGCGATCAGCGATTTTTAGCGAGACTTCGACATTGGGCGGACAAAATCAGACACCGGACACTTTTTTGGGAACCAGTGACAAAATTAGTGATCAGTGCTAAAAATATGCACTGTTCCTGTACGGACACTGGCAGGGATTTAAGATCAGGGGCAATCAAAGGGTTAACTGTGTGGCTATCTGGTGCTTGCTGTGTGGGGGAGGTGCTCGGACTTGATCAAGACAGAAATTGGTGTTCCTGCTTGAACACAAGATTTCTATCTTCTCCCCTGTTTGGCAGATCGCTGTTCTGCCTCTATGGGGAACGATCGCAGGTGGCCGGTGGACATCGGGTCCGCCAGACCAGCTGATTGGCATCCCGTGTCCAAACAGCGCACGATCGTGCCTTTAACAGTGCACTCACCCCCAATGTCTATTTCACAAAATGACATACAGGTACATATTTTCACGTAATAGAGCCTACCACTCGCAGTAAAAGTGCAGTAGGCAAAAAGCTAGAGTGGAACTTCACCCAAAAGATGAAGTTCCACTTTTGAGCCTCCTCTCATTCTTGGCTACATTTATTTTTTTGGGAGGGGAGCGGATACCTAGTTTTGACAGGTACCTTACCTGCTCCCACTTATGCTTGGATCGCCTAGGCAATCCAAGTGGAAGCTGGTTAATCCCCTTCCTCCCCTCTTTGCCTGCAGCCTTATGGGACATGTCACAGTTCCCAGAACGCTGCAGAACCATTCACAAATCCCACTTGCAGTCACAATCAGCTTGCCTTAGTATACATGACAACGCCGGACATCAATTTACCAATGAAGAACTGGCCAAGGTAAGGATGGTGCTGAATCCTTGGACATGTAAGTATCCTCTTGTTAAAAGCCTGAAGATTCCCTATAAGAAATTAAGCTGAGCAGTAAGGATGATGCAAATCCAGCTGGAGAGTCAGGGCTCTTTCACACGGGCATTGCGATCAGATCCGCCTGTCAGTTTTTTAGGCGTATCTGATCGGATCCTCCATGCAGCTCTATGGGGCAGCGGATGTCAGCGGAGACACCTCCGCTGACACCCGCTGCCATCCGTATCCAATCCGGTCCATGAAATCTGGACGGGTGGAAACTCTATTTTTCCATCCGTTCAGGGATCGGATGAGAGCGGACAGGCGGTCCACTCTCATCCGATCCCCCATAGAGAGCAGCGGGGGCTGTGACACCTCCCTCTCCGCACTGCAAGCGGAGACAGAGCTGTCATGCGCCGGCTCAGCGGGGATCGGCTGATCGATTCCCGCTGAATAGCACGGATCCGCCTACGGAGGCGGACTGTGTGAAAGAGCCCTTACTGAAAGCTGACACAACATCTGACTAAAGGGCCATACACACTATAAGATTTTCTGAAGACTTTTTCCTTCAGATTTACCTTTTCTATGTAGTGCAAGGGCCTGCCAGATTGCATACAAATTGAAAGTGTTTAGGTTTGACCTCATATTATATGGTTTTGGTAAATCTAAAAGGAAAATGTCTTCAGAAAATCTTATATAGTGTGTATGGCCCATAGAGTCCACCAGAGTACACATAAATAAGCACAATAACAGAGGCCTCCAAGGGTACCAAAGAAAAGAACACTGGCTCCTAAGTTGAACTACTAAAAGTGGAAACCTCCTCAACACATTTGTGATTTATAATAAAAAAAAAATTGGCACTAAAAATGGATTAAAAAATAAATAAAAAATTGTGCTTGCTGTAAAATCTTTTTCATGAAGTTCATGAGGGACATGGGAAATTCTGATACATTTGGATTTTACTGCAGTCAGAGGTTGGCAATTAAAAATAAATAAAAAAATGTTGAAGCCAATCCCAGTATAACCACACCTCCAACCATTAAGCCTCAGTTTTGTGAGCAACCAAAGCATAGGACAAAAACAAAAAAAGAATCAGGACTTGTGTCGGCAAGTATATCTTATTTTCTTGAATGTCCTTTGTGGGACACAGGAATCTAAATTATGATACAGTAGGGATATCCAAAAGCAATTCAACTCAATAGCCACTGAGAGTCTCTAAGTGCCAGTTCACAACACATGCAGTCCAGTGCATTTTTTTCTGCATCAAACATGCATGGATAGTAGGTTATATGGTTTCCAATGGCATTTCACACCAGGGAGGACATTTCCAAGAAAAAAAAAAAAAAAAAAAGAAGAACATGCTGCATTTTTTTCTGCATTGAATTGAACTGGAATGCGGTAAGTTGCATCAACCTAACCCTCCATAAAAGGACAATTTATCACCACTAAGGGGAAGCTGCCACCAGAAAAAACAAACAATGGGCCTCACTCCTCAAAGTCTACAGAACTAACCCATTGTCCAGCAAAAATAAATAGGAAAAACATTATCAACTGGGAGAAAAAATTGATGTGGTTAACAATAAAACTGTACTAAGCCAAGTCTAAGGGGAAGTTTGGACAGACCTACTCTGTCCAAAAAGAAAACAAGCCGGTCAACAGCACCCATATATGGCCTAAGTGGTGCCCAGCCATTCAAAAATCAACAGAAGCAAGATCGCTGTCTACAGGTACATTTACAGATTTGTCTTGACTATAGTAGGAGCACCTTTGAGTCTAAAGAAAGTATTTTTATTAGAGACATGGAGGATGCATATTTTCTTAAAAAAAAAAAAAACAACAACGTTATGAATGTGTAAAGTTCAAACTTTATGACCTTGAAACCATTGTCCTAACCAGAAAAAGAATGGGGAAGAATGATGGGCTTTCAAAGCCTTGTTATAGTTTAGCTTTGAACTGAAACTAGGAAGGAGCTTTCACTCATGTGCCTCTCTTTTTACTTTCTGCTCTGCAAAAGAGGAAATACGTTTTCATCTATAATTTTTAAAATGCATTTTATTTCCTCATGTGGGCAAACTACTCATAGGATAAAGAACATTGAACACTCATACTGAATGCTGCAATGTACTCATTGTTCTTAGGGATGTTATAGAAAGGTAAAGCTGACTGTACTATCCATAGTAAACAAATCTCAGGTATTTTTATTCTGTCAAAATAAAAGGTTATCTCAAACTGGTTATGATGGAGAACCCCATTGATTATTCATATTTTCTGTTCTTACGTCGTACAGGAAAACCACACAGCGCACTATAAAACGACACAAAATATAACCAGTTTGCCATCCTGAGTTCAAGAGCTTAGCAATAGACCGGCAACAGGACAGAATGCCAGTCTTACAGCCAGCATGAACAAGAAAACAGTGGCACGATGCCCATCTTCTCGCTTTGTAAAAAGTGACTAGTCGTGTATAATGCTGTAATTACTTCTAAAAGCAGGGAGGCCACAGACCGAATTTTTAATATAGTCACGACTGCTACTTCAGCCCATAAGCTTTTTTTTAAGCCCTTTGATTGCCAAGATATACTCCACACTTAAGTCACTATCCAAAAATCCAGCTTTGACTAAAGCCCCGTACACACGTACCGATGGTCGGCATACAAATGTTCCTCTTTTCTCCCCGGGATGTCGGTGTCTGCTGAAAAGTGCAAAGACAGCACAAGGACAGCACAAGAATTTTGTCCGCCGACTGCAGAAGTGATGTCATGTAATGGTTAACTTTCCCTGTGTTTTCTATTTTCTGAGCATGCCCAGTCTTGCAAATCTGCGGTCTGTCGGCCGAATTCTGTACTGACAGGCGAACAATCGTCCGTTCTGGTGTCGGCATACAAAAATTTTCATGTTTGCAAGAAAGACTTTTGTCCGCGGATTGTGCGCAGACATCTGTCGGAGGCACCATACTAACACGCATACAATCGGCAGATCCTTCGTCCACCGACGTTTGTATGCCGACGATCGGTACGTGTGTACGGGCCTTTACAGTATAATACGAACTCTCAGTAGTCAACAGGGTTAAAAAGGCAGATAATAAAAATCTAAACAGAGGCTTGGACAAGGACAAATCAAAATGAGCACACAATATGCACACAAATATGCCTTAATAAAATCAGTAGATCCTATGATATGGGCAAAGATTACAGTCAGGGTTAGCCTCACCCCCTTCCACCTCCTGGGCCTCTCTATACGTCAGTAAGGCTTCTTACGAATGCTATCCCTACCAACCTCTGGAGGAACCAGCAGGTGGTGCTGTTCCTCCAGACCAATCTATTAACCTTCTATGAAGAAGTGAGCTGCCATTTGCATAAAGGAAGTCCTGTGGATGTGGTGTATCTGGACTTTGCAAAGGCATTTGATACAGTTCTCCACAAACGCTTACTGTACAAACTAAGGTACGTAGGTATGGAACATAGGCCGAGTACCTGGATTGAAAACTGGCTTCAAGGGCGAGCCCAGAGGGTGGCGATACATGGGGGAGTACTCAAATTGGTTGGGTGTGGAAAGTGGGGTCCCCCAAGGATCTGTCCTGGGACCAATCCGGTTTAATTTATTCATAAACGATCTGGAGGAGGGGATGACCAGCACATACTCAGTATTTGTGGACGATGCTAAGCTATGCAGGGCAAAATCTTCTTCACAAGATGTGGAAACATTACAAGAAAGCATGAACAAAATTATGGGGTGGGCAATTACATGTCAAATGAGGTTTAATGTTGAAAAATGTAAGGTAATGCACTTGGGTGCCAGAAATACAAACCCAAGTTACTCGCTAGGGTGAGAACCTCTGGGGGAATCCAAGACAGAAAAGGACCTGCGGGTCCTAGTAGACAACAACCTCAGCAATGGCATACAATGCCAAGCTGCTGCAAGCAAAGCCAACTGAATACGGTCATGCATAAAAAAGGGTATTCACTCCAGAAATAAAACGATTATTCTCCCACTCTACAAGACTCTGGTCTGGCCGCATCTCGAGTATGCCGTCCAGTTCTGGGCATCGATCCTCAGGAACGATGTGCCGAAACTGGAGAGAGTCCAAAGAAGGGCAACAAAGATAAGGGAATGGAGGACATAAGCTATGAGGAAAGACTACAAGCATTGAACTTATTCTCTCTGGAGAGGAGACGCTTGAGAGGGGATATGATATCAATGTACAAATTCTGTACTGGCGACCCTAGCATAGGAAACAAACGTTTCAGCAAAAGGGAATTTAAAAAGACACAAGGCAATTCACTAAAATTAGAGAAGTGGTTTACCTTAAACTGCGTAAAGGGTTCTTTACTGTCAGAGTGGTAAGGATGTGGAATTCTCTTCCACAAGCAGTGGTATCAGCAGGGAGCATCGATAGTTTCAAAAAAAACGATTAGATGGGCACCTTAACGACCACAACATACAGGGGTATATCATGTACTTTTAACTGCAAACACACACGCTCACACACATCATAGGTTGAACTGGATGGATTGGTGTCTTTTTTAACCTCACTAACTATGTAACCCATTGATCAGTTTGATTTGCAGTTCTCACAGTAGGTAACCTCCATTTCTACTTTTATTTATTTTTTTTCAGAACATTCAATATAGATTATACATTACCCAACAACGGTAGAGGTCAAGAAGCTTAGAACTGGCAGTAGGACATCCTGGTTAATTTTTGGTAAAATGTCCATCAAAGTAGTGTCTGAAAGGTAGATGATGATCTTTTGAGTCAAGGTGACGGCAGCTAAGAGACCAGCTTCCCTGCGGCTGTTTAGTCTGCACCCACTGCTGGGAGCCACCTGCATGTGAACAATAGCAGTTAATGAACAGACTATACATGAAAACATGAATTCAGTTCCAAACTTTGTATGTACATCACACATTGATTGGTTCAGTAAAACCTGCAGAGATTTAGGCCAGCTATACACAAAGCAAATTTCTTTCCTGCAACCACGGGCTTGATTTTCCCATCAACACAGTCTTGATACAGGAATCCCTCCTGCCAGGCCATTGTCTTGTCCAGGCAGGGGAAGTCATCCCCCGTGGGAGAAACAATGATTATGGCTAGCGACTATAGAACAGCCACAAGCGATAATCGCAAATGAATCTGGCAGGACGATTGAACCATAATTGATTGGTTCTGCCCATTAACAGTTCAAATCTTGGCCGGTTAAGGCTGAACCGGCCTTACACGCTGTCATACACATATATGATCAGCCACTGGAGAAAGTGTGAACAATAATCCCAAGGCTAGTAGGTCTTTATCCACTTCAGGGGTACCTGGACACAAACTGAGGTGTTCATGTGACTACCTGACAAACATGAATAATTGTGTCATCCAAGGAACCAAAAGGACTGCCTCCAGCTAACGGAAATTGGAAAAAACGTAGGATTTGGTTAGAAAATTAACTCCAAGTAGGCTTCGTTCCAGGGTCACAGGCGGTGGACCAGATACATAGGGCCGTGAACATTATATCCTTACTTCACTCTAATTGGGATGGCTTAGGACTTAGACAGGGAATGTTATTATCACTAGATCTCCATAAAGGCCTTGGATTCCCTCTCTTGGCCTTTCCTGTTCCACATTTAGAGGCAATGGAATTTTGGGCCCAAATTTCTCCCATTATTAAATGTGCTGTACTTCACTCCACCATTTAACATAGTAGCCTTTGGCCGTAAATCAGAACTATTGCAAATTAGAACAGGGGCCAGACTGGGCTGTTCTCTCTCGCCACACCTATTTGTTGTTGCTAAAGAAAAATTGGCTGTTGTCATCAGGACCAATGCTAACATAAACAGTGTCTTGAGCAGTGACAGAGATCATAAATGTTCAGTATTTGCGGATTATCTTTTATTATTTATCACAGACCCTGTCACGACCCTACCTAATCTGGTTTCACTTCTATCCAAATTTGGAGCGATATCAGGCCTGACAGTCAACCAATCTAAAATCGGAGGCAATGGACATTAATCTTCCTGCCTCGACCTTGACGTCTATACGTGCTTCCTTCCCGTTTTGGTGGTGTATGCAGGCCCTCCCCTATACAGGAGGAAAATTCACCCTATAAAAGGCTTACTATGTCCCCCTCCTCTCTTCTATGGCAGAAGACTTGAACTGGCAGAACGCTACTCTCTTGGATGGGCAGAATAGGTGCAATTAACATGACGACCCTTCCCAGAATTCTTTATTATTTTAAGTCCTTGCCAATACCAGTTCCCACGACATTTTCTAAACAACTAAAATTATCATTTTTCAGATTTATCCAGAGCCAGGGAGGTTGCAGAGTGGCTTAATCTTCCTTGTATGTCTCAAAATGGCAGGCGGGACTGGGAGTTCCCCACTTTTTGCGTTACTATAGAGCAGCCCAATTGGTGCAACTCTAGAAAAAATATTTTTGTACAACTTACAAACCTAAAAATGGGGAAAACTGGAGGCACAAGCAAGTTCCTCACTGCCCATTGACCTTCTACTGTGATTATCCCCTAGGGAGAGTAAAGCCATTCTGAGCCCATTTCTTTCCCAATTCCCTGGGTCTCTAGGACAGGTTATGCAAAATATATTCTCTAAAGTCACCTCATATCTCAGTGGCCCCCATTTTCGTAAATCCGCACTATCCACCAGGCCAACATCTGCAACAGTTTACATGGTGGATTAATATAGGTCTTTACAGGATAGTATATTTTATAGGACCATAAGGGCATTAGAAAGCCTTCTTACTTTTGGGATACTCTGGAACTGCCCCCAACTGAGTCGTTTAGACTCTGCCAAATTACTCATTATTTACAGACACTATGCCAAGATCAGGGGGACATCACCTGTCATGACATCACCCTTTATGAAAACAAATGCCTGAGGGGTCTGAGGACACGGGGTAGTATTTCAGAGCTGTATACTTTGATAGCGGATCAGGGCTGTAAACTATCAGTTAGCCGGGGAGGCGTACCTGGGGGAGACTATCAATGAGGACGTTTGGTCCAAGTGGTCAACCATGGTGCACAAAGGAATTCTGAACACTTCCCTGGTGGAAGCAAATTATAAAAAAGGTACTGTCGCAATGGTACCTCGTTCTGACAAGGTTAGTCAAAATCTACCCGGGCTGCATCTCCTCTCTGCTGTTTCAGGGGGTGTGGCCAGAAGGGTACAATGCTCCACATTTGGCGGACGTGCCTGAAAGTTTAATGCTTCTGGATAAGAATTTTCAATTTGGTTTACTTGGTGACTGTACTGAATATACCTAAAAACGTTAAGACAGCCTTATTTTCTGATTGATTTTGCAAGCGAGCTACCCAGAAATCTCAAAATCCTCACCTTTTTTTTTTTTTATCTTCCTGGCAGCCAAGACCAACATAGCACAAGCATGGAAAACCCCAGATAAATTTATCATTAGTTAAAAAAAAAAAAAAAAAAAAAAAAAAAGATTCCTGGATCATTATAAAATGAAAAAAAAAACCGACTAGTATCCTTTGTGATCAACATCAGCTTCGAAAAGGTTTGGGAACCCCTGGATTAGAGATCTCCAGTCACCATGAGCGGTGGGGTGGAGGGAGGGGTCAGGAGTCGGGAACGCGGTGATCGACTGTAAACCTCTTTTTCTCTTTTCTCCTTTTGCTTATCTCCTTTTTTTTCTATTCCTTCATACAATTTCTCACTTTGCTCGGTTTTTGGTTTCCACACATTTGATAGTGAGCTTTAAGGTTACCCTAAGCCTAGATTATACTTGCATTATACAATGCTTTTCAGAATCATATAAGCAGAATAGCTTTGCATTGCGAGAAGTGTTAATGGTAACATTGTTATGCACACAGTGAATGGTCTTCCTCGATCAGTGAGTTCTAGGCCTCTCACAAATCTTCACCTTATTCTCGAGACAGAGACGGTCGTGGATAGTAACTTTGATATTGTATTGCTGTGCAATGACCAAAATGTACTGATCCAGAAGACAAAATGAACTCCATACATCTATTAAAAATGTTTGTAGTAATGTATTTATTTTATTGAATCCTATTTTTTTTTTTTTTTTTTTATCTGCCGTCAGTGGAGTCAATTTTGCAATTTTTCAGTCTTCGTGTACTGTAAGCCACACGGTTTTACTCTAATTGTTTTTAAAACAGATTTTTCTTTACCCTCCTCCCTCCTGCTCCCCTCTATTTATTTGACTCATACTTTTCTCTTCTACTTTTTGGATGCTGCCCTGAAATGTGTACCCTGTATGCAGGGCCGTCTTTAATATGGATTGGACCCTGGGCAAACATTTTCTTGGGCCCCCCCCCTCCCATGCAATTTAGCTCTCCACCCCAAAGTCTCAATAAACAAACACACACATAGAATTACAAAAAAAAAAATTCTTTGCAAAGTGAAGCTTTACCTCATTTACTAAGCTCTGGAGCAACTGCTCTTGTCTTGCAGAGTGCAACTGCACTTCCAAAGTGCTCAGTCTATTTACCTATTGTAAATCAAGTGTAGAATGAACCTGTGCTTTCCCCATGCAGTGCTGCTTGGGAGGGGGTTTAAGAGCCGGTTCACACTGGGGTGACTTGTCAGGCCAGGTCGCCTGACAAGTTGCCGCGGGTCGCCTGTCATAGATTAGCACAGGACCCATTCTAATAGGAGCGACCGACTTAGAAAAAGGGTCCTGAGCTTCTTTTGGGCGACCTGGAGCGACCTCACAGATCACCCTGGCAAGTCGGGTCGCTGCAATGTGAACCGGCTCTTAAAGTGATTCCAAAGGTTTCATTTTATTTATTTAAATAACAGACATGTTATACTCAGGGGCAGACTGACCATTTTCATGCATAGTGCCCCTTTACACATCGAGTACCCCTTATCACATCACAGCGCCCCATTACATTGCAGCAATTTTCATGTATAGTGCCCCTTTACACATCGCAGTACCCCTTATAACATCACAACACCCCATTACATTGCAGCCATTTTCACATCAATGTATATACTAGTGCGGTATGACTTAAACTTGCAGGGGGAGCAGTTTTTTTATTTGTAAATTACTTTACTACTGCTTTAGGCCTGATTTACATGTATGCGGTTTGGCGGCCCACATTTTAGAAGGGCATAGCATCCTATTCATTTCAATAGGCTGCTATGCCTGCGTTTCCTGTAGAAAAAAGGTGCATGCAGCATTTTAAAATTTCAGTGGTCTTGAAATCCACCCTGCTTTTGCACCATGCGGCTTACCTGCACTGGCAAGCTTTCTGCATTTTTAGGTATGTGGGCCATGCATTTAAAAACACTGTGTTTGCATGACACAGTTAACGCAAATGCACTGTGTTTTTAAATGCATGGTCCACATACTTAAAAATGCAGTAAGCTTGCCAGTGAAGGAACTGCAGGTAAGTCGCGTGGTGCATGATGCCACTGAAATTTTAAAATGCTGCATGCACTTTTTTTTTCTGCGGGAAACGCATAGCAGCCCATTCAAATGAATATAATGTTGTGCCTTTGAAAATGTGGGCCCCCAACCTGCATACATGTGAATCAGGCCCTTCAAGCAGTGTCTGGTCTGGTGGTGGCCCAGCCATGCAGCATGCTCTCTAATAAATAAATCCTTCTGGACACAGCCACAGCCTGCATTCTGGAATGGTCAGGATTTACTAACTGGATTAAATGCTGTCATGTGCACCCCCCCACCTTCTATGCATCTGTGCAACTTAAGGGTGGTGGATGCGCTGACTGGGCAGCAGTGGAAAATCTCTAAAAATGTCCAGTGGCAGGTTCATTTTTTATTAGAGGGGGTACATTATTACATTATTATTGACACTACCTATGGGGAGCCTGGGAGCCTAGGGAGGAGAAAGACCTACCTGGTCCGGTCCTCGCCAGCTCCGCTCTGTTCAGTGGCTGCGACGCTGCGTGACAGGACAGGAGCACTCTGCTATAGGCTGGCTCCACTGTCCTCCGTCACACACCATTTACGGCAAGGGGCAGGGTCAGAGCGTCAGTGGCTCTCGAGGCCCTGCCCACTCACCTCTCCTCGCTGCTTGCTAGAGAGCAATGATACAGCACAGTGCGCCGATGCCAGGCCCGGCCGGATGCCGGCTTTTCTGCACAGTATATCAGGTGACGGACAGGGTCACGGACCGGTAGATTTACAGCGGTCAGTGCCGATGGGGCTCCCGATTTGCGGCTTAAGGGGCAGCTTTGCTTTGGGCCCCTAAAGTTTGACAGGGCCCTGGGCAGCTGCCCCTTTTGCCCTGCGGTAAAGACGGCCCTGCCTGTACGACTCATGGAACTATAATTTGCTGTTATGTAATCGCTTTCGAAAATTGTGGCGGCTCTTCTACGACAAATTTTGCACTGGAATCATAGAGTCCCACATCGGTGCTATTTATTGTAGCAAATTGTATTCCACTGTTCTGATCTTTCTGTTGTGCTCTTTAACCATAACTTGCCAGTGCCTTAGCTACTGTATTGTTTGCGGTTTTGTACCTCAAATTTGAAAATAAAACAGATTGAAAGAAAAACACAAAAACTGAAGAACTTTGATCTAATAAAGAACACCTTTATTTAAAAAAAATGTGTGTTATCTGGAAAAAATACCTGAATTTGAATTGATTTCCCTTTTAATCATCTGTGGAACTCAGACACGGAGAGACAGTTCTGGGGAATCAATCAGATGTGCTACAACTGCAAGTGCTGACATGGAAAAGGAGACAGGTGGATGACGCTTCAACCTTTTTGCCGCTTTTCAAGTGTCCAGGCACAGGTTGGGGGCATGCAATTGACCAAGCTGTGTGGCTTAACTGCAGCAGATAAGAGTTAGGTCACCAACCTGACTGTGCTGAGAATTAGGGCTGTGTAAATCTCAGGGCTGGATGGGCAGAAACACAAAAAACTTTGAGCAGGTTGTGCAGCTTGCTTGTATGTATATTAGCTGTGTTCTTAGCTATCTACCTAGGGTTCAGCTTCAAATGTCTGCAACAAAAATGTTTTTATTCATTTTTGTCAATGCAATTATTTAATTTTAGCAGGTGTCATTTATACATCTGATGTTAATCTGCTAATAACAGGATTTTAAGGTTGGCCAAAAACTGAATGTGATATGTACAGCATAATTTGCAATTTGTTTGCAATTCTTTACAACATTGAATAGTTTTGCTGAAAAATGAAAAAAAAAAAAAATCCACAGGATTCATGTAGGACCACCCGAGGAGCAAGAAAATGTAGTGCTTATTAGTGTATGATCAATTTTCTTCCATCAGGATTTGCAAAAAAAAAAAAAAAAGGTGAATGGACAGAAAGAAGCTATAATCAAAGCTACTGCTTTGAATTTGGATTTAAGATAATCTAGACAACATACACTGGAATTTCCAAATGTATCACAAAAAAAAAAAAAACACTGATAAAAGAAAACCAATGTAGGAAGGGAAAAGGCAGAATGTTTTGCTAAGTTTGCACTCCAGGTCACCAGCTGAAATACAGGAATTTCACCTTCCTGGTTTCTTGCTAGTTTCACACTGTGCTGCCTCTTACAGCAAATCGAGGTACACTTTAAGCGGCCCAGTACAGAAGACGACTATCTTCCCTAGTCTTTTCCGCTTCACATTCTACATAACCAGTCTCTCAGCTCTGATAATGGGTAACTGAGAATAGGTTTTTTTTTTTTTTTTATTATACAAACAGGCTTTGCAACAGGTAAAATCTGAAGCTGGACTCTAAGCAAACAGCTAAAACACAGCTGAAATACACAAGACCAGTCTTATCTGCCTAAAGGAATTGCAATTCTGTCTATCCACTTTTACCATTACTACACCTGTGCCTCACAGCACATACTGGAGGTTGAAGGCAAAAGCAACACAGTTCAAGTCATTTGCTCACTTTCTTCCGTCAAATACCTGTGCATGCAGCAGAGCTTGATTAGATATTGTTGGCCTTCCCTCTCCCTTTGTGGTGCTGTGCATAGGATGACAGAGACCAAAAACGCATTTAGGGCTCTTTCACACGGCCGCTCCGATTTTTTATTCCGCTGCGGCACTTTTTTTTTCACGGACACGTCCGCTCCATATGTCCGCATATCATCCCTTCCGTTTGCGGATGATATACGGATATAATGTAGGTCTATGGGGATTGCGGATGTCAGCGGATGACACCGCTGACATCCGATTTTGCATCCTTTCCGGTTTTTTTAAACGGAAGAAAAATAGGGTTCTGTTCCATTCCAAAAAACTGTACAGAACTGAAAGGACAAAAATCGGATGTCAGCGGATGGTCACCTGCTGCAGTTTTAATTTCAGGGTGAAAACAGAAAGCAGCACAGGTCTGCACCTGATTAACAGAGGGAATATGTCCCCCTATATTTTTATAGGGGTTCCCGCAAAGTGTAGTCCTGTTGTAGGGGATGAGAGCTGTCAGCAGAAACCGAAGTCCGATTCCCCAATGGAGTTGCTCTCTCATTGGCTGAACTAGTGAGAATTAAACTATTGCTGCCTTTTCTGTCTCATGTGATTCTGCAGTTTTCTGGCAAGAAAAGCAGCTACATCCATTAAACTGGGGATGCATTTTGGGAATTCAAAATCACCAGTGTAACATGACTTGTGAACCAGGTGCTCCATTGCAATGGATCCAGTCACATGGTGACAGCTTCTACCAAAATAGTTCAGCCTTCAGATAGCTTACTTTGAAAAAATAAACCTTTATTGTGCTGGGTGGGGTGTGCTGTGCTGGAACGTTACACTCAAAATACGGGTGTAACATGTTCCAAAGTTGAACCTTTCTGACCTGTCTGCTCCACTAGAAAGCTTTCAGTAAAGAGTGTGAGAGGAGACAAGTGTAGTGCGTGGCCTGTACATTCTACATTCTGAGTCATACACTGAACTTCCACTTCTCATACTCTGTTAATTTTGCCGAGTGCAACGTTTCCCAATGATGTCTATGGATTTGTCCACTTATTACAGGCAGAAGAACCTAGTGTACAATATGGTAGTTACAAGTATGTTCATTTCCAAAATCAGCCTCACCTCACAAATTCTGGAACTTGGCTTTGAATAGCCAGACTAAGTCTTGTTTCACACTTGGTCGCTCCGACTTAGGGGGCGACCTGTGAAGTCGCGTACAGCGCGACTTGCACGGACTTCATAAAATGAATGTCAATGCAAGTCACCTCCAGGTCGCCCCGAAGTAGTACAGGATCCTTTTTCTAAGTTGGAGCGACTTGTGTCGCTCCTATTAGAACCGGTCCTGTACTACCCAATGACCGCAACGGTGCACGACTTGCCAGGCTGACCAAATCGACTGACAAGTCGTATTAGTGTGAACCGGCACTAAGGGAGGGATTACAAAAAAGAAAATACCATTTAATGTTTGTGTACTGTTAAGCAGTATCCATTTGGTGTATCAAAATACAAGACATTTTATTTTTATTTTTTATTAAAGCGGAGTTCCACCCACATTTTACAATGCCCTCCATGCAGCACTTGTGTGCATCCTAACAATGAATTGGCAATTATTTTTGTTTTCCCGGTTTACTTACCTTCTTTATGGAGCAAAATCTTTTCACTTCCTCCTTATGTGGCCGCGGCCAACTACGTCATTTCTGGCTTTGCATTGGCTCCTGGGAGAGGAGTGTCATCAATCTCAGGAGTCAACGGGGTATGGAAACCTGGCCTGCAAGCTGTGGGACTCGCTTGCAACACACTGCGCATGCGCGAAATCCCAGAGGAGGGACACTACGGCTTCAGATGCCCACGCTGTACAATAACTGCTCAAAGTAAGTAATTCATGCTGCGATGTAAACAAAACAGGGGACAGTTTACTGGATGTCTTTATTTAAATGCACGAGCCCTGACTATTCTATGGGTATTTTTAGCTTAAAAAAAATAAATAAATAATAATTTGGCTGGAACTCCGCTTTAACTGCTTGGCATGGCATCCGGCGGTAGTTACAACTTACCAGGTAGCTGATGTAAGGCAGATACTGATAGGTAAGAAAAGGTTCCCCATAGAGATGAGCCATATGCATCAGGCACTCCAGCACAGGCCTTGACACCTGATCACCGTACACCAACCTCTTGACATTTAGTGGGCTATTTTCCTCCATGTTAGATAGAAACTGATGTCTCTGGTGACCTGCATACGATAGGGATCATGCATATATTAACCCTGCAATTTTTCGATTGAAAAAACAGATCCATATTTTTTCTGTAACGCTTTTAACAAAATGTAATTTCATCAAAATTTTTCAAGTTAATACTAAACGTAACTGAGAGAACTGGCCTTCCATCCTCAAAGCACATTGCAGGTGAGGTCTATATTCAGTTTGTGCTTTGAAGTTGTGTATTACACTGTTAACTAGCAATGCAAAACAAATCGACAAAATAAAGAAACCACTAAGTACTGAAAAAAAAAAAAAACACAACATGGATGATTGGGAGTTACAGCTGAAATGCATAAGGTTGACCATACATGGACTGATTTTTGGATAAAGATTGAACTATTGCAAACCAGACAAGAATATAAACTTAAAAAATAAGTTCACATTTTCATAATATGTTACACCCATATACCGGGTGTAAAATGTAACACGTCATGAACAGACTGCCCCCCCTATTCCCGTTGTGACAGCTAGCGGGGTTCTTCTCTCTCTCCCCCCCCCCCTTAGCTGTCCCCGCCCGACCAGCCGCGTCACTAATTGACAGGGCTCTGTGCCTTAGCGGCTGTCGGATTGTAGTTTTCAATGAACTACCACGACTCTGTGGAGCATTGTTGTAGTGCGTTCATTCTTCCCGTCAGATTGTGTCTGCTTACCCATACGGGATATACAGGCAAGCAGATACACTGGCAGATCTGCTGGAAACCTGCAATGTTTTACAGGCTCCAAAAAATATATAAATGCACATTTATTTACCTGCAAAAAAATATGCATTTATTATTTTTTCCCAAAAAGTGAACTTATCCTTTAAAAAGTTCACCTGATCTGACGTATGCCTGTTCACCCTCCTCTAGCCCAGCAGACATCCCAGGCTTAGGGAAAACAGGAACTGACCAGGTTGGATTTTTCATGTCTGATCACTACAAGTTTGCAAAACAAAAGCAGCCATATCAAACTTGAACAACCAGCTTTGTCTATAGAAAGCTGCAGTTTTGAGGCTGAAGGGTTTGTGAGCAGAGCAAGGGCATGCAAAAAGTTATCACAGGGCAGGCAAAACAATCAGTTCTAGCTCCATTTACAGATCTAGTGGTCCAATTTTTAACAAAACTATAAGATCTAAAATATTTAAACAAGGCAGTAACTGGATTTTTGTAATAAAAATAGTAATCATACATGAGTGCACTGATTGGGATTTGCTATGTGAAGCATGTGAGACAGCAATTTCTTAAAATAAGAGACAAACAATTACCAACATAACAGGACGTGAGTAATCGTAGCAGATTCCTGCCAATGCAGCGGGAGGTCACAGTTGGACCTAGCTTGGCTGAAAGCCACCTTACCATCTTACAAGCTGTATCTGCAAAACAAAAGTGCACCCAGATAAAAAGTACAGTACACAGGAAACTATCCTGATAACGTTAAAACAAAGCAAAGTAACCAAGGTTGAAAAAGTTTTGTAGTAGACAGAGTTGAAGGAATTAAAAACAGGGGTGCTTAACCTTTTGAAGAGCGAGGGCCACCTAAGTGATTTGGTAACCGGTCCCAGGCCACAATGAACTATATGGTTTTACTGCCCCCAAACCAAAAATGTAAACAATCCCTTACTGTCTAAGCCCCCTATAAGGCTGCTTCACACTGATACGCTGCAGTTTATCTGCACCTGCAATTTTCCTGCGCTGAGAGATGGGCCAAACCTGCAAAATATAATAAAAATCTATGGCTCAGTCCAGCTAACCCGCAGGAAAGCTGCAGTGTGAAAGCAGCCTAATAGTGGTTAACCCCTTTTACAGGTGTTGTTATGCCCACTGCTAGAAGCTATTATGCCCAGCATATGTGTTAATACACTGACTTTTTCCTCTTTCAGCTGCTGCTGACATCGCTCTCCAGGCTGCTAGAAAGGATTAGAGGCAGAGTGCACTTTGGTATCACTCCGCCTGGTACAGGAGCTGAAGCTACAGAGGAAGCATCCGTTTATGCAGCTCCTACTGCCAGCAATGCCTCACTGCACTCTAAGGGCTCTTTCACACGGGCGATCAGTTTTTATTCTCCGCTTCGGTCCTTTTTTTTTTTTTTCACGGAGTGGATGACACTTGTGTCATCCGCTCCGTATGTCCGCATATCATCCCATCCGTTTGTGGATGATATACGGACATAATGTAAGTCTATGGGCATTGCGGATGTCAGCGGATGACACCGCTGACATCCGATTTTGCTTCCTTTACGTTTTTTGAACGGAGGAAAAATAGGGTTCTGTTCCGTTCCAAAAAACGGAACAGAACTGAAAGGAAGAAAATCGGATGGTATTCCGCTGACATCCGCAATGCCATTGACTTACATTATGTCCGTAAATCATCCGCAAAAAAAATAGGATGATTTGCGGACATACGGAGCGCCCATGTGAAAGGGCCCTTAAGATTGCAGGCCACATCAGAGGGCTCCGCGAGCCACAGGTTGAACACCCCTGCTTTAAAAAAGAACCACAAATCTTAAACACAAACTAATGCAATTATAAAAAAGCATACTGTGTCAAACATTACAAAAAAATACTCAGTTTTTAAATCCCAATTTAGTTTACATTATTAAAAGGCATGATGCACAAACACATAGTTTTATACTATCGAAACGCAAACTGTATATTAGTTAAAAGACTCGATCATCTAGTGGACCTAGCTTTATGCAGGCATATAACTACAGAACGTTCTAAATATTTTTTTATTTTTAAGACAAACAGGACAGGCGTAAGAGCAAAACATTATAACAGCAAGTATAAAAATGTGCTTATTGAGGAGACAATTCAGTGCCAATTTGTGAAGAACCATGAATGCCTATGAAACACAATAGTCTTATGCTGCTTTTTTTTCCATGATAGAAGAAATGTCAACGTCTATGAATGAAATGGTGTATAAAGTAGAAAAAGGTAGCATAATGAATGTTGAAAAAGTAATAAAAAAAAAAAATTGACAGCTACATATTAATAAAAGGGTAGTTAAAAGTAGTTAGAATAAATCTAACAGAACATAACCACCAGCAGAAGTTATAGTTCATCATATAATAAATAATGATATCATGTATTATACCTGCATATATCAAAAAAAGAAGGGTTTTAAGGCACACCTATTCACCTAGATAGAGTGGGGTCATGAGTAGTCGGTGAAGGTGATAAAATGTTGAGTTTGCCCAGGGATCCTTTCACTTTCGCACTGAAACCAAGTAATGTAAAAATAAGCATGGTCTCTCTCAACTGATCCCTTGGTTATTCTAGGCCAAAAAGTTAAGCCATTTACCTTCTTTTTTTTTTTTCTAATAGATAGGTTTGTGTCATGAGGCATACAGGTTTTCTAAAAGCATTATTTTGAACAAATATGATTTTAGACTTGTTAAAGTTGGAAATTACGGTAGGAGCCATTTAGAATACTTTTTTTTATTCCGAAGAGAAATCGGTTTCCATATGGTTAGTGAAGTGGCACTCTACATTGCCTGCATTATAAAAATAGACCAATCATTGTGTTTAGGAGTCTCAAAATTCATGAGAGGTTTTTTTTTTTCCCCATTTACTTTGACTGGGCAAGACTAAATGGTTGGATTAAAGTGAGGAACTGGGTATTACATTTTAAGACACGAAATAAGTGAGGTGGTGAAGGTCCAGTATGCTCGATGTACAACATGATCTTGAACTGGACCTCTCTAAGTCAATACCACCACCTTTCTCAAGCATATCCAACCAATCAATAGCAATATTCTTAATGGTCTATTAAAAAAAAGGTATTGTTGACATGTGGCATAGGCATAAGGCCACCAGTTTTTAATTTCAGACAGTACAGGTGCATCTCAAGAAACAAGATTAAAAAAAAAAAAAAAAAATGTGATTTTTGACTTACCCTAAAATCCATTACTCTGATGTTCATTGACAGACACAGCTCTTCATCTTCAGGACCGTAGGGTTATGCTGTCCCCTACAGGAGAGGGACACTAGGCAGAGAAATGCTTGAGCACATCTATGGGGCAGTGCCTGGGGGTATACTCTCACTTCCTGCTATAGGTATTCAGTTTTGTAACAAGCAGCGTCAAAAGAAAAAAAAAAACAAACAACTCCAAAGAGGGGGCGGGTGCTGTGTTCATCAATGAACATCAGAGAAATGGATTTTATGGCAAGTCAAAAATACCATTTTATCTTTCGTTTATTGATGGACAAAGCTCTTCATTTTCATTACCGTAGGGACGTCCCAAAGCAGTCAAACATGAGGGGTGGGAACAGCAGAAAAACTTCCCAAAGGCTAAAACAAACCCAACCAGGTAACATGGAGCACAACTGAAAAAAAAAAAAAAAAAACACCCTAAAAGAGGAGAAATCCTCTAAACAGCAGCCTGCAACACTTTGCAGCCAAAAGAAGCATCCGCAGATGCCAACACATCCACTTTATAAAACTTTGTAAATGTGTGCACAGACGACCAAGTGGCCGCTTTGCAAACTTGCACTACTGACGCCTGATAATGGAAGGCCCAGGAGGAACTAAGCACCCAAGTAGAGTGCACCCTGACAGGGAAAGGAGGAACCTGACCCTTAATAGAATAAGACTGAACCACAGTCTGCCTGATCCATCTGGAAATGGTTGCAGCAGAAGCAGCCAGCTCCTTGCGAGGTCCATCCGTGAGGACAAACAGTGAGTCTGACTTTCGAAATGACTCCGTAGCTGCCAGGTACACCCTGACTGCCCGAACCACATTCAGGGAATGCAAGGCAACTTCCTTAGAATGCTTAGGACACAGGCAAGGCAACTCAATGTCTTCATTCAGATAAAAATCGGAGACTTTCTTTGGAAGGAACGTTGGCCCTGTCAAAGAACCACATTATCACTATGAACAACTAGATAAGGTGAACGGCAAGACAGCCCTGCCAGATCAGATAACCTGCACCGAAGTAATAGCCACCTTCTTGGACAATGCAAGCAGGGGAATCTCCCGAGGATTTTCAAAGGGAGGTTTCTGAAGAACTGTCAACACCAAATTGAGATCCCACGGTGGCAATGGAGACCGTACCAGGGGAGCCAAGTGTCTCACTCCCTGTGAAGGAGTCGCGGCAGAAGCTTTACAGGAGGAAAGGGGTATATCAGACGATAATGACTCAAGAAAGCCACTAGGGCATCTGTGGCGTCGGCTAGAGGGTCCCGAGACAGTGTCACAAACCTCTGAACTTTCATGTTGAAGCGAGAGGCCAACAGGTCCACCTCGGGAGTACCCCACCAGAGACACAACTGACTGAACACCTCCGTATAAATAGACCATTCTACCTGGTCCAACGCCCGTCGACTGAGATAGTCTACCTGCCAATTTTCCACCCCTGGAATGTGTACAGCAGAGAGGGCTGGAACAAACCGTTCTGCCCACCTTAGAATGTCTACTACTTCCCGACCTGCCAGCACACTTCTTGTGCCCCCTTGGTGATTGGCATAGGCCACAGCTGTGGTTATGTCCAATCGAATCCGTACCGGACATCCTTGGAGGTTAACTGTCCAATGATCCAGGCAAAGCCTGATCGCTCAGAGCTCCAGTATATTGATCGGTAGCCTGGACTCCTCCAGAGTCCAGACCCCTTGAGCACAATCCGTGCCGAGGACGCCTCTCCACCCAGACAGGCTGGCATCCGTGGTGACAACCGTCCGGGACAGGGGAAGAAAGGATTTTCCCTGAAGAAGTACTGGAGAACAAAGCAACCAAACCAGGGGCCCCCTTGTTCTCCAGGTCAACATGAACAGATTGTCCAAGAGACTGAGGATCCTTGTTCCATTTTACCAGAATCTCCTTTGCAGAGATCTCGTGCGAAACTGTGCAAATGGAAGTGCCTCGAAGGTAGACACCATCAGGCCCAGCACCCACATGCAGGTCCAAAGAGATGACCGTCTGCTGGACAGCAGAAGCCGAATCGCCTCCTGCAACTTCTGAAGTTTTGCCACAGGGAGGAATGCTCTGGCTGAGGCCGAGTACAGAGTCAGTCCCAAATATTCCAGGCTCGTGGATGGGACCAGAGCAGACTTCTGAAAATTTAGAATCCAACCAAACTCCCTCAGCGTTTGCAGAGTGATCTCCAAGTTGGCCAACAGGGCAGTCGAAGACTCTGCTCACAAAAACAGATCGTCCAGGTACACCAGTATAGCGATCCCCCGCTGACACAATAATGCTAGAACCAGGTCCAACACTTTTGTGAAGACCCGAGGAGCAGAGGGGAGACCAAAGGGTAATGCCACAAACTGATAATGCTCCTCGATCACAGCAAAGCGGAGGAAGAGCTGATGGGTGATACAAATTGGAATGTGAAGATAAGTGGATGTAAGAAGGTCCCCCTGATGTAGGGATGCTACCACTGTGCGAGTTGACTCCATTCAAAACTTCTGTACCCACACAAAGCAGTTTACCGCCTTGAGGTCCAGAATTGGACGCACCTTGTCATCCATCCTGCGAACCATAAACAGGTTTGGATAGAAACCCTGAAAGCGTTCTGACATCGGAACCGGGACCAACAAGTCTTGCACTGCCCCATAGCGTTCCTGTAAGCGATCTGGGGATAAGTGCAGGTTGGAAGGAAAAAACCTTGCTGGCGGGTGTAATCGAAACTCGATCTTGTAGCCGGATTGAACGACTTTGTGGACCCACTTATCCTGAATGAGGAAGGTCCATGGGTCATAAAACAGCAACGATGTCCCCAAACCCCTGATATGGGTGAGGGTGCCCCTTCATGCGGAGGAGCTTTTGTCCGCAGGCCTGACAGACCCCGCTCTTGGTTTACCCCGACCAAGACATATAGCTATTAGCACTAGAGACCAAGGATTTCCCACTGCCGAATCACCGCCCATCTGAGCTCCAAAAACATGGCCCCTGCTATTTTTAATGAGATACTATAGGCAAATGGCCGCTGAGGCTACACCAACATGGCCGTTTATCTGTAGCAAACCAGCCTACAAGAAAATGGCGGCCCAGGGCTCCCAGGGGGACCCACAGCCGGAAAAAAAATGATCCCACCAAGAAGGGGGGCCCAGACAGGCGCCCCCACCAGGCCCATTCCCCTCAAGGAGCAATCGTTTTGGGCACCGGCATCACGCTCCCCCCCCAACCCCCATTGCCAGTGCCGAACCCCAATTCACTTAAGAAAAGCCATGTCCACCCCAGGGTGGGTTGAGCAGTGGGGGGCCACAGAGACCACCAGGCTAGGGGGAGGTGAGACGCGATTGTAAAGCATAGGACTCGGGAGTCTGATTATCCCATGGAGGGGCCAACATCCACCCCAAAACCCCGCCGGGGTAGAGGGGGGGGGGGGACAGCTACTTACCACACCAGTAACCGGGTGGGCACCGCTCTGGACAGGACACCACTCCATGGTAATGTGGGTGCTGTCGGCCAGGAGGAACGCTGTGAATCAGGCCAAAGCCACTTCATATGCGCCCTCGCGAGACGTTTACCTCGCAGGCCAGCCCCCGTTCCAGAGGGGCTATGTCGTAGCCAACCTAGCGCGGAGCTGTAGTCTGCATGCGCTCGCTGGCCGGACTAGGGGGACCTTAAGGATCTAGATTATCTAGTTTGTTGCCCAGTCCGGCAGTCAATAATAGATTCTCACAGGAACAAAATAATTAAAGAAAAAAAATAGCTAGGACCAGAGATCCCAGCAAGAAACTAGGTCCTTAGAAACATAGAATGTGTCGGCAGATAAGAACCATTTGGCCCATCTAGTCTGCCCAATATATCTGAATCCTATGAATAGTCCCTGGCCCTATCTTATATGAAGGATAGCCTTATGCCTATCCCATGCATGCTTAAACTCCTTCACTGTATTTGCAGCTACCACTTCTGCAGGAAGGTTATTCCATGCATCCACTACTCTCTCAGTAAAGTAATACTTCCTCATATTACTTTTGTGATGGTGTTCACCATCACTGGAATTTAAGGACAGATGGGTGAGGGGTTGAATTGCTTCATTTTTGTCAGCAAGGTCAATTGTTCCCTTTGCCATGAGGTTTCTGAGCAGGAAGCCCACTCCTAATATGGTCATCCCAGGAAGTTCTGAGGAGCCGGACTGTCTGGGGTGGCTCCCCATTCAACTATTGTCAGGTGGGCTAATGCTAATGACCGCACCTGTTGTCTGCTAAGGGAGGTATTGACACAGAGTAATGTGTTTTCAGGGCTCGTTAGACAACCATTGTTCTGTGTCTGACTATTGTGTACATTGATTGCCCCATGGGGCTTCTGTCTCCTTGCATTGGTCAAAGTTATCTGACCAATCACTACTGACTCATTTTCAAGCCCTCATTTGCATTGGTCAAAGCTATCTGACCAATCCCTGTTGACTCATTTCAAGCCCTCATTTGCATGGATATTCCACTTTCTGTATAAAGTGTGCTGTGTTCTTCCAATAAATTGTCTTCCTGTTTGAACTTACATACAGCCTGCTTGGTGTTTGTTCTAATGGATTCCGAACGGCACATAGCTGTAGTTTGGATCCCGGATCCTTGGTTGACCGAACCATCAGACAATGCGATCTGCAAGCTGACTGACTAGAAACAGAGGAGTGTCGGGAGAGCGGACAGAGCGAGCAAGGGTCTCGTCACAACTTTTAAACCTTTGCCCCTCTAATTTAAAACTGTGTCCTCTTGTGGTAGTTTTTCTTCTTTTAAATATGCTCTCCTCCTTTACCGAGTTGATTCCCTTTATGTATTTAAAAGTTTCTATCATATCCCCTCTGTCTCTTCTTTCTTCCAAGCTATACATGTTAAGGTCCTTTAACCTTTCCTGGTAAGTTTTTTTCCTGCAATCCATGTACTAGTTTAGTAGCTCTTCTCTGAACTCTCTCTAGAGTATCTATATCCTTCTGGAGATATGGCCTCCAGTACTGCGCACAATACTCCAAGTGAGGTCTCACCAGTGTTCTGTACAGCGGCATAAGCACTTCTCTCTTTCTACTGCTTATACCTCTCCCTATATATCCAATCATTCTGCTGGCATTTCGTGCTGCTCCATTACATTGTCTTCCCACCTTTAAGTCTTCTGAACTAATTACTCCTAAATCCCTTTCCTCAGGGATTTAGGAGTAATTATTTCAGAAGACTTAAAGGTGGGAAGACAATGTAATAGAGCAGCACGAAATGCCAGCAGAATGCTTGGATGTATAGGGAGAGGTATAAGCAGTAGAAAGAGAGAAGTGCTTATGCCGCTGTACAGAACACTGGTGAGACCTCACTTGGAGTATTGTGCGCCGTACTGGAGGCCATATCTCCAGAAGGATATAGATACTCTAGAGAGAGTTCAGAGAAGAGCTACTAAACTAGTACATGGATTGCAGGAAAAAAAACTTACCAGGAAAGGTTAAAGGACCTTAACATGTATAGCTTGGAAGAAAGAAGAGACAGAGGGGATAATGATAGAAACTTTTAAATACATAAAGGGTCCTTACTCCGGAGTAGGCAGAAAAAAAAAAAAAATACGAAATACCTATAGGAGGAAGTGGGAAAAAAAACCCCAGGGACTGCCCCCATAGGCATGCTCAAGCTTTTCTTTGCCTAGTGTCCTACTCGTGTAAGGGGCAGCATAATCCTATGGTCCTGAAGATGAAGAGCTGTGTCCGTCAATGAACGAAAGAGAAAAGTAATTTCAGTAATTTAATTCAAAAAGTAAAACTCATAAAATTCATTACACACAAAGTGATATATTTCAAGCATTTCTTTCGTTTACATTTTGAGGACTATGGATTACAGCTAGTAAAAACCCAAAACTCAGTTTTTAGAAAATAAGAATATTACATAAAACCAATAAAAAAAAAAAAAAAAAGGATAAATACAGAAATGTTGGCTTACTGAAAAAGTATAGTATGCACAAATACTTGGGCAGGGCTCCTTTTGCATTAATTGCTGCATCAAGGCGGCATGGCAGCGATCAGCGTGTGGCACTGCTGAGGTGTTATGGAGGCCCAGGTTGCTTTGATAGCAGCCTTCAGCTTGTCTTTATTGTTGAGTCTGGTGTCTCATCTTCCTCTTGACAATACCCCACAGGTTCCCTGCTGGCCAATAAAGCACAGTGATACCACGATCATTAAACCAGATCCATTGGTACTTTTGGCAGTGTGGGTCCTGCTGGAAAATGAAATCAGGATTTCCATAAAGCTGGTCAGCAGAGGGAAGCATGAAATGCTCTAGAATTTCCTGGTAGAGGGCTGCGCTAACTTTGAAATTGTTAAAAAACACAGTGGACCAACACCAGCAGAGGTCATGGCTCCCCAAACCATCACTGACTGTGGAAACTTCACACTGGACCTCATGCAACTTGGATTCTGTGCCTCTTCACTCTTCTTCCTGACTCTGGGACTTGGATTCCCAAATGAAATGCAAGATTTACTTTCATCCGAAAAGAGGACTTTTGACCACTGGGCAAAAGTCCAATCCTTTTTCTCATTAGTCCAGGTAAGACGCTTCTGACCTTGTCTCTGGTTCAGGAGTGGGTTGACACAAGGAATGCGACAGTTGTAGCCCATGTCCTGGATATGTTTGTGGTGTGTGGTTGCTCTTGAACCACTGACATCAGCCATAGTCCACTCCTTGTGAATCTCACCCAAATTCTTGAATGGCCTTTCCTTTACAATCCTCTCTCTCTATTATCCCTGTTGCTTGGGCACCTTTTTTGATCTCACGTTTTCCTTCCATTCAACTCTACCTTAATATACCTGGACAACTGTCAAGTAGACAGTCATCCCCATTATTGTGTAACCTACTGAACCAGACAGAGACCACTTAAAGGCTCAGGAAACCTTTACAGGTGTTTTAAATTAATTAGCTGATTAGAGTGTGACACCATGAGTCTACAATATTGAACTTTTTAACAATATTCAAAAAATCTGAATTTTGGGTTTTCACTCGCTGTAATTCATAACTGTCAGAACTAAAATAAAGAAATCCTTAAAATATATCACTCTGTATGTAATGAACCTATATATGTGTCACTTTTTTATTTGAATTACAGAAATAAATGATATTTCTGATGATATTCTAATTTTTTGAGATGCACCTGTATATCCACAACAATTATTTTCCCTCTGGGTGGGTTTTTCTTAAAGCAAGGGCAATTGGTTTAGTTAACTCTAGTTAAAAGTAGACTAAATGTGCCCTAGGAAAATGACTGTTTGCATTGCACAAGTAGATACGGGTCCATGTTCCAATTTCCCCTCATTCCCTGTCCTTATGACGACAACAAGTCACTAAGATAGGAAGTAAAAAAGAGAAAAAGAGATTGAAAGAAATTGTGGATAGGTAGAATTGGGAATTCTTATACAGACATCTTGCTGCCAGAATTCTCAAGAGATAGCAGCAAGTCATTCAGTTTAATCTACTTCTAGCTCTTCGAGCTTCCAGTTCTTATTTTACATGAATAATACATTATATAATAAAGTAAGCAGGTTTCTAGAATTATAAATGATGAAGAATAATCTTACCTATTAAAATCTTTTGTTCTTTTTCTTCTGTCTGATTATTTAAATCGGGTTCTTCCTCTTCCAGTTCTTGGCTTTCACTGGCTACAACTGTATCAGTTGAAGCTTCTGTGTTGACTGAGAGGGTTATTTCTGAAAGGCCAGGAGAAGAATCCCGCTCTTCCTCTTCTTCAGACTCCTCACTTTGTTTTAAGTCTTGACTACTATCTCCAGACTTCATGCTACTTTTTTCTCTGAGGGAGTCACTATCTGCCACTTTCTCATCTCCTAGGGAGACTTCACTTGCACTGCTTTTGTCACTTAACCTTCCAAGGCTTAGAGACTCTGGTTCTTGAGTATGAAGGGCATCATTGACAAATAGTCCACCTTGAAAGTCCTCATTTTCTGCTAGGTAAACTTGATCATGAAAGCTAACCCCAGAAGTATAGTCTAAGAGTTCATGGGAAGAGCCACTATGGTCTACGCTATTCTGCAGACCGTCACCAAATTCACCAGCAACTGGGCTCTCCCCACCACTTTCCTCGTCTTCAGCCGTTCCAGACAACAATTTTCCTTCATCTCCTGAACTTTCTACTCCAACAAGTATTTGAAGCACATGATTAAGTAAACTGGAAAGAAATGCCTGCAAACCCAGGCGAACTATCAACTGGGCTACAAAGCAATCTGTGTACAGATAAAATCTTCCATGGATAAATGAAGGGTTTTCATATGCACCAATGAGTGGCTTCAATAAATACTTGTTTGTGTTTTTTGGGCCCAAAGCTTTGGCCACAGGCTCAAAAAGATACCATGCTGCATAAACAGCCGTACTTCCTTCAGTCATTAGTGACAAGACAAATGGAAGAATTATTTCTAATCCTTCAGGAGTAATATCACAAAGAATTCCATCTATTTGCTGCCACAACTGGAACACAAGCTCACGACCTTGGCTGTCATCTTCTGTTCTGCGTGACTGATAGGTCAAGATGAATTTATGCAAGTTAGGGAAGTACTTAGGGAAAGGAATGGTTGAGCAAAATGGACTTAGGAGCTGAGAGGGAGATGGTGGAGGAAGACCGTTAGAAATGTGAGGAAACTCAAACAGTTTGACCTGTGTCTCAATGTCCACAGTGCTAAAAAGCTCTTCATCTGGAGCATGTAGCTGTAAAAAAGACTCAAGCATCTGTAGAAGAGGTGTAGGAATCTCTTTCATGTGATGTTTTCCAAGATTGCGAACTAAAATATATCGTTCCAAAAGTGGGGATTTAGGGGCCATAGTGTGGATTCTTGGGGCAAAAACAATTTCTGCCATCATAACACCCAAAGCTTGTATATCGCTCTGAAAAAGATCTAAAAGGCTCAGTGGATGCTTGTTGTTAGATTCTTTCACTGGAAGTATGGTGCTATGCAAACCACGAACTAAAAAATTGTCAAGTTTTTCCAGTTCTTCCAAAGCTTGAATAGGATTAAAACCTTCAGGCAATGAGATCTTTCCACAGTTTTCTTCTGAGGCAATCTTGAATGGCCTGTTTGACCTAATAGGAGGAGATCTGCTTTCACCTGAGAAGTTACTGGAACTAGTAATTTGGTGAGAGGGAATAGTGGCCTGATCAACACCCTTTCCTGAACTTCCTAGCGCATCAAGAGCCTCAGTTCCTTGCTCTAGATCATCATCTGCTGTGCTCTCTTTATCGCTGGTCCAATGACTCTCACAAGCAGTGGCTTCCAGCACAAGACCATTGACAGTATGTTTGTTATTAGATGCAGTCATCTCAACAATGCTATGTCTAGATGTAACTACAGCAGGAGCTTCAAAAAGAGAATAACTAGGCCCAAGAAGACGTTTGGGATGGGGCTGATCAAACAACTGTACAACGCCGTAACACGTCAAGTTAGTGTGATTATCCACCAGGTGAAGACAGACATTTTTTTCTTTCACTGCATTCTTCCCAGTCAGCTTGTACCCAAAAGTAAGGTCTATCCAGTGATGAAGATCTTGAGACACATCTCTGCTTTCTAAAAGTGCTCGGTGTACATTTATGAAATCTTCATATGAACTGCACCATGATGGAATGTCTAGATCTGGCATATCTGCATGAATGGATTTGAATATTGTAGGTTCTGAGAAAAATTCTGGAATGCACTCATCTGGAGTCCATGCCTGCATACGTTCCATGCTAGCTGGATATTCATTTGGTTCCCACTGAGAACGCACATGATTACAAAGGACAGCTTTTGGGGTTCTTCTAGCCTTATATACATAGTATGTAATATCTGAAAGAACATCAGAGATATGGTGAGGAACATGCAACTGATCTGAACTGCCACCACCTGCTACAAATGCCTGTTTTGTCATCTCATATGTGAATTCTAGTTGCTTGTCCCCTTTGTTTAAACGGAACTTGGATTTTTTCAGGTCTCTAAATTTGCCGTTTTTAGTAGTGAAATCAACAACCCAAGGTAAAACTGGATGGTAATTTGGATCTCCCTGTCTTCTGCCAGCCAGTTTATTCAGATACATAAGGTAGTCAAAATTGCTAACCCTTCCATGAATCCAGTCAATAACCATGTCTTTCAGCTCACCATTGCACGACACACACAGTGCACTTGATTTTACTTGATCCATGCTATCTGATGAATCTGCTCTACTACTCAATGAGCTTTCAACTTTCCTTTCATAATCAATAAAATTAGGCCTTAGCTGACTGCAAAGTTTTTCATCAACAGCCACGTTGCATAATGAAATGGATCCACTTGATAAGCCTGCTAAGTGACATGCCTTCATGGCCTGGAGAATATTATACAAAATAAAAAGTACTTTGGCATGACTGTTTGCGAGCTTAGCAGGGCTAAATGTGATAGCATCATATAATGAATACTGCATATATGGCAAGATAATATACAACATGCCAGATGATTCCAGCAAAGCTTCAGCTGGGACAATATTGGGGCAAGAAGGAGCTCCAACAAAACTGGCACTTTCTTTGGAAGGAGACAGACTGGTAGATGCTTTGTTTGTGACAATGAAAGGGCAACCATAGATTTTCTGGAGAGACAACTTTAGAGCATCCAGGGCCTGCATGCTTGGCACTTTAGTTACATTTTCATAGGGCTGCACATAACTCCTTTGGGCTTTGAACCACATGTTCTTATAGTTTTGTTGGGCCACATTGTTCATAAAACTAAACAATGATGCACAGTCCCCATTCTGTCCTTGTAGGAAGCCATTGTTTAGAGCCAATGAGTAGGCCAGCCTACTTTTTCTCAGTCCATGAATCTCTAACCTTGTCCAGCCAGCAGGTAATTTCTGGACTGAACGCTGCAAAAATGTCTTAATTTCTACACTGCTAAACCCTTCAAGCTTGGGGCATTGCGATGGAATGGTTTTGCGTTCTTTCAGGTTGAAAAGCCATTTTTGAGATACAAAAGCAATTACATGACTGCCAGCTTCAGATATAGCAAGTTGCTTCTGATCAATGCCAAGGTCCTTTTCAACAGAGTCCATTAACCACTCCATATTTGGCAAAGGAGAATTTGTGTTTTGTCACATTTTAGTATTTTGATGCTGTGAATAAAAAAAGAAATAAAAATAAGATACACACATTAGAAATAGGTACATTTTCAATGGTTTTACTTTAGTCTTAATAAAAAAAAAAAAAATAAAAAAAAATTCTCCAGGACAAAATGTTTTCTAGCGAGTATGGTCTCTACCTACCGAAAGGGTTAAAACATCTGCTAGTTTTTTTGTTCTCTGTATCTTCTTGGGGAGATTTCCCTTCATCTGCAGTACCATCGGCACAAGGAAGCAAGCAGAAATCTCTTAAAAGTGAGAAAAATCATCTCTTTTGGAGTTTCCCTCACCTTTGAGTCCCAATGATAATGGTCAACAGGACAAAGAGAGAGGGAAGAGAAAGTTCCCTGCAGCACATATACAACAATACTAAAAATAATAAAATTGGGCTTTAGATACCCTTGAAGACAGGGAACTTACAGTGTATTTTGTTTTTGTTTTTTTGGATACAGAAAGGAATAGTTAAAAGGGAAGAGGAGAATATACTTCCCTTTTAGTCCTAGAGTTTCAATAGGAAATCACACAAAAGTGAAGGGGATTCCCACTTTACAGTTTTCACTGTAACATTTGTCAGTGTCACTTTTGAATGATTCACCCATGGCTCTTGCTCTGTTGAAAATTAAAATTTTTGCTTTTTACCTTACTTTCATTTTTGGTGACAAGGACCACCAAGGCAAATAGGAGGTCTAAAAGGGAAAAAAAAAAAAACACCCACAACACACTTTGCAGGTAGTCTAACCCTTCTCCACTTTAAATCCACCCCCCCCAAAAAAAAAAAAAAAAAAGTGCTTTTACATACACTATCTGTAGTGAACAGCTTACCACAGAGAATATTGTAAGATTTGCTAATGATCTGACATTAACCACTTTAGCCCCAGAAGGTTTTACTCCCTTAATGACCAGGCCATTTTTTGCAATTCGGCACTGCGTATATTTAACTGACACTTGCATAGTCGTGTGAGGCTGTACCCAAAATACAATTGATGTCCTTTTTTCCCCACAAATAGAGCTTTCTTTTGGTGGTATGTGATCACCTCTGCGGATTTTAGATTTTGCACTATAAACAAAAAAGAGCGACAATTTTGAAAAAAAAAAAAAAAAACACAATATTTTTTACTTTCTGCTATAAAACATTACCAATAAAAAAATCAAATGTTTTTATCAGTTTAGGCCAATTTGTATTCTGCTACATATTTTTGGTAAAAAAAAATCCCAAAAGGCGTATATTAATTGGTTTGCGCAAAAGTTATAGCGTTTACAAACTATGGGATAGATTTTTGGACTTTTTATTTAATTTTTTTGCTGTTTTTATTAGTAATGGCGGCGATCAGCGATTTTTGGCGGGACTGCGACATTGCGGCAAACAAATCTGACACTTTTGAGGGACCAGTGACACCAATACAGTGATCAGTGCTAAATAATATGCAATGTTACTGTATAAATAACACTGGCAGGGAAGGGGTTAATACTGGGGGTGATCAAGGAGTTAAGTGTGAGCCTAACTTGTGCTTACTAACTGTGGGGGGGGGGGGGGGGAGAGGGCTCTGTGACAGGCACACAGAGATCGGTGTTTTTCGGTTTATCTGATTGTGCTTGTCTGACAGGAGAGCCGTCTGCCTTGTTTACATTGACAGGAGAGCCGCCTGCCTTGTTTACATAGGCAGGCGGCTCTCCCGTCAATCTCTCTGAAGATCATGGGAGGCCGGCAGTGATCACACTCGCTCCTCCCGCGGTTTGGCTCCCGCTGTGTCTAATCAAAGTGGGAGCACGGCTCCAGCGCCACGAGACCACGTGCACACAATCTCGTAGATCTACGTGACTATGTGCAGCCGAGCTGCTCTGCCGCAGTAAATCTGCGTGGGGCGGTCGGCAAATGGTTAAGGAACTTAAAGCATAATACAAATTAGTAGTAAAAAATGACAGCTCAGAAGGAGCCACTGTACTAACGTCTATCTCCCCTGCTGTGCTACTGTGTTCTGACAGGGAGACAGCGCCCCCACCAGAACACCTCCGGTCAGCGCTCTTAGCCATTGGCTGAGCACGCTGATCGGCAGACCCTTTTCAGTCATGCCCCTTTGGCAAAAGCCGGCCGCACGGCCGTCTTCTGTCTGACCAACTGTAGTACACACAGGCTGAATGTCAGCTGGGATACACGGCTCACGTGTATAAGGCTTTATTGTAGTTTCATTTTTTTATCTATTAGAAAAAGTGAGGGTGCATAAATAGTAAAACTCTCCCTTGCAGTGGGTCTTCCCCCGCACTGCATGGATTAAATGCTCGTTTAGGTCTAAGCTATTAAAAAAAGCAGTTTTACTTACCCAATCCTGTGCTCCCAAATTTTTCCTAATAAATAAAAAAGTTAAATTGCATTTAGACTTTAAAGAGGTATTAAATCCAAAACCAAAAATGTAATATATTGCAGCTTACCAATCATTAGATGTTGGTGACTGCATTCGTTTTCTTTTTTAGGTCGCCCCCCACACCGTTTTCACCTGGTGATCTGGCCAGTAACACAGCTCCCTTATTAGAGTGCCTCCACTCTGGATGAGGGAACACAGGGGGCACCATTCTACTGAAGAATTGTCAGTCTCTGAGGAGGGGAGTGTTAGATGCAGTAGCAGTTGATGTAAATACAGGCAGTCCCTGAGTTGGCTGGCTTAAGTGGTTGTAAAGTCACTGCGGAGAAATCCTGTAATCCCCTGTCTTACAGGAAGATATATACAGGAAGATATGTGCAGTATCTGAGTTTTTAAGAAAGGATTCTGCAAAATACCTTATTTTACAACGCAGTTAGGTTCTCATGTGACCTGCCGGCGCTCTCCTTTCCTAATCCGAAACACTGAGATTCCCCCCTGACAGCAGGAGAAGGAGAGGAAGAGAGTAGTGGGATGCCGCGTGTCCCTTGCCACCATTGCCTGCCACAAGATGCAGCTTCCTACTGTAGCCTGCCACCACAGCCACCAATAGATGCAATTTGCCACTTTTTAAGAGTTTAAGGCCAATTTCATTCAGGACATTCAGGAGCAGGAGGAAACCGGCACATGCACAGTTAACCTCAAAAGAGTCTGGCCTATGAGATGAAAATAGACAGACCTAGCCACGGTGATGTGGGCGGGTGGTGAGAGATGACATAAATTTCTCTACTCGGCTTTTGCAGCACCTCCAGAGCAGCCCAGCTACAAATAGGGTACGGACTAGTACCAGTACGTGGCCAATGGGTTGGGGACCCCTGCTTTACTGGATTAGAATGATGCCTCCTCCTTTGCCACCTATGGGTATTTAATTAATAGCTGAATCAACCACTTTCCACTGTGGATTGTTTAGGGATGTATTGTGCTCCTACACGGTTCATCTATTACTGCCTATGGACCCACAGTCCTTTAAATGGACCTGCTCAGCTTTGCATAGTCCCTGGATGCTCACCATTCACATCTGGTGTTCCTTACTATTGCCAGAGTGCCCGGCTCCTTCCCAGATGATGATACCACTTCCCTAGTGACAACTGCAACTGTCAAGAAATCCCATGTGCAATCTACTCCTATTGGGAGAGAACCATGGACTGAGTGGGGTTTTGTCCAGGACAAAGTAAAAGTTTAATTTTTCCTGGGCTGAATGGCACCTAGAACTCATTGCTCAACTAGACTCCTGCCAGAATGCCCCACAACTGATTCGACCAATAAGAACCAGATGAACCAGTCGTAGTTCCAGCATACCAACAGAAAATAACCTCTTCTGCAAAGACGTGGTCCCCTGAGCTGACAGTGACAGAACTGCTCCTCAAACCTGTTAAGCTGGCGGCTTGCCAGAACCTGCAAAGCCATGGGGAGAAACCAATTTCTTTGTATTCAACCTTAGGGAAAACATACACCAGTCTAAGGACTTTAACATGTTAGGATTAGAGATGTGCTGGTTTTCAGTAATGCAATAAATCGCGGTAATGCATAAGCACGGTATTGTTATCGCGGGCAGTTAAAAATACCATATTTTTCGCTCCATACACTGCCCCCGAGTCTCCCCCCGGTGTCACGACTCAGCTGTCATTTACTGAGCGGAGCCGCTACTTCCTGTATAGGTCTGGCTCACAGGCGGAGCGATATCAGATGCACTCCGCCTGTGACAGGAGGAGCCATCACAGGAAGCAGCGGCTTTGCTCTATACTGCAGCCACATGCTTCCTCCTGGGCTCAGCCGCAGAATGCCTACAAGCAAATCTCTGCAAGTACCCACTACTATTAGTGTGTACGTGTATGTATGTATGTATATATATATGCACAGGCATAGCAGCACATTGATTCAAATGGGCTGCTATGCCTGCGTTTTCGACTTAAAAAAGGTGCATGTAGAATTTAAATAAATGCAGTGGCCGAGAAATCTATCCTGCTTTTGCACCATGTGACTAACTTGCAGTTCCTGCACACCCAATCTGTGTTTTTACATGCTGGGTCCACGTATATAAAAAACCAGAAAGCTTGCCAGTGCAGGAACGGGTAAGTCGCATGGTGCAAAAGCAGGATGGATTTCAAGGCCACTGCATTTTTTACAATACTGCATGCACCTTTTTTCTGTGGAAAACGAAGGCATAGCAGCCCATTCAAATCAATCGGCAGCTATGCCTGTGCAAATGTGAGCCGCCAACCCACATACATGTGAACCAGGCCCAAAGCAATAGTAAAGTAATTTATAAATAAAAACACTGGTCCTCCTGCAGGTTTACCCACTTCTGGACCGCCAGGATTTGCCCCCTTAATGACCAGGCCATTGGATTGGAGCTGAGCAACAGGACCAGTCACCAGGTAGGCCAGACACTGCCTGATGGCTTATTTTAGGCCTGGTTCACATGTATGCGGGTTGGCGACCCACATTTGCACAGGCATAGCAGCCCATTGATTCGAATGGGCTGCTATGCCTGCATTTGAGACTGAAAAAAAGGTGCATGCAGAATTTAAAAAAAAAATGCAGTGGCCGTGAAATCCATCATGCAACTTACCTGCAGTTCCTGCACATGCAGACTGTGTTTTTAAATGCTGGGCCCACATATATAAAAAACGCAAAAAAAGCTTGCCAGTGCAGGAACTGCAGGTAAGTCGCATGGTGCAAAAGCAGGATGGATTTCAAGGCCACTGCATTTTTTTTAATACCGTGATAATACTGTATACTGTGGCAAAATCTTAAATTAATCGCAGCATGGAAATTTGATACCATCACATGTCTAGTTAGGCTATAGCGACATCAGCCACCGTGACGGAGTCTTTCTGTCCGAGGGTAACTGGACATTCTGTTGTAAATTTCTGAAAAAGTACTGAGCAAATTGAACCACCATGAACGAGGAGACTATCTTTGTCAATCACCTCATACAGAAATTAATCGAGGGATCTCGCAAAGCCTCACTTTATTCTAGAGGAAGAATCCCTGCTCCTAGACTGTGTTCATGAACGGTTCAGGCACTCCAGATGGAGCGTCGACACCAACCCAACTTTTAGAGATGGAGCATCTAGCCCGTTTCCCCAGAATGTGTACCATGACAGATGATTAAGCTATTGCATCCTGAGCAGAGTCCCCAAATGTTGATAGTACCTGGACCTTCAAGAGACCCAAAATCTTTGTGAATACCCTGGGTGTTAAGGACAGGTTGATTGGCAGGGCCACAACTGAAAATGCCAGTTTTCTACAACGGTAAACACCACCAGAAAGGAGGGAAGAACGGGACATGTAGGCAAGCATCCTTATTATCCACTATTGTCAGAAAGCCTCAAAAAAAAAAAAAAAAAACCCCTACTGTATGCACCAACTCTACAAAAAACCTCAACCCTGAAGAACTCGTAGAGAAACAAAGTCCAAAATGGGTCAAATATTGCTATTTGGCTGCGAAAGCCAACTTGTCCTTTGGTATGATCACCCTCCAAGTAAAAGGTGATCGAAGATTGCTTAAAACGATAAATATTTAAAGCATCAAATGTAAAGGGGAAAATCTCAGAATACTAAATTGTAACCATGAGCCCCCATACAATGGAACCATTTGTTTGCTACCTCCCCCCGCCAAACTTCTGCCATGCCCATAACTGCGCCCCCCCTCCCAACACCCGAGTGGAGGAGCCCCCTTACAGCTAAGAAGACCAAGCGACCAACCCTGCCAGCTTGAAGGGGCCAATACATCCTTTGGATTACTATCTTGTGGATACAGGAGAATATGAACTTTCCTTACTCCACTGCTCTCTAGCAACAGAATACGAGCTGCACTCCTATATCATCACATACACTGCTAGACCAGCAATTGCCACTAAGCCTACACTGGATATAAAGATTTCAGTGAGAGGGACAGCGACAAAACAGATCAGAGACTGTCAAAAAAAAGATGCTTCAAGATATCCGTTTTCACAATTGGAACTGGTGAGGAGGAAGAAAGCAAGACCAAGGGTTAAGTATTGCTCTGTACTGGATCAACCCCACTATATTCTTCACCAGCTGAAGGAGACACAATGTTAATTATTTGATTTATGACAAACTTGGGCTTTAAAATAGAGTACAGGTTCATTTTAAGCATGTTAACATACATTTTTAATTTGCCCTGATGTGCGCTTTTCGTGCATTTTTGCTATATGTATTTGTCATAACTTGCTGTAAAGGTAATTAAAGGGCTTCCTTCGTAATGCATTAAAATCTTCATCATGCATTAAGCACTACTCATTCCCAGTGGCGTACCAATAGGGGGGGCGGGGGGCGGTCCGCCCCGGGTGCCACACATTAGGGGGGTGTCAGTGTGTCAGGGAAGATCAGGGTGACACCCGGGGCCGGCCGCTAGACTGCTTCCAACGTGGAGGAGGAGGAACTGTTTAAAGCAGAGAGGATGTGAGAGACTCACTGTCACTCCCGAGCCCTGAATACACAGCGATCGGCGCTGCCACAGTTTATTATGCTGGTTAATGAGAAGGCGATTGGTTGCTAGGACTGCCTATCAACCAATCACCTGCTCATTAACCAGCATAGTAACTTCTGCAGTTCCCGCCGAGGCGCCGATCGCTGTGTATTCAGGGCTCGGGAGTGACAGTGAGTCTCTCACATCCTCTCTGCTTTAAACAGTTCCTCCTCCTCCGCTCTCCTCCTAAAAAGGTAGGGGGGGCGGGGGGGGCTTTGTATTGTAAAGGGGTTATTTTGAGGGGGGGGGGCGGGGGGGCTTTGTATTGTAAAGGGGTTATTTTGAGGGGGGGCAGGGGGGCTTTGTATTGTAAAGGGGTTATTTTGAGGGGGGGGCAGGGGGGCTTTGTATTGTATAGGGGTTATTTTGAGGGGGGGGCTCTGTATTGTAAAGGGGTTATTTTGAGGGGGGGCGGGGGGGCTTTGTATTGTAAAGGGGTTATTTTGAGGGGGGTGGCTTTGTATTGTAAAGGGGTTCTTTTTTTGGGGGGGTGGCTTTGTATTGTATAGGGGTTCTATGGGGGGGGGGTGCTTTGTATTGTATAGGGGTTCTATGGGGGGGGGGGGGGGGCTTTGTATTGTATAGGGGTTCTATGGGGGGATTTATTGTAGAGGGGTTCTATTGGTGGGGGCTTTGTATTGTAAAGGGGTTATATTGGAGGGCTGTGTAATGTAAAGGGTTGTATGGGGGATGGGGCTGTGTAATGTAAAGGGTTCCAATGGGGGGCTGTGTAATGTAAAGGGGTCCAGGGGTAAGGGGGCAGTGTAATGTAAAGGGGTCCAGGGGTAAGGGGGCTGTGTAATGTAAAGGGGTCCAGGGGTACAGGGGCTGTGTAATGTAAAGGGGTCCAGGGGTAAGGGGGCAGTGTAATGTAAAGGGGTCCAGGGGTAAGGGGGCAGTGTAATGTAAAGGGGTCCAGGGTGTGACGAGACCAGTCTCGCCACATTGCATTGGAGGAGCCTGGTTGCCCGCCTGCTGCCTTTGGACTATGGACCAGACTTTAAAAGACTTTGACTCCCTGGCAATTAAACTGTATTCGTGGGGTCTGAGTGCCATTCACCTAATAATGTGCACTCAGACCTGAGCTATCTGGGGATATGTAACATGTCTATGTTTAGTGTATAAAAAGTAACTTTATATATTTTAAAGCAGAATACTGTATTTGGGTCCCCATGCGTGTAATGGAGTCTCGCTGTGAAAACTAGTTCTAGCTGCAGAGAGAGAGGGGGGGGGGGGGAGGATTGTTTCCAGCAGCCCCCTCCTGAGGAATGTCTACTGATTAACTGAGACTATTGATAAACATGTTAATGAGCTCACCTGGCTGTCTACTAAGGGAGGAAGCCAGGATGCATTGTGGGGATGTTTTGCTTCTGGGAGTCTGTAATGTGATACATGTCTGTTTGTGTTACAGTCTTCCATTTGGTCCCCTAAGGGAGTGTCTACCAGGTGGGAGACCTGCATAAATACAGGGGCAGGGAGCCCTCAATAAACATACCACTGCTTGACCTTCCACACGGAGCTTTGTCTCGTTCTTGGGGGGATTCACTGTATGCTGTTGGAGACCGATTGCTAGGAATGTAAGCTGATGTATGCTTCTCCTGTTCGTCTGCTAGCAGCTATTCGTGAGGTTCCAGGTTGGAGTGCTATATTGTATCCAGTTCGGGAGTGTGATCTCCTGCAAGTAGCTGTGCCTGCTCTCTCAGAAAGGGGCATATCGCCTAAACGGATTTTAACCCCTTGTCTGCTGAAACGGTCCGTTACACAGGGGTTGTGTAATGTAAAGGGGTCCAGGGGTAAGGGGGCTGTGTAATGTAAAGGGGTCCAGAGGTAAGGGGGCTGTGTAATGTAAAGGAGTCCAGGGGTAAGGGGGCTGTGTAATGTAAAGGGGTCCAGGGGCTGTGTAATGTAAAGGGGTCCAGGGGTACGGGGGCTGTGTAATGTAACGGGGTCCAGGGGTACGGGGGCTGTGTAATGTAAAGGGGTCCAGGGGTAAGGGTTCTGTGTAATGTAAAAGGGGGTCTCCATAGATTTTACACATGACACGTCAATGTTCGTTGCCTGGGGGTGGTGCCAGATATAGGATCCGCCCCGGGTGCCAAATGCTCTAGGTACGCCCCTGCTCATTCCACTGGGTTTCAGCAATGCAAGTAAGTAAAAGTAGCAAAATAATTCTTTCCTCAATTGCACTGAAACAAAGCTTGGACATTAGATTGGTCATTGAGTTGTCTCGCCCCAAGTTTATCTTCAGTAAAACACATGAATTTCACTTCAGGCAAATGCACAGATGGGAACAGGCCCTAAATGAGGAACCCGGTCTCCTAAAAAAAACTGTCTAACTGCAGAAAACAGGACAAAAAAGTGAAAGCAGTCTCTTATCTGCAAGTCAAGGTTTTCTCACTGAACTCCTCCCAATACAAGCTGGGATCACAAGATGAACAAACACATTGATAGTAATTAAGAGCACCCTAGCAGCTCAATGTCTGCACACAGTTGCCAACACATCCATGTACACTTTATTATACTGTAGTGGGTCTATAAATGCATAGCACATTCTTAAAGCGGTAGTGTAGTCATTTTTTTTTACTTTTACCTACAGGTAAGCCTATAATAAGGCTTACCTGTAGGGACAATTACTATCTGCTAAACCTGCACAGTTTAGGAGATATTTGCCCTGCATGCAGCCGCTAACGCTAGCGGTGCATGCGCTCTGAAGGTCTGGCGGACCTTCAGGAGTTCCTTGCCAGGCACTTGCCGTAAAGTGACTCCCGCGCGCATGCGCAGGAGCGACGTCATCGCAGCTCCGGCCACTCACAGCGCCGGAGCCGCCGAACCCGGAAGAGACGCAGAGGGAGCATGTCAGCTCCCACAGCGGTGTCCGGGGGTCCATGTCGGGGCTTCGTTTTAAGGTAAGTATTTAATTATGAGCTTGTATGCGATGCATACTAGCTCATTATGCCTTTGTCTTGCAGGGGGTTTTTTTTTTTCCCCGGCAGCATACAACCGCTTTAAAGGGTAAAATATATATATATATATATATATATATATATATACACACACACTCTGAAGGGAGTAGTACACACCATTGTAGGAAATCGTTAGTGTCTTGGCAATTTCTCGCATGGAATCGCCTTCATTTCTCAGAACAAGAATAGACTGTTGAGTTTCAGAAGAAAGTTCTATTTTTCTGGCCATTTTAGGAGTATAATCAAACCCACAAATGCTGATGCTCCAGATACTCAACTAGCTCAAAGGAAGGGCCAGTTTATAGCTTCTCTAAGCAGCACAACAGTTTTCAACTGTGCGAACATAATTGCACAAGGGTTTTGTAATCATCAATTAGCCTTTTACCAAGATTAGCTAACAGAATGTACCATTAGAACACAGGAGTGATGGTTGCTGGAAAAGGGCCTCTGTACACCTATGTAGATATTCCATAAAAAAAAAAAAAAAAAAAAAAAAAAAAAAAATCAGCCGTTTCCAGCTAGAATAGTCATTTACCACATTAAGGCCCCTTTCACACTATCCATCCGTCGGACAGATTCCATTTTTCTCAGCAGGGGATCGAGCCGCCGATCCCCCGCTGAGGAGCAGGATGACAGCTGTGTCTCCGTGCTGTGTGCGGAGACACAGCTGTCAGGTCCCCATACATCTCTATGGGGGAAATCGGATGGGAACAGACCGTCGGTCCGTTCTCATCCGATCCCATCCGATCCGATCCGCTGGACGGATGGAAAATAGGGTTTCCATCCGTCCAGATTTGACTGATCGGATGTCAGCGGACATGTCTCCGCTGACATCCGATCCCCCATAGAGATGCATGGAGGGACTGTTCAGATCCGCCAAAAAAACGGACAGGCGGATCTTAACTGGTCCGCCTGTGTGAAAGGGGCCTAACTATGTCTATTTCTGCTATTTCTGATTAATTCAATGTTATCTTCATTGAAAAAAACTGTGAATAAGTACATTTCTAATTGACCCCCACACTTTTGAATATATATATATTATATATATAGCACATGCAACTGCTACACAATGTTGTAATTTAATGTTATTAAAACCTTTCCAATTAAATCTGCAGAGCTGTCATTTTCTGTACAAATTCTATAGAACTTGGCAACCTGAAATTGTTGTACACAGCTGGTGTACAGAACTTCTCCAAAACATTTCCTGCTTGTGTGAGTGGCTCACTGATGTTCCCAGAAGTCAACACAAAGTCAAGTTTTAGGCACCCACCACCCCAAGAAAGGTTTTGGTGAGATACTCTCCAAGGGTTAATTATTACTAAAAGGGAGGCAGGCACTGCAGCTTCTCTCATTATAACAGAGAAAGTGCATCAGCATGCATGAACCAGACCCTCCCATTCAGAATGAGTATGGGATCAGACTGGTGAAACAAACAGCTACCATATTTCTTCACAGCAACAAAAAGGAAGGAACCTGCTACCTTTTTTTTTTCCCACCAAAAAGTGGAGTTACTCCTTAAAGCCGAACACTTTCCTACACATAGCAAGGTTAAACATTTGTTTTGTCTAGGGCAGGAATCCTCAAACTACGGCCCTCCAGCTGTTGTGGAAATACACATCCCATGAGGCATTGTAAACTCTGACATTCACAGACATGACTAGGCATGATGGGAATTGTAGTTCCTGAACAACTGGAGGGTCATAGTTTGAAGACCCCTGGTCTAGGGATTGGATTAAAGTGAGATCCCTACCTCATTCCTGCTCATGTCAACTTTTTCCTCTCATAAGGCTGATCCCCTGAAGTCACTACTCTATGCTGTCTAACTGGTCGCAGCTCTCCGACACCAAGTAAAATGCAGGACCAGCTTCTTGCATTGTACATGACAACGCCAAGGGCCTGCCCACATCAAGGAGCGCTAAAGAGTGACGGGGGCAGGGGGGGGGGGGATAAGGATTAAGGCATTTTACTTTGTTCATCAACCCCTAGGAAAAATTAACATATAAATCTCAAAGTGCAGAGGGGGACCAACAGCAATGGTTACTTTGTTCCAGCCTGCTGTTCAACAGCCTTGGCAGGGCAAGGTGACAGCGTCTTTGCAAAGTGACCCCCGTTCCATGAATACCTTGACCGTGCTCCCTCACCACTCTTTCCTCCGTCAAAACTGATGACATTACAGAGCGCTTCCAAGTATAGGGAGTATCCTCCCAAATGGCAGTGCTCGGGTCTAGCAGTGAATCACCAGGGCCGAGCACTGACCCAACAGAGGAAGTGTTGTCACTGCTTACTTACTCCAACATCCAAAACTGGGGATTTTTTATTTTTAGTTATTTTTTTTTTTTTAAATCAAAAAGGAGTTTATTAAGCCACTATACAACTAAAAATATATTTACAGTAATCTCTTTTCACTTCAAAAATACAACTGTACAAAGTATGAATACAGTAGGAAGTATAGAATAGAGTAAACGAATAGTCAACATTTAGACAAGTATTGACGAAATTAAAAAATGCAGTAATGACCAGTTTAGTGGCATTATTCTCACGTCACTCAGGAAAAGAACTTTCATTTAAAACTGGGGATTTTAGTGGCAACAGCGACAGAGGAAGGAGTGCAGTAGAAATGCTGACAGGGGGTAAATTAGTGGTGCACCATAATCAAAATTCTGGATCGAAAATTCAGGATGCTCTTGGCCGAAGACTGAAATGGACAGTTTTTAAAAAATATATATATCTATATAATTGTATTATACAGTATTTTTTCTTTTACTTTTAATTAATCGTTTTTGAAGCACTTTTGGGTTAAAAAAAAAAAAAAAAGAAAAGCTCCAGAAAAATGCATGTTTTTAAGTTCTTAACACTAGTCTGCTGCAGCGTAACACACCTCCACACTAAATGCATTGGAAATGTGGCAAAAATGCATCAAAAACACATCTGTGTTGCATTTTTGATGTGTTTGAGTCACATACTATTAAAAGCGCACCATAATCTTGCACGTTTTTCAGTGGCCATTATCGGCACCTTTTTTTCTATCGGCAAAATGCCGATAACCCTATATTTTTGGCCAATTTATTAGTGCATCCCCAGTGAATATCAAGGAGGCGGGGTGTACTTTTACAAAAACACCAAGGTACAGCTTAGTACATGCTTATAAATGTATACACATGCAATACTTGAAGAAAACATGAAAAAAAAAAAAAAAAAAAACATGGAGGTTGCTATCTATGACCTCTCACTTTAGGATTCTTCACGAGTCACAAGTATGTCGCTAGAGATGGCGGATTTTGCAGATGATCATATTTAATCTATGTCAGCAACGCAAAGCCAGTTGGACAGAATTACAGCCGGGTAACTACCAATTTTAGAAGTAGGCCAACAATGGCATGCCCCAACTCCAAGAATTACAAAAAAAAATACCATGCAGGGCTGGCCAGGATGTTTAGAGTTAATTAACCCTTTCATTTTTAATGAAAAGGTGAACATACCCTTTAACCACTTGCCGACTGCCTAACGACGATTTACGTCGGTAGTCAGCCCCTCACAGGCAAAGTGACGTAGGTCTACGTCACTAGCCTGTGAGGCTCTAGGGAGCGAGTGCGCGCCGCCGGGAGGCGCGCTCCGGCTCGCTCACGAACCCCCCCGGGCGTGAGCCCGGCGGACCCGATGTCCGCCGGGCACTCACCATTGTCCGTTACAGCGGGAGAAAGGCAGGCGGCTAATGTAAACACAGCCGCCTGTCATTCTCCCCTGTGTAAGAATTGAGATCATACGGTTCTGCTATGTAGGACCGTTGATCTCTGTTCTTACACCTCAAGCCACATCCAATCACAGTTAGAAGCACGCCCCTAGGGACACACTTAACCCCTCCCTCTCAAAAAAAGTTAACCCCTTCACTGCCAGTGTCATTTGTACAGTAACAGTTAATATGTATAGCACTGATTACTGTAGTAATGTCACTGGTAACCCCAAAAGTGTCAAAAATGTCAGTCAAGGGTCCGATCTGTCAGCCGCAAGGTCGTAGTTCCGCAAAAAAAAAAAAAAACTACAAAAATGACAAATCTTTCCCTTAGTTAGTAAACGCAATAACTTTTGCGCAAACCAATCAAAATACACTTTTTGCGATTTTTTTTACCAAACATAGGTAGCATAAAAAAAAAAATTGGCCTAAAAATGTTAAAAAATTTTGTTTACATTTTTTTTGGGGGAATTTCATATAAAAAAAAAAATTTGAAAAATATTGTTATTTTTGCAAAATTGACGCTTTTTTTGTTTATAGCGCATGATCAATAAAAAAAAAAAAAAAAAAAAAAAAAAAAAAAAAAAAAAAATCGCACAGGTGATCAAATACCACCAAAAGAAAGCTCTGTTTGTGGGGAAAAAAAAAGGACGTCAAATTATTTAGGTACAGCGTCGCACGACCGCGCAATTGTCCGTTAAAGTCACGGAGTGCCGAATCGCAAAATAGGCCCTGGTCAGGAAGGGGGTAAAATATTCCGGGGCTTAAGTGGTTAAAGGATAAGTTCACCATTGGGAACATGTTATTTTATGATAGTGATCTCTTCCTGCTTGGCTATGGGACAGGAAGTCAAGGGAAATCTCCACAATGGCACACAGAGCAAAAAAAAAAAAAAAAAACTAAGAGGGGTTTTAAACCTACTTTACTCTATCAAAATGAAAAATAGAAAATTTTGAATTTAGTTACATGAAAGTTAAACTGCATAGCATCTGAGCACCACAAACCAAAAGCGCTATTGAATTAATTTGTAATATTCAAAGCAAACTCGTCCATCCAATAACGTCTCCTTGCTTTTTCTTTGAAAAACAACCCACTAGCATTTCTGGCCATGGCTATCTTGAGTATGGGCAGATGATTTATACAGCATTTTCTTCCTGGAATCCGTCTGCCTTTAGCTCAGGCATGCAGATCTTGTATTGATGGTGGGAGAGTCAGACCACTGCGCAAAGCCTTCTCCAGCACATCCAAAGATTCTCAATGGGGTTAAGTCCTGGACTCTGTGGAGGCCAATCCATGTGTGAAAATGATGTCTCATGCTCACTGAACCACCCTTTCACAATTTGAGCCCGATGAATCCTGACATTATCTTGGAATATGCCCGTGTCATTAGGGAAGAAGAAAAAAATCCATTGATGGAATAACCAGGCCATTCTGTATATTCAGGTAGTCAGCTGACCGAATTCTTTGGGCACATGCAGTGACTATCCAATAGGAGAGTTACTGCATGCTTAGTTTGGTTAGTTGCTTAGTTAATTCCAGGTGGTGACTTTTTTTTTTTTGGCCAGGCAGTATATTATATAATGTCTATTAAAAGGATAAATTCACTTTTAGCAAAAAATAATAAATGCACATTTTTATGCAGGTAAAAAATGTGCATTTACTATTTCTTGTTTTAGGAGCCTGGAAAGCACTGCACCAGCAATCACTAAATTGCCGTTTCCATGCAGGTCTCCTGCAGACTGGCATTATGAGCTATCTGATCCGTACATCGTACAGACAAGCAGTTACACACTGACACAAAGAATCAATGGACTACCAAAGTGCCATGGCCTCTCAATAGGATCCCACCTCCTGCTCTGGGATGGCGGGTTGGTAGGCCCAGATTGCTGGTTCCTGACCCGCCATCCCCAAGTATTATTGTGAAGAACGGAGCTGCACAAGAGGAAGCAGAGCCGATGCTTCCTGTATAGTGCCAGCTCCTGTCACAGACGGAGTGATATCAAATGTACTCCACCTGTGACAGGAGCGATACAGGAAGCATCCGCTCTGCTCTCTACTGCAGCCGCATGCTTCCTCTAGCGCCGCTCCTGTCACACTCCATGTCTCTCAGTGGTGCCAGCTGTCCCAGCCAGTAGAAACCGCCAACAGTACCAACCCTGGAAGACAGCCAGCAGCAGCCACCAACCATACCCATCTGGGGGACAGCAGCAGCCAGCAATACCTGCAGGAATCCTGAGGAAGAAGTGAAGATTGAGGTCAGTTGAGGTGAAGGTAAACCGCGGTTTCATCCGTGTGAAAGCATTAAGATAAAAAAACCTTCTGTGTGCAGCAGCCCCCCTTACACTTACCTGAGCCCCATCTCAATCCAAAGATGTTGCACGAGAGACTCGGCTGTCCAGGATTCTCTCTTGATTGGCTGACACACAGCAGCGGGCACCATTGGCTCCCGCTGCTGTCAAAGCCAGTGAGCAAATGAGGAAACAGAGGGGGCAGGGCCGAGCTGCGGCTCCATGTCTGAATGGACACACAGAGCAGCGGCTCAGCTCAGGTGCCCCCATAGCTAGCTGGTTGCAGTTGGGGCACTCAGCAGAAGGGAGGGGCAAGGGGAGCCAGCGAGGGACCTGAGAAGAGGAGGATCTGGGTTGCTCTGTGCAAAACCACTGTACAGAGCAGGTAAGTATAACGTTTCTTAGTTTAAAAAAAAAACAAAAAAAAAAAAACACTTTAATATCACTTTAAGGCCCCTTTCACACTTGTGCGACTTGAGACTGCAAAATCGCATGACAAGTCGTACTCTATGATTTCCAATGAGTACTGTTCATATCTGTGCGACTTCAAGCAGCAATTACTTCAAAGTAGTCCCTGCACTACTTTGATGCGTTTTAAGGTACACAGACCTCAAGATTACACAAGGATTGCTTAAAGTCCAGTGAAAACGGCGCAACTTTTAGGTCGCACAAGTGTGAAAGGGGCCTAAGTGGGATGGACCTCAACTCGCATCAAAGCTGGACCAAAGTAGTGCAAGGACTACTTTGACGTTGCACAGATATGAACGTACTCATCTAAATCATGGTATGACTCGTCATGCGACTTTGCAGTCCCAAGCCGCACAAATGTAAAAGTAGCCAAAGTCAGCTATGAGGATCAGCAAGGGGAGGGTATGCGTTGACATGAGCTTGTGATGTTATGCGGTTTTTTCTTGATATTTAAAGCTGGATACACACTATACAACTTTTGTTGTCCAATTTCCTTTAGATTTACCTTCAACTATGTAATGCAAGGGCCTGCCTGATTGCATACAAATTGGAATGGTTTAGGTTTGACCTCATATTATATGGTTTTGGTAAATCTAAAAAAGTTATAAAGTGTGTATCCAGCTTTAAAGTGGTAGTAACTTTTTGTTTTTTTTGTTTGCAACCTGCAAAGTTAAGCTATAATGTGCTAATATGCATTGCATACTAGCACATTATGTGAAACGTACCTGAAAACGAAGACATCCAGTGTAGCGCTGTCACCGCTGAGACGGTTCCAATCTTCACCTGGTCTTCCTTCCAGGTTCGCAGACTCCAGCTGTGTGATTGGCCGGAGCCGTGATGATGTCACTCCCGTGCATGCATGCAGGACCCGCCACAGGGCTCTGAAGGAACGGCCTGGGTGACGTCACTGGCTGTATGTTTAGGAGATATTTACCTATAGGTAATCCTTTTTATAGGATTACCTATAGGTACAAGTCAGAGATGGGAGTTTATTACCACCTTAAAAAAATAATAATAATTTTCTTCTGTTAATTGCTGCGATAAAATTCTGCTTATCTTTTTTTTTTTTTTCACATTGCTGTGAACTGTCACACCACAAAATAAGGATTTTACCTCATCTGTGTTCTGGGATGGCTGTGACCAGGGCAACCCAAAGCTTTTGGTGTAAATGAGCCCAAAAGGCACCACATTCAGCACTGTGTACAATATGTAATGAGCAATAATGGCTGCAATCCTCCTATCATGACACCCTATGAGCAGTCACAAGGTATCTCACACATTAATATATATAGGACATATATATAGTATGATCTACATGACACATACCTCCCCCCCATTCACATAACATAGCACAGCCATTGTGTGTGCTCCCACTGGGGACACCCAGTTATGATGTAGAGCAGCCAGGACAATGACACCTCCAGTGCCAGGAGAAGAAGCAGCCAGAGCTCTGCCTGCACAATGCACACACTTACCTCCATACTGTCCCCTCAGTGGTCCCTTCTCCTCCTCAGCACACAGGGTCAGCTGAGATCAGGGAAGTCTGGGCTCAGCCATGCTGGGTCAGCTGACACAAGTCATGTGACAGAGCGGGGCGCCTCACACAGGACTGCACATGGCTGGCTGACGGCTGGGCGGTCACGTGGTGTGCTGAGCGCCGATTCCAATGTGAAGTGAGGAGACGCGCTGGCTTCTGTTGGCGGCATGCTAGCATGACATGATATGCTGTCCTCTGTAGAGGGTCGTTGACGTCCTGTCATGTGAAGAACAGGATATGGGGGGATGATTGGGTAGTGTCACATGACGTCTGAATGTATGACAGGTTATTGAGATATTACTAAAGAGTCTCTTTAGCTGTGTGCTGAGTACACCAATCAGCTATATTATTATTGCAGGTAATGTGAATACCATTGATTATCTTGTACAATGGAATCTGAAAGTGGGTGAAATCTATTAGACAGGGAGTGATCATGTCATTAAGCCCCCTTTCACACTGGGCGGATCTGTTTGGACTATGATTGCTCAGCAGGGATCGATCTACTGATCCCTGCAGAGCAGGCGGATGACAGGTCTGTTTTCACTCGCTGTGCAGAGACGGACCAGATCAGAGCCACACTCTCCTCTATGGGGAGATCGGATGAAAACGAACAGCCTGTCTGTTCTTATCCGATCCAACCTGCTGGCCACCGTATCGTCCTACATCTGTTTTCTATGGATCTTGTTGGATCAGATGCCAGGGACACATGCCCGATGACATCTGCCTCCACATAGAGGACAATGGGTAGTCCAATCAAGTCCGCCTGAAAAACGGACAGGCGGATCCGATCGCGTGAAAGGGGCTCTAACCACTTGCTGACCAGCCGTCGTAGTTTTACTGCGGCAGGTCGGCTCTATTACGCGAAACGATGTACCCGTACATCACTTCATGTAACAGATAGTGGGGGCGCGCACATTGTCCAGAGGGGAAGCCAATCGGCGGGTCTATCTAAACAAGGCAGACCGCTGTTCTGTCAGTGATGAACGCAGGGATCCTGTGTTCCACCTATTTAGCAAGACAGGTCTCTGTGTTCATCCAGTGAGTACATCCCCCACACAGTTAGAAAGCACACCTAACGCTTTGATCGCCCCTGGTGTTAACTCCTTCCCTGCCAGTGTCATTAGTACAGTAACAGTGCATATTTTTAGCACTGATTAGTGTCACTGGTCCCCTCAAAAGTGTCCAATCTGTCCACCACAATGTCGCAGTCCCGATAAAAATTGCTGATCGCTATTACTAGTAAACAAATAAATGAAAATGACAAATCTATCCCCTAGTTTGTAGATAACTTTTGCCTATACCAATCAATATACACTTATTGGGATTTTTTTTACCACAAATATGTAGCAGAATACATATTGGCCTAAACTGATGAAAAAAATAGATTTTTTTATGTTATTGGGAATGTTTTATAGTAGAAACGTAAAAAATATTTTTTTTTTTTTTTTTTTATATTTGTCGCTCTTTTTTTGTTTATAGCGCAAAAAAAGAGGTGATCAAATATCACCAAAAGAAAGCTCTATTTGTGGGGAAAAAAAGGATATAAATTTTCTTTTAGTACAGCACCGCACGGCCACGCAATTGTCAGCTAAAGTAACGCAGTGCTGTATCGCAAAAATTGGCCTGGTCATTAAGGGGGTAAAACCTTCCGGTCCCTAAGTGGTTAAAGTGGTTGTAAACAATCATCTTGTAAAACAACCCTTTCAGGTTAAAATAGAATATTTACTTCCTGGAATCCATATGCCATTAGCTCAGTCATAGGCTGAGCTGAGAACCTTCCCTGCTTTCCTGAAGACTCCAGGGATGTGTGACATCATTTGCTTAGGCCTGAAAACCAGGAAGTAACTTTAGAAATGTAAAAAATATTTTTAAAACAAGTAAATATGATATGCTTTCCTATCTATTTACTAATGCTAGCATTACAAATAGTCCATGTTGATTGAGAAAGGGAATCCCCGCTTTAAAGAGGAACTGCAGTCTGCTTACATAATTTGTAATAAAAACATATTTGCCGTTCTGAAGCTTCCCTCCAACCACTTTGCATATTATTTTATACAGTATCTCAGCAAAGTAAGTACACCCCTCACATTTTTGTAAATATTTTATTATATTTTTTTCACGTGACAACACTGAGGAAATTACACTTTGCTACAATGTAAAGTAGTGAGTGTACAGCTTGTATAACAGTGTAAATTTTCTGTCCCCCTCAAAATAACTCAACACACAGCCATTAATGTCTAAGCCACTGGCAACAAAAGTGAGTACACCCCTAAGTGAAAATATCCAAATTGGGCCCAATTAGCCATTTTACCTCCCCTGGTGTCATGTGACTCGTTAGTGTTACAAGGTATCAGGTGTGTTAAATTTGGTGTTATCGCTCTCACACTCTCATACTGGTCACTGGAAGGTCAACGTGGCACCTCATGGCTAAGAACTCTTTCAGGATCTGAAAAAAAAAATAGTTGCTCTACATAAAGAGGGCCTAGGCTATAAAAATAATACCAAGACCCTGAAACTGAGCTGCAGCACGGTGGCCAAGACCATACAGAGGTTTAACAGGACAGATTCCACTCAGAACAGGCCTTGCCATGGTCGACCAAAGTAGTTGAGTGCATGTGCTCAGCATCATATCCAGAGGTTGCCTTTGGAAGGGGTGGGGGATCAGCCTGTCAGTGCTCAGACCATACGCCGCACACTGCTTCAAATTGGTCTGCATGGCTGTCATCCCAGAAAGAAGCCTCTTCTAAAGATGATGCACAAGAAAGCCCGCAAACAGTTTGCTGAAGACAAGCAGACAAAGGACATGGATTACTAGAACCATGTCCTGTGGTCCGATGAGACCAAGATAAACTTATTTGGTTCAGAGGGTGTCAAGCGTGTGTCACGGCAACCAGGTGAGGAGTACAAAGACAAGTGTGTCTTGCCTACAGTCAAGCATGGTTTTGGGAGTGTCATGGTCCGGGGCTGCATGAGTGCTGCCGGCACTGGGGAGCTACAGTTCATTGAGGGAACCATGAATGCCAACATGTACTGTGACATACTGAAGCAGAGCATGATCCCCTTCCTTTGGAGACTGGGCTGCAGGGCAGTATTCCAACATGATAACGACCCCAAACACACCTCCAAGACGACCACTGCCTTGCTAAAGAAGCTGAGGGTAAAGGTGATGGACTGGCCAAGCCCAGACCTAAATCCTATTGAGCATCTGTGGGGCATCCTCAAACGGAAGGTGGAGGAGCACAAGGTTTCTAAAATCCACCAGCTCCGTGATGTTGTCATGGGGGAGTGGAAGAGGACTCCAGTGGCAACCTGTGAAGCTCTGGTGAACTTCATGCCCAAGAGGGTTAAGGCCACGCTGGAAAAAAAATGGTGGCCACACAAAATATTGACACTTTGCTTAGGGCCCTATTTGGACATTTTCACTTAGGGGTGTACTCACTTTTGTTGCCAGTGGTTTAGACAATAATGGCCGTGTTGAGTTATTTTGAGGGGACAGAAAATTTACACTGTTATACAAGCTGTACACTCACTACTTTACATTGTAGCAAAGTGTCATTTCTTCAGTGTTGTTACATGAAAAGACATAATAAAATATTTACAAAAATAAGAGGGTTGTACTCACTTTTGTGAGATACTGTGATTCTGTACTTGCCAAATATGCTCCAGAAATCTCTCTCTACTAAGTCTGGCTGCAGCCAATTTAACTGTGGGCAGCTGAAGATGCTGACTGTCAGTGTCACTACTGGTAGCATGAGGCGATACCTGGACCCTATAGAGGTTGCACAGGCAGTCCAACTCCTCCAGGATGGCACATCAATACATGCCATTGCCAGAAGGTTTGCTTTGTCTTCCAGCACTGTCTCAAGAGCATGGAGTAGATTCCAGGAGACAGGCAGTTACTCTAGGAGAGCTGGACAGGGCTGTAGAAGGTCCTTACTCATCAGCAGTGACCTCCAACAAGGCACTGGTCTGAATGTCTCTGACCAAACAATCAGAAACAGACTTCATGAGGGTAGCCTGAGGGCCTGACGTCCTCTAGTGGGCCCTGTGATCACTGCCTGGCACTGTGGAGCTTGATTGGCATTTACCATTAAACACCAGAATTGGCAGGTCTGCCACTGGCACCCTGTGCTTTTCACAGATGAGGGCAGGTTCACCCTGAGCACATGTGACAGGCTGCCTGTAACATCTTTCAGCATTACCGGTTTGTTGGTGGGTCAATGATGGTCTGGGGAGGCAGGGGAGGGCTGGCAGCCTTAGGCCTGGGGGGCAAGCCCAGTCAAGTGGCCCATTGAACCATCAAATCAGCTCGCCATAAATGCCCACCTGGTTTCATAACAGATATTGATGTTATGAATCAAGACAAACATAATGCAATGTGGTAACATAATTTAATGTTAATAGCAAAAAAGGAGGTTTAACAAAAATACATGACATCACGCCAGGCGGGGCCTAGGAAGCTCCTGTCGGATGGAGATCACTCTGCCTGACAGGGAAGTGACCATGTTAGTATTGTGCCAGCCGGGTACAAGAGCGTACTCTGCACACTCATACCGTGCCGCTGCAGCTCTGCAAATATTACATTGTGTAGCATCGACCGGCAGCTGTATACAGTGTCTGGCCCCTACATTTGTCCAGCCCTGAGTGCGGCCTTTTTACCCAGCATCAGAGTGGCCCAGGGGGCAATTGCCACCCAGCCCCCCTTCCCAGTCCTCCACAGTGGGGAGGCATATCTACCGAGGGACGCACAGACCTCTACAGACTAGACAACGGCACCCTGACTGCCATTAGGTATCGGGATGAAATCCCCGGACCAATTATCAGACCTTACGCTGGTGCAGTGGCTCCTGTGTTCCTCCTGGTGCATGACAATTGCCGGTCTCATATGGTGAGAGTATGCAGCCAGTTCCTGGAGGATGATGGAATTGATAACACTGAATGGCCCCCACGCTCGTCTGACCTAAATCCGATAGAACGCCTCTGGGACATTATGTTTCGGTCCATCCGACATTGCCAGGTTGCACCTCAGTCTGTTCAGGAGTTCAGTGATGCCCTGGTCCACATCTGGGAGGAAAAACCCCAGGACACTATCCATGGTCTCATTAGGAGCATGCCCTGATGGCATGAATACAAGGACGTGAGGCCAAAACTACCAAGTATTTTGAGTTCCTGCACTTAAATTTCAGCAAAATGGACTAGCCTGCTGCATAATTTTTTAACTTTGATTTTCAGGGTGTCTTTCAATTCAGCTCTTTGTAGGTTAATACATTTTTTTTTCCATCAAACTATGTGGCACCCTTTCGTTCCTAACACAATACCAAGTCCATATCCAGCATGATATCTTTCCCCATTGAGATCTGATGTGTTTTCAAACTGTTTCTTTAGTTTTTTTGAGCAGTGTATATGGACCTTATAAATATAATATACAAATATACATCCATGTTCGGTATCTAAATAAACCCCTCAGAACAAAAGGATGTAGGGTGTATATTCTATCATAGTGTTTATCCACAATCGGAAGCAGTACTCGGCAGTAGCCAAGACCAATATTAGAGAACAGCCTGCAATCCACTGCATATGCCTAAAGCCCCGTACACACGTACCGATGGTCGGCTTACAAATGTTCCTCTTTTCTCCCCGGGATGTCGGTGTCTGCTGAAAAGTGCAAAGACAGCACAAGGACAGCACAAGAATTTTGTCCGCCGACTGCAGAAGTGATGTCATGTAATGGTTAACTTTCCCTGTGTTTTCTATTTTCTGAGCATGCCCAGTCTTGCAAATCTGCGGTCTGTCGGCCGAATTGTGTACTGACAGGCGAACAATCGTCCGTTCTGGTGTCGGCATACAAATATTTTCATGTTTGCAAGAAAGACTTTTGTCCGCGGATTGTACGCAGACATCTGTCGGAGGCACCATACTAACACGCGTACAATCGGCAGATCCTTCGTCCACCGACGTTTGTATGCCGACGATCGGTACGTGTGTACGGGCCTTTAATGCTCTCCTGGGGAATAGGGGTATTAGATCTTTCAACTATTTAAGTGTTGCAAAGGAAATGACTGGTAAGTATCTTAAGCCATCCAGGAGGAAGTCACCATCTGCCTGGTTAAAATAGAAATGAAAGGCAAAATATAAATAAATATAAAAAAAAATTATAATTATCTATTATAAGTACCTTTTTTTATAAGTGATCAAATTCCCTCTGTTCTCAGCTGCACAAACGCTGGGGGGAGGAGAAGCAGCAGTACACTGAGCTTTCCAGTGAATGGCTGTGCAGGGGCGGCATGTCAGGACCAGTGTTGGGCATGTCCCTTAAAAAATGTAATTAGTTATAGTTACTAGTTACTTCTCACAAAAAGTAACTGAGTTAGTAACTGAGTTACATCATTAAAAAAAGTAACTAATTACCAGGGAAAGTAATTATTGCGTTAGGAATGCGTTGTGGTTAAAGGAGTTATAAAGACAGAACGTTTTTTTAATTTAATCCATTCTATGTATTAAGATAAAATACCTTCTGTGTGCAGCAGCCCCCCTAACACTTAGCTGAGGTCCCTCTCTGTCCAGCCACGTCCACAAGTGTCTCAGCCATCTCAGAGTCACCTTCCTGATTGGCTGAGACAGGGCAGTGGTGCTATTGGCTCCCGCTGCTGTCAATCAAAGTCAGCTAGCCAATCAGGGGAGAGAGGGGGCGAGGCCGTTTTGGGGCTCCGTGTCTAAATGGACACAGGAAGCTGTGACTCAGCTCGGGTGCCCCCAAATCAAGCTGCTTGCTGTGGGGGCACTCAACAGGAGGGAGGGGGCCAGGATCACAGAAGAGGGACCCTAGATGAAGAGCATCGGGGCTGCTCTGTGCAAATCTACTGCAACAGAGCAGGAAAGTAGAACATGTTTGTTATTTTTTAGGAAAAAAAAAGAGACTTTACAATCACTTTAGGAATCCCTTGGATTCCCCCAGGTCAACAAAACTAGTGTTCCCATTACCTTCCTCTTCTATTACTTTTCTGGTGACAACCCATAATTTGAAATTTTCTTTAACTTTCACTTTCAATGGAAAGGGTAAACAGGACAAATAAAGAGGATTCTAATCCCTCTCTACACTGTTCAAACCTAAAAAAAAACTTTTGCATTTAGTTATACTTTAGACCCCCTTTAAGCACTTGCCTACTGGGCACTTACAGTATAACCCCTTCCTAACCAGGCTAATTTTCAGCTTTCAGGGCTCTCACACTTTGAATGACAATTTTTGTCCTTTTTTTTCATACAAATAGAGCTTTCTTTTCGTGGTTTTTATTCACCACTAGTTTTTTATTTTTTACTCTATTCATTAAAAAAGACCAAAAATGCACTTTCTGTGTTTCTGTTATAAAATGTTGCAAATTTGTAATTTTTCGTAATAAATTTTGAACAAAATGTATACTGCTACATTTATTTAGTAACAATAACCCAAATCAGTGTATATTATTTGGTCTTTGTGAAGGTTATAGTCTACAAGCTATGGTGCCAATCATTGAAAATTGATCACACCTGATGTACTAATGGCCTATGGGTCCTTTCACACTGGTGTTCCGCCCGGCAGACTCCGCTTTGTTCAGCTGGGGATTGATCTGTTGATCACTGCTAAGCAGGCGGAGGACAGGTCCATCTCCGCTCACTGTGCACAGACAGACCTGTCAGAGCCCTGTTCTCCTCTATGGGAGATCGGATGAAAACTGACCACCTGTCTGTTTTCATCCGATCCCATCCCATCCGATCCTCCAGACGGATGGAAAATAGGGTTACCATCATTTTGGATTTCACTGACAGGATTGGATCGGATAGCAGCGAGTGTCAGTGGACATGTCACTGCTGACATCCGCTGCCCCATAGGGATGAATCCGATCAGGTCTGCCTGAAAAACTGATGGGCGGACCTGATCGGAAAGCCCGTGTGAAAGGGGCCCACCTCATTTCTTAGGCTGGGTTCACATTATTGAGATGTCAGACATTATTATTATTATTATACAGGATTTATATAGCACCAACAGTTTACGCCAGTGCTTTACAATAAAAAGGGGGACAGCACATTTTACAATACAGTTCAATACAAAAGGAATAGAAGGGCCCTGCTCATGAAGCCTAAAGGGGGAGGGGAGGTTGTACAAAAAGTAGATAGGGCTGCAATTTTGTCATAAAGGCAGTTATAAAGGCAGTCAGTAGCAGAATGGAGAAGGGAAGAGTTGAGGTGGCGCAGGTTCCTGCGGGTAAATGTTTGCAGGTTGGTGGCATGGGAGGTAGACGATAGAGTGTGAAACTTATAAGGTTGTGATCAGAAAGAGAAAAAGGGGTGTTAGAGGGGTTGAGGGGAGTGCAGAGGTGGCAGAATACGAGGTCCAGAGCATTACCATTGGAGTGAGTGATGGTTTGTGTCCATTTTGTTAGGTTGAAAGAGGAGGTTAAATTGAGTAGTTGAGAAGTGGCTGAGGTGTTTGTATTGATTGGAATGTTAAAGTCACTGTGAATGATGGCAGGTACTTCTGAGGAGAGAAAGTAGGGTAGCCATGCGGAGAAGGCATTGAGAAAACGTGATACTGTTCCGGGGGGCCAGTAAATTACTGCAATCCTCAGACAAACTGGGGAAAAAGGCAAATGCAGTGCACTTCAAAGGAGCAGAGGGAAATAGATGGAGGTGTAGGAAGAACCTGGAAGGAGCTTTGTGAGGAGAGGAGAAGTCCAACTCTGTCTCCTTTTTGTCTGCTGGATCTAGGTGAGTGTCAGGGTGCCAGGAAACCAAACCACACGAAGATAAAGTAAAATAAAGCGATTTATTTATGCAACAATAATGATCGCACAGCAAGAGAGAGGAGCAAAATCAAGAACAGGTCAAGTTTGGAAGCGAGTAGTCATCCAAGCCAGGATCGAGTCCAGGAACAGGTAGTCATCCAAGCCAAGATAGAGTCCAAAAGCGGGTAGTCTGCCAAAGACGGGTCATCGTCTGATGCGGGGTCATCTGCCGATGCGGAATCCAGAGCCAGGAAGGTCGTCAGCTAAGCCAAGTCATGCACGGAGAAACCACAGAGACCAGAGGACTGCTAGCAGTGATGCTTGGAGCACAAATGCAAGGGCAAGGTCTGAGAGCCATTAGATGATATATATACAGTATATAGTCAGGTGTGCAATATCATCACTGAGCGACACCCAGGCAGCAGACAAGTGATGATGCAAACAGAGTTTATAAGAGACAGCAGTCTGCACATGTCCAAGATGGCTGCCAACAGGAAGGCAAGTCAAGACCTTGACAGTGAGTGAGTCCAGAGGATGCCACCATGGGAGAGGGCAGCTGGAGAGACAGTGTCGGATTCCCGGACCCAGGATTCGGTGATAGAAAGTAGATTGGGAGATTTGGAGAGAAAAAGGTCATTGACAGAGGCAAGTTTGCTAGAGACTGAGCATGCATTCCAGAGGGCACACAAAAGGGGGGGGGGGCTGACTCTTGGAATCAAAGGAATTGAGATAAGAGAGCGGGAGTTACGGCTACTGTCAGAGACGGTAGACTGCAAATTCTGGGGTAAGAGTTGGCTGGGGGAGTGCCAGGGTTTGGGGCGCTATCCCCAGAAATTGGGAGTAGTAGGAGGGTGAGGGCAGTAAGGTGGGAGTGGGACTTATAGTAGTGCTGTATGGAAAGTGCCAGGCACTTAACGCTCTAGTAGCACTTTACCCATGAAGTGGCCAGCCTGTCCCTTGCAAGCCGTCCGAGAGTTAAACTGAATTTATCCTTGGATGGGGTTGGGGGAGGTTAACAATTATTAAATTGACTCTGTAAATTCAAACCAGATTTTTCTGAAAGTGGAAATAGGCGAGCAAGAAACACTGTGTTCTGTGACTTGGAGAGTCTCCTCAAAAGGTCATTACACATCCTTAGCAAGTCGTTTTTGCCAGCTGAATAAAATGTATGGTGGGAAAAGTGTTCTGCATAGGTCGCCCTGTGTTCATCACTGACAGAACAGCGGTCTGCCTTGTTTACATCGTAGACGGCCGCTCTGTCTCCACAGGGAGTGATCGCGGGTGCCCTGCGGACATCGCGTCTGCCGGATCCGCTGATTGGCTCCCTCTGTGGTGAATCGCCCCCACTAGCTTTCTCACTAAGTGATGTACAGTTACGTCACTTCACGGGACAGAGCCGACCTGCCGCCGCATAAGTACGGCAGCTGGTCAGCAAGAGGTTAAACTGAATGGGCTGTTTTACAAGGTGATCATTTACAATCACTTTAAGGCCCTTTTCACACTTGTGTGACTTGCTGCAATTTTTTCTGCGATTTTAAAGAGATTTTGCCGTCACTTTGACTGGACTTGAAGCAATGCCTGTGTAATCTTGAGGTCTATAGACCTCAAGTCACATTGATGTCAGACCAAAGTAGTGCAGGGATAACTTTGAAAGTCACGCATATAGGAACGGTACTCATTGGAAATCATGAGGTACGACTTGCCATGCGACTTTGTAGTCCCAAGTCGCAGGACAAGTCGCACAAGTGTGAAAAGGGCCTAAAGCTTGTAGAATGAGTTTTCATTCTCCTTTGACTGTCCTATGAGGCTGCATGACCCCTGACCCTCTGTCTGGAGAGTGCTGATAATAATAAATGAATGTTGGGCTCAATAGTTTAGGCTGTGTTCGCCTGTGCAAAAAATACCTATTGATCCAGCCAGAAATCCAGTGCTGTCCAAGTGCACTATGCAGGGTTATTTCAAGCAGTCTTGAGTTGACAACCCTGACCAGGTTACCTCTGTGGAATACATAACAACCCCTCCCCAGGTTATGGAGGAGATGGGAAAAGGAGGTGTTCTGAACCATATGTAGCACTGCCCCCTTGAGGACTGCTGGATAATACACTCTCTGGTCCCCCTGGGTTATCGTTAGCAACACTGGCATTCACAGATTAACACTTCACTTCTGGCTCAGTCAATGATCAGTCCAGGGGTATGTAGTTGTTTTTTGGTGTTTTATTTTAAATAGGAATGGGAGAAGGGAATAGTGGGAAACTCCAAATTAACTCCAAATTAACTATTCACAAGTTTCATTGACTCCTATCTGAAGACACAGCCAGGCTGCTGATCCACCTTGCCACTTAAATAGATTTGCGTTTAAGTATTTTGCCAGAAAACTTGGTGAACTACATTTATCTTTGGGACACTCTCCTCAGTATCCCCTTTCTGGACCGCTGACACCCGTCCACTGACTATCCTACTTTTGGGGTGGCCCCCCTCAGGTCAGGCCCCTTGACACAATCCTCTGTACTCTCATGATACTGTTTTTCTAGGGTCTCCAGTGTCTCCCCACTCCCCACCCCAGTCAGTTCCTGGACCTCTGGGTTCAGTTCCGTTTCTCCAGTCCCCAGGCCGACCACCTGTGACCACGTGCTACTGCTACAGAGGAGGAGGCAGCCACCCCCCCTCCCTCCAGGACTCTGCTCTCCAGCTAAAGACCCAGCAGCACATGTGCTACTAGCTTTTATACAGTATGCCATAATGCACAGAGACAGCCGATCTCTGCCAATCACTGGGACTCTATCAAAGCCTGTGTACCCATTGGTCAGGTTTCCTCCCAATGTCCAACATGCCTTCCTATTGGACCAGTGTGGAAACACTATCTAGACCCAATGAATCACACACTGAGCAGACCTATCTCACAGATCCTGCTCTCTGGTAGGCACAAAGCGATATAGGTGTGCCTGCTGCTCCTCTGATAGGCAGACAGTGCCAAAAACTATACTCTCTCACTAGCACCTACCTAGGGGGGTGCTACATATAGAACACTTCCTGTCCTAAGGTGACAACGCTGCTACTGTGTGTAACGCTGCTCACAGTGGGTGAGAGTTGTCTACCTAGGACAGATACTTGCAGGATCAACAGGTGCCAGAAAAGAAAACAAATATAGTCTACATGTCTAAAGACTGGTAAGCTGCAATATATAACATTTTCTTGGGTTTAGATGCACTTTAAAATAAGCACCTGCTTGTGATTGTTGCAGAGCAAGTCTTAAGTGTACAACATGACAGTGATGAGCTTGAGCAAAACATATTACTGACTAGATATCACAAATGTAATCCACTGAATGCTCATCAAGAGATCATTTGGCTGATAAAGCCCTTTTATCCACCATCCACCATCTGCTGTCGTGGTCAACAACACGGTTAGCCCATTCTCAGTAAGCCGTGTTTCCTCTGTGTATTGCCTCATTACACATTATTAAGGGAACCCTCACTTTGATAAATAAAGAACCAACCAAACGTATGTTTATCACAGTCTGCAGATAAACTCTCTGGAACCATCAATACTGCTGGTGTTCTGTGGTTTTCAAATGTTTCCTCTTACTAGCATGACCTGTTTCACCGTCGTTCAACTTCCTTTCTGAAGCTGTATAAATGTTAGTTGTCACGGAAACACTGTGAACAACACTATAGTTAGGGTATTTTTGAAAAGAGCAATCGTTGGATTTGAACTAAACTGGAGAAATGTTTGTTATTGAGGTTTCCTTCTGGGTCTTTTGTCACTTTGTTACAGAAAAATATATTGGGCCTTTTTTTAAAAAGTTGCAAAAAAAAAAAAGTTAGTTTGGTATAATAGCAGATCAGATGATACTTTATATTTATTACAGGTACTTACAATTTACATTACAAGTACCTTCAATTTACATATACAGTGCCTTGCGAAAGTATTCGGCCCCCTTGAACTTTGCAACCTTTTGCCACATTTCAGGCTTCAAACATAAAGATATAAAACTGTAAATTTTTGTGAAGAATCAACAACAAGTAGGACACAATCATGAAGTGGAACGAAATGTATTGGATAATTCAAACTTTTTTAACAAAAAAAAAACTGACAAATTGGGCGTGAAAAATTATTCAGTTAATACTTTGTAGCGCCACCTTTTGCTGCGATTACAGCTGTAAGTCGCTTGGGATATGTCTCTATCAGTTTTGCACATCGAGAGACTGAAATTTTTGCCCATTCCTCCTTGCAAAAAAGCTCGAGCTCAGTGAGGTTGGATGGAGAGCGTTTGTGAATAGCAGTTTTCAGTTCTTTCCAAAGATTCTCCATTGGATTCAGGTCTGGACTTTGACTTGGCCATTCTAACACCTGGATAGGTTTATTTGTGAACCATTCCATTGTAGATTTTGCTTTAGGTTTTGGATCATTGTCTTGTTGGAAGACAAATCTCCGTCCCAGTCTCAGGTCTTTTGCAGACTCCATCAGGTTTTCTTCCAGAATGGTCCTGTATTTGGCTCCATCCATCTTCCCATCAATTTTAACCATCTTCCCTGTCCCTGCTGAAGAAAAGCAGGCCCAAACCATGATGCTGCCACCACCATGTTTGACAGTGGGGATGGTGTGTTCAGGGTGATGAGCTGTGTTGCTTTTACGCCAAACATAACATTTTGCATTGTTGCCAAAAAGTTTTTGATTTTGGTTTTATTTGACCAGAGCACCTTCTTCCACATGTTTGGTGTGTCTCCCAGGTGGCTTGTGGCAAACTTTAAACTACACTTTTTATGGATATCTTTAAGAAATGGCTTTCTTCTTGCCACTCTTCCATGAAGGCCAGATTTGTGCAGTATACGACTGATTGTTGTCCTATGGACAGAGTCTCCCACCTCAGCTGTAGATCTCTGCAGTTCATCCAGAGTGATCATGGGCCTCTTGGCTGCATCTCTGATCAGTGTTCTCCTTGTATGAGCTGAAAGTTTAGAGGGACGGCCAGGTCTTCGTAGATTTGCAGTGGTCTGATACTCCTTCCATTTCAATATTATCGCTTGCACAGTGCTCCTTGGGATGTTTAAAGCTTGGGAAATCTTTTTGTATCCAAATCCGGCTTTAAACTTCTCCACAACAGTATCTCGGACCTGCCTGGTGTGTTCCTTGTTCTTCATGATGCTCTCTGCCCTTTAAACGGACCTCTGAGACTATCACAGTGCAGGTGCATTTATACGGAGACTTGATTACACACAGGTGGATTCTATTTATCATCATTAGTCATTTAGGTCAACATTGGATCCTTCAGAGATCCTCACTGAACTTCTGGAGAGAGTTTGCTGCACTGAAAGTAAAGGGGCTGAATAATTTTGCACACCCAATTTTTCAGTTTTTTATTTGTTAACAAAGTTTGAAATATCCAATAAATTTCATTCCACTTCATGATTGTGTCCCACTTGTTGTTGATTCTTCACAAAAAATTACAGTTTTATATCTTTATGTTTGAAGCCTGAACTGTGGAAAACGGTCGCAAAGTTTAAGGGGGGCGAATACTTTCGCAAGGCACTGTATATTGCACATTCACATCAGTTCCTACCCTAGAAGCTTATAATCTAAAGTCCCGGCTTCGTTCACACCTGAGCAGGGCTTCTGTTAGAAATATTGGGGCCCCTTACAGACCAGGGCCATCTTACCAAATGGGCACGCTGGGCAGTTGACCAGGGGCCCCACTTGCCTGGGATACCCAACGTGTCAAGTGTTAAAATTGTGTGCACTTGTAAAACGGCAACAGACTGCAGTACCTTATACTTTCCATAGCCAATGTTTTAGCCCCGGTTCACACTACTGCGTGTGCGGGGTTCGCATGTCATGTCGGAGCGCACTGCTCCGACATGACATGCGATCAGCTGTGCGGTGCGAGTTTAGCCATACAGTTTGTATGGCTAAATTCGCATCGCACCCGCAGCAAACACGCACAGGAGGCATTTTTGCTGCCGCATCAGGATCGGATCGCACAGCGGTTCACACTTGTGCGATCCGATCCTGTGCGAACTGCACGATCGCACTGCGATATGCGATCAAACTGGGGGTGTCGTTAAGATTACATTGACACCCCCAGCGGATCGCATATGGCAGTGTGAACTGCCGGGGGTGCGTGTGCGATGCGGGAACAGGCTGCGAATTCGCAGCCTTCCCGCATCGCATCAGTGTGAACCGAGCCTAAAAGCTCCTACAGGTCAACCGTGTAGCGTTAACTGTGAATAACGTACCTATAATTATTGCTCTCACTCCTGCAGGCACAGAGATATTTAACATATACTGTGCAATTGACAACTTTGTGCTTTTGCACCCCCAATGCGTGCATTTACATTTATACTTGTGGGTGTGGGGGCTTTTAAATGTTTGGGTGCAACTTTATTTTTTATACTCTTTTTACATTTTTTACTAAACTTTTTTTTCATCACGTGTGGGGAAAAAAGTCCCCTATGTGATGCATTTTGTTGGTGACAGGTCCTCCTAAATATGACATCAGGGGTCTAAAAGACCCCTGATGTTTAACCGCCTTAGCGGTATCCCCGAGCGTGACTCGGGGTAGGAATTTTCTGCTATTAGCGGTATCCCCGAGTCACGCTCGGGGTCAATGGGCAGAGCGTGCAGACAGCGCAGCGGAGCTTCTCTTACCTTATCCTGGCGATCCAGCGATGAGCTCTCATTGCTGTGACCGCCAGTGAGATCTCCGCCGCTCGTCTGTCGGTAGGAGGACTTCCTAGTTCCGTTCCCTGCAGCAGCAATGCTGCATGGGAGCGGAACTAGGGAGGGAAATTCAAAAAAAAAAAAAAAACGTTGCACAAAACACATAACACATTTTATATTATATATATGCATATATATATATATGTATATATATATATATATATATATGTATATATATATGCATATATATATATATATATATATATATATATATGCATATATATATATATATATATATATATATATATATATATATATATATATATATGCATATATATATATATGTATATATATATATATATATATATGTATATATATATATATATATATGCATATATATATATATATATATATATGCATATATATATATGTATATATATATATATGTATGTATATATATATCTATATACACACACATATATATATATATATATATATATATATATATACACACATATATATATAATATATAACGCATGAATTATAATCTAATCAATAATATAATTTTATTATATATATTATATATTAAATAATAAAATAATATTATTGATTCGATTATAATTCACTTGTTTGTGTTTCAAATTTATCACATCTGGGATGTCTACTAGAGACTTGTTTTGGTCAGGTTTAAGTCAGTAATTACTAAGAATTGTAGGCCTATAATACATAACGCCAAATTTCCATGAAAAGAATTGTACCGCTTTTGGAACAGAATTTCTGACAGAATCATACCGCCAGGGAGGTTAACCTGCCCTCCACTGAAGCTAATGGAGTGCTGATTACACACCAGGATAGGAAATTACATTTACATCTTGCTTTTGGGTCATTAATCACTTGCCAACCAGTAATTTTACTGCGGCAGGCCGGCTCTATTACATGAAATGACGTACCTGTACATAGTTTCGTGCAATAGACAGTGGGGGCATGCGTGCACGCCGATTGGCCAGAGGGGGAGCCAATCAGCTGGTCTATGTAAACAAGGCAGACCGCTGTTCTGTCAGAGATGAACACAGGGATCCTGTGTTCCTCCTATTTAGGAACACAGATCTCTATGTTCATCTATTGAATACATCCTCCATACAGTTAGAAAGCACTCCCTGGGAGCACACTTAACCTTTGTATCGCCCCTGGTGTTAACCCCTTTCCTGTCATTAGTACAGTACAGTGCATAATTTTTTTAGCACTAATTACGGTAGTAATGTCACTGGTTCCCCTCAAAAGTGTCAGTTAGGTGTCCGATCTGACCCCTGCAATTTCACAGTCCTGCTAAAAATCGCAGATCGCCGTCATTAATAGTAAAAAATAAATAGATAAATAAATAAAAATGACATAAATCTATCCCCTAGTTTTGTAGGTGATAACTTTTTGCGCAAACCGATCAATATACACTTATTAGGATTTTTTTTACCAAAAATATGTGGCAGTAAAAACATAATGGCCTAAACTGATGAAAAAAATCGATTTTTTTATTTTTCTCATTAGATGTGTTTTATCGCAGAAAGTAAGAATTGTCGCTCTTTTTTTGTTTATAACGCAAAAAATAAAAACCACAGAGGATAAAAAAAAGGATATCAATTTTATTTGGGCACAGCGGCGCACAACAATTGTCAGTTAAAGTAACGCAGTGCTGTATCGCAAAAAATGGCCTAGTCATTAAGGGTGTAAAACTTTCTGGTCCTTAAGTGGTTAAACAGAAAATGGAGATCAGCAAATAGGCTTTTGCTGATCTCCCTTCCCTCCACCTGTTGGTACATGCCATGCCAGTCCAAGGTCTACCGATGGGTGCATGTGTGTGTGTGTGGGGGAGAGGTGGCCGCCACTAATGTTGTGGAAGCGATCTGGTGGCTACACTGCTGATGGATTGTTTCCATATGACAGGCAATAGTTAGCTTGTCAGGTTTATACACAGTAAGTGAGATGCTTTCTTTTAGGTCCTGGTTTCATTTATGTTTTCAGGGCAGTAAAAATGCATGGCTGAGCCACTTTTATCACCACCAAATCACTCCCCCTTATGCTGCAAAGGCCCTGCCACCATTTTATGTAGTATGGCAGTGGCAGCTGAGGGTTTTACACACTCCAAGTGGATAAAGCCATTGGGCATGTGTGTAAAACCCCCTGGCACCACTGTTGTACTATGTATGGGGAGTGGTTAGGTGGTGGTAAACGTGGCTCAGCCATGTGTTTTTACTGCCCTGAAAACATAAAAAAAAGCTATGGACAAATAAATGAGGTATGACAGGTATGATAACAAATCTTTATGGTTAAGGACCACTAAATGGTATTAGTGGTCATCGGATGATCATCCAATGTAAACGGCCTGCACAATCCTATTTAGAAAGGCCTGAGCTAAACTTACGATCTGGTACAAAAACATCTGATTTTTATCCAAGATTATTAAGTTCATGACGTTAGTGAATGTAGAAATAGCAAATCCAAACACCTCTCCAGCTTATATACACACAAGGGACTCATTTTATATGATTTGGCTGGGAAATATTAATATGGAGAAAAAAGTGCATGCCAACAAAAAGAACTAGCCGAAGTAAAGAAAGATGATAAGCAGTGAAACATGGGAAAGATCAACCTATCTTTAGCTGTCTCCTCCAACACATCAACAAAGCAAAACAAGCTCTAAAGGCTGGCATGGAAAGCTAGGACAATGAAGAGCAATTTCAATAAACATGTAAAATTCAGTGAATCAAATGATTTCCAAGAAATATTTTGCTAGCAAGAGTGTCTATTCCGCTTGCATTATTTTTATTTTTGTAGGCAAACTGAGTTGGACTTTTAAAGTGCCTTGGAGTGGGAATAAAGCCTCTTTCCATTTATTCATTCTCTTGCAACATTTCTCCCTAAAATTACAGCCTACTGTAGTTAATGCTCATTTCCCAATGATTTGGGTTGTGCATAATTGGAATGACACAGTCAGACTAGGCTCATGTGGATTCATTGTGTTCTGGCAAGTAAGACCTTAGTTATAGCTGTCTATTACATCATTCAAAGCACAAATAAATACCATTGGCCCCTTGTATAACAGGGGGAGGAATTGCAAGGCATGAGGTGTATCATATCGTAATCAAAAAAGGATTAGTGAGGCTCCGTTCACATATTGGCGTCTCGGTGCCTGACGCCCAAAATAAGTTCTTGTGCTTTTTTTGGGCGACAGGCGTCCCGCGATTCTGTTTATGCGATTTTACCGTGATTCGTCGGGTGACAATCGTGGCAAAATCTCGCCGCATTTGGGGTGTCATTGCAAGTCACGGGAATTGCACGGGTATGCCGCGATTTGCAATGATTCGGGATCATGGGCAGAATCGCAGCGATCTGAGATTACAATATGTGTACAGAGCCTTAAAGTGAAACTTTATTCAGAGAAAGTCCTGCTCGATTACTTCAGGTAAATCCCTGTAACGGAACCGCGACCCCATAATGTGCTTGTGGGCTTCTGTCAGAATACCTCTTCCTCCAGTCTGAACATAGATATCCGATATTCTAGCCACCCCCATACAAAAATAGCTTGTATAAGTTCTGGAACATTTATTGAACAAACTCACACACAATATATACCACACAGGAGGACATCCCCCTCCTGATCAGATTACCCCACCAGGTCAGGTGCCTATGCAGATGAAACTGTGTACAGAAAAATAATTAACCTGAACTAATTACCTAGTCATGTGGACAGAAACAATATATGAATGGGAATGCAGATGCAGACAATGTTATCATTAACATGCTAATTAACTCAGCACTGCAACAAGGCTAAAAAAAAAATACATTACACATTATCCTAAGTATAAACACAGAACCCACAGTAGACAATAGATGAGTAAATCAGCATAATCAACAACGTGTGGAAGACAGGTGGTTGAGCTGATGATCTTAGCATTTGCTATGAGTCTGACTGTGTGAAACAGTCTCTTATTGGCAATAGGCAGCTAGGTCTAGAGTCCCAGAGTCTTTATATATTCCTTGAGAGATATTGTGGATAAATATTACTGTCCCATTTGAGTAATCCAAACCATATTTTCAGTGTCCATTAAGTACCTATCCATCATTTCCTTGGTCACCCTGTGTCCCTAATAGACTCAGGGTGACTTACACATATTGTAAGAGGGGCCTAGGGGGCTGAGAGAGGGATTTCTCAACCTCTCTAAGGTAAGCTGTCTTCCACGGGCCCCCAACCAAAGTGACCCCCGTCACATCGTTAGAGCCCCTTTTGCAGGTATAGCTATGTAAAGCATTAAAAATAAGTGCCTACACTGATTGAAATCCAGTAATACACTGTCTTACTCTGCTCTGAACATGCTCAGTTGCTCAACTAATTTTTTGCCATTTTTAGGCACTGCCAAAATCTGCTGACAACCTTAAAGTGTAATTAAACCCTCCTATCATTTACAGCCAAGGGAGCTGCTTCTGTTTGATGTGCAACTGCCATGGTGCTGCACATGTGATCAGTTATGACACCAGCCATTTGATGGTTTGACAGTTTGGTTGAGGACACAATTAAATGTGACAGTTAGCAATCCAACATTCCTGGAATTGAACTGTTTTTTTAAACAGTTAAATCAATGGGTTTAGTTCCGCTTTATGATTTACTTCTGCTCAGGGGCTCTGGGCTTCAGCAAAATTGCAACCTCCAGCAAGAGGAAACAGGAGCAATGCTGGAGGTAATTTACAGCACACACTCATTTTAGTAGCATAAGTATTAATATGGGATGTACGTTCCTTGCTAAATAACATATATTACAAATATACACAAACAGACCAACACTGTGTCAGAGCCATATTTAAAACAATTATTAGCTCATAACAACTGATATAATTCAAATATATCTAAAAACTGTTATAGAGAAGAAGCAGGAGCAGTGATAGAAGAAGGAAATTCAATGCAAAACAATATCCCAGATGAAAGAAAAATGGAAGGCAGTGGAACCATTCAAATCGCAGCGACTTTGAAAAATGATCCTGCGCTACTTTTTGCCATTTATATTGCGACTTGCATAGACTTCTGTTGAATGAAGTCGCAAGCTGCAATGAAATCGGCAGTGCAAATCGCACTGTCAAGCGGCTTTGAAATTGCGCTAAAGTAGTGCGATTTCAAAGCCGCACCAGTGTGAACAGGGTCTTAAAGTGGAGTTCCGGCCTATTTTGCAACTTTAGTGATTCCTGGAGTGCTCGCTATGCTGATCAACAATTGGGCATTTTACATTTTTTTGGGGGGTCCCTTACCTTATTTTCAGGGCATTTTTGATTGTACTTCCTCCTTCTCCCCCCTCTGCGGCCGCGGCCATAGACATCACTTCCGCCTTTGCATTGCATCCTGGGAGCTGTTTGTCATCACTCCCAGGAGGCTGGAATCAGGAAGAACTCCCAGAACACTTCCTGGAATCAGGAAGAAGGACACAGCAGATTACACTGCGGCTTCAGATGCCCACATCCAAGATGCCTGCGCCCAGACAGCAATTTTAAAAGTACGATTTTGACTAAAATCCAATACCATACACCTTGTAAGTATCAGAATAACGGTTCTGTAAAGGGCGATGGATTAGTATTATAGGGGTATTTTTAGGTAAAAAAGGTATTGGAGGCCGGAACTCCGCTTTAAGCTGTGCCCCTGATTTACTTGTATGTTACCTTGATCCATTTAACCATGCCCATACTGGGGCCAACTACACCTATTTTTCCTAAAAACCTCCTTCCTATTGGGCTCCAAAAAACAGGACTGCCATGGTGCTGCACATGTGATCAGTTATGACACCAGCCATTTGATGGTTTTACAGTTGAAGACACAATCAAATGTGACAGGAATTTAACTGTTTTTTGAAACTGCTAAATGGATGGGTTTAATTCCGCTTTATGATTTACTGCTGTTCAGGGGCTCTGGGCTTCATCAAAATGGCAGCCTCCAGCAAAATGAAACAGGATCAATGCTGGAGGCAATATTCAGCACACACTAATTTTGGTAGCATAATTAATCATGTGGAATGTATGTTCCTTGCTAAAGAATGCTATTTTCTCTTACGTCCTCCGACAGTCGCCGCCCCTTCCCAAGTCTTTACCAATGGGTATTGACCTTTGCTCCGCAGGAGTAGCTAGGCAACAAGAATTGTTAATAACAAAAGCTTTTAGCATAGACACACCCCTAGGGGCTGTCCCCTCAGTCAATACCTCCCTGCACCAGCATTCCCAACTCAGTTTGATCTTGCCTAGCTTAGGAGTAGCAGGCTTTCCTGTGCTGGGGCTTCAGTCCCAGCCTTCTACCCTTTTTGATTTTATTTCAAAGTATTTTTCTTTTCTTTACTAGCTGTTATTTTGTCAGCTTTAGTTTAGGGTTCTTCGGATGAAGATGTTCATGCGGAGCTGGGTCTTTGTCAGGGAACTTCCCACAAGAGAGCTGGATCTTCCGCCCACACTAATGCAGCGACGCCCAGTGGCCTATTTAAACCAGCCTGCTCCAGCCATTAGTTGCTGGATGATCTTCAGCTTCCTGTTTCCTGTGTTCCTGAGTTCCTGTTCCTGTTTACTTGGATTACCTGTTACCGACCCGGCTTGTCTCACCTGTATTGTCTCTCCTCCTGGCTCCGACCATCGGCTTGTTTACCCACTCTGCTTCAGTCTGCTGTTCCCGTGTATGACCCCCGGCTTGCTCCTACGGACTCCTCTTCTGCTTGATGAACTGTGTTTGACCCCTTGGCTTGATCTTGACCTCGCTCTTGTCGCACGCCTGGCTACCTTCTCCAGTCACCTTCAAGGCATCCTGCATTTCAGCACGCACTACGTGTCTACAACCACCGCAGTCACCTATTCACCGGAGCTTGCCGCAGCTGGCGACCCCTGTTCCTTTGGGCACAGCATTCCCTGTCTCCACCTCCAGGGGTGCCTTGCACTTAGCCACAAGGGAAGCCCTCTCAGCACCTCGGCCTCTGATCAGGTACGTGATAGTATCATCCAGCCAGAATATGTCAGAGGCCGACAGAGGTGCTTCCCAGCTGGAGGCTCTGTGCCAGCAAGTCGCAGCCCTCACCCAAGCAGTGACCAACCTACAGGACGGGTACTTCCAGTTGGAGGGTCGTTTACAGAACTTGGCAGTATCTTCCGCAACTACAGCTCCTCCTTCTGCAGGTCTTGCATCAGCCTCACTGACTCCGGAGCGTCACTCACCCACTCCTATGATGATGGCTCCTCCTCCTGAACCCAGGGAGCCCACTCCAGAGCGTTTTTCCGGCAATCGGAGGAAGTTCAGGGCTTTTAAGAATGCCTGTTCTCTCTACCTGGCTCTGCAACCAAGGACCTTCTCCCTGGAAACAGTTAAAGTGGGATTTGTCATCTCTCTGCTATCCGATGAACCGCAGTCCTGGGCTCATCACCTGTTGGAACAAAAAAGTCCTGTCATCAACACTTTGGACACCTTTTTTGAAGCCATGGGCCAACTATATGATGACCCACAACGCAGGGCCACTGCAGAGGCCACTCTCCATACCTTACAGCAGGGGAGGCGCCCTGCTGAAGACTACACTGTGGACTTCCGCAAATGGTCAGCGGATACTGAATGGAACGATGCCGCCCTCAGGCACCAGTACCGACTTGGCCTATCCGAGGCCCTCAAAGATGAGCTGGCACGAGTAGAAAGCCCCACCAGTTTGGAGGGCCTCATTCAGCTCGCCATCCAACTGGACAGACGCCTGCGGGAGCGGCGATCTGAACGTGTTCAGTCCTTCCGGCCTTCCTGGATGCTACCCAAGGTCCCAGTTGTCCCTGCACCTATTCCAGCCACAGCAGCCTCCTCTGAAGGAGAACCTATGCAAATTGGCATGGTTCGTTCTGCCCTGACCTCTGATGAGAGACTCCGCCGCAGGCGGGCTAACCTCTGCCTCTACTGTGGGGAGGCCGGACACTTTCTCCGCAACTGCCCTGTGAGGCCCAGTAAGTCTTCCCCACACAACTCCATGTATCAGCAAGTCCCAGGATCTTCCCTTACTCATCTTGTTCTCCATGTCTCCCTACAGGTAGCGAAAGGGGAGGTCCGACTCCCAGCAATAATTGACTCTGGGGCATGTAGTTGCTTCATGGATGTAACCCTTGCTAAGGACTTCCGGATTCCTATTCAGACTAAAGAACTTAAACTCAAGGTCCAGTTGGCCGACGGTACCACTCCTCGATCCGGGCCTGTTACTCACGAGACGGTACCTATTCTTACCATTACTGACTCTGGCCATCAAGAGTTCCTGAAGTTTGATATTTTATGTTCCCCCATGTTCCCCATAATTCTGGGGATACCATGGTTGCAGGCACACAACCCGCAGATAGACTGGATCCGAAGGGAGATCTCCTTTGGGTCCCCCTACTGCCTTCAGCACTGTCTGATGCCCAAACCTGTGTCTCCTTCCAGTTGCCTGACCGTCCAGCCAGTCTCCGACTCCAGCCAGGACGTTCCTCCAGTTTACCATGATTTCCTGGACGTCTTTGACAAAAAGAAGGCCGATATACTACCACCTCATCGCCCCTACGACTGCCCTATCGAGCTATTACCTGGTGCAGAAGTTCCCTTTGGAAGGATTTTTCCACTTTCAGAGACTGAGCTTGAGGTGTTGCGCCAGTACATTGATGAAAACCTTAAAAAGGGATTCATCCGCCCCTCATCTTCTCCAGCTGGCGCCGGAATTTTCTTCGTAGAAAAGAAAGATCATACCCTCAGACCCTGTGTGGATTACAGAGAGCTCAATAAAATCACAATTAAAAACCGGTACCCTCTTCCGCTTGTTCCTGAGCTCTTTCAGAGGTTCCGTACCGCCCGGGTCTTTACTAAATTGGACTTGCGCGGTGCCTACAACCTAGTACGCATTCGCGAGGGCGATGAATGGAAAACAGCCTTTCGAACACGTTTTGGGCATTTTGAGTACCTGGTTATGCCTTTTGGTCTATGTAATGCTCCAGCTACCTTTCAGCACTTCGTGAATAATATCTTTAGAGAATACCTGGATAACTTCATGATTGTGTACCTGGACGACATTCTTGTCTTCTCCCCTACCCTGGAACTACATAGAATCCATGTCAAGAAAGTGCTGTCCACACTAAGGGTACACGGACTCTATGCAAAAGCAGAGAAGTGTTCCTTTGAAAAGACTTCTATACAATTTTTGGGTCTGATCATTTCCATTGATGGGGTAGCCATGGACCCCCAGAAGGTATCTGCCATCCTGGAGTGGCCAGCTCCCACGGACAAAAAGGGCATTCAGAGGTTCGTAGGGTTTGCGAATTTCTATCGGAGGTTCATCAAGGACTTTTCTGGCATTATCGCCCCGATTACCCAGCAAACCCGCCAACACTGCCGCTTCCAGTGGTCCCAAGAGGCTCAAGAGGCTTTTGATAAATTAAAGGGGTTATTCACTTCTGCCCCTGTCCTGCAGCATCCCGACCCCGCCCTGCCCTACGTACTGGAGGTTGATGCATCTGAAGTCGCCACAGGGGCCGTCCTATCTCAACGTCTGGGCCCTAAAGCACTATTGCATCCAGTGGCTTTCTTCTCCCGAAAGCTCTCTCAGCCGGAAAGGAACTATGATGTTGGGGATCGGGAACTGCTGGCCATCAAAGTCGCTCTGGAGGAGTGGAGATATCTCCTGGAGGGTGCAGCGCACCCAATTATGATATTCACCGACCATAAGAACTTGGAGTATCTCAGATCTGCCAAGCGCTTGAGACCACGACAGGCCAGGTGGGCCTTGTTTTTCTCAAGGTTTAATTTTCACCTCACCTATCGCCCAGGATCCAAGAATGGTAAAGCGGATGCTCTGTCACGAATGTTCCCTGAGACGCCAAATACTGCCACCCCCAGCACCATTCTGTCTCCCCAGAACTTTCTTCTTATCCAGCCTGATCTAAGGGCCACCCTGGAACAGGTTTCTTCCCGGTGCCCTGAGTCCGAAATCCCCACACTTAGAAGGCAGGAAGGTCTTTTGTGGCACAGGGATAAGATTTTTGTACCCGAGGGAGCCAGAGTCCAGGTTCTTAAAACGTTCCACGACCACCAGCTGGCAGGCCATTTTGGAGTCCGCAAGACATTAGAACTGATCCAACGTTCCTATTGGTGGCCCAACCTTAGACAGGACTGCAAAGACTATGTAAGTTCTTGTACGACCTGTACCCGAAGTAAAGGAAGTCTCACGCAGACTTGGGGCTTGCTAAGACCTCTGCCTGTTCCGGACCAGCCTTGGAGGATGTTGTCTATGGACTTTATTGTAGAACTGCCCCCTTCTGAAGGTTTTTCCACTATCCTGGTAGTAGTAGACCGCTTATCAAAGATGGCACACTTCCTGCCTATGGTGGGCACTCCCTCAGCCATGGACACAGCACATATCTTTATCAAGGAGATTGTAAGGCTACATGGCGTACCAAACAGTATTGTCTCGGACAGGGGGGTACAATTCACCTCTCGATTCTGGAGGGCCCTCTGCAAGGCTTTGGATATCAAGATTTGCCTATCTTCTGCCTATCACCCCCAGAGCAATGGCCAAACGGAGAGAACAAATCAAACGTTGGAACAATACCTTCGTTGTTTTTCTTCCTTCTCACAGGATAATTGGGTGGCCTTACTGCCCTGCGCAGAGTTTGCTTACAATAACTCTATTCATGCTACCACCAACCAATCCCCATTCTGGGCCAATTACGGCTTTCACCCCTCTTTTTTACCCAACTCTGTACCAGAAGCAACGGTACCCGCGGTTCAGGATAGATTAACCTTTATCCAAGAGAACTACCTAACCCTCCAGGCAACCATGCGTAAAGCGCAGGAAGATTATAAGAGGTCATATGACAAGAAGAGAAAGGAGAATCCAGCCTTGAAAGTGGGGGATGAAGTGTGGCTCTCCACGGCAAACCTCAAACTACCCTGCCCATCACGGAAGTTGGGTCCAAGGTACATTGGCCCTTTCAAAATCAAGAAGGAAATCAACCCTGTAGCCTTCGAACTTTCCTTACCGGATTCCTACAGGATCCATCCTGTTTTTCATATCTCCTTGCTCAAGTCTGCCTCTTCTGGCCCTTTCTCAGGAAGGGGTGATCCACCTCCACCTCCCATCTCGGTAGGTGAGGAATTTGAGTATGAGGTAGAGGCCATCCTAGACTGCCGAAAGAGGGGAAGACAGGTCCAATACCTGATTAAGTGGAAAGGGTATTCACCTGAGGAAAGTTCATGGGAGCCTGCAAATAACGTTCATGCCCCCAAACTTCTTAGAGAATTTTTTAACAAGCATCCTGAGAAGCAGGCCCAATTGGGCATCCGGAGGCTGCCCTTTGGGGGGGGGCACTGTCAGGGAACTTCCCACAAGAGAGCTGGATCTTCCGCCCACACTAATGCAGCGACGCCCAGTGGCCTATTTAAACCAGCCTGCTCCAGCCATTAGTTGCTGGATGATCTTCAGCTTCCTGTTTCCTGTGTTCCTGAGTTCCTGTTCCTGTTTACTTGGATTACCTGTTACCGACCCGGCTTGTCTCACCTGTATTGTCTCTCCTCCTGGCTCCGACCATCGGCTTGTTTACCCACTCTGCTTCAGTCTGCTGTTCCCGTGTATGACCCCCGGCTTGCTCCTACGGACTCCTCTTCTGCTTGATGAACTGTGTTTGACCCCTTGGCTTGATCTTGACCTCGCTCTTGTCGCACGCCTGGCTACCTTCTCCAGTCACCTTCAAGGCATCCTGCATTTCAGCACGCACTACGTGTCTACAACCACCGCAGTCACCTATTCACCGGAGCTTGCCGCAGCTGGCGACCCCTGTTCCTTTGGGCACAGCATTCCCTGTCTCCACCTCCAGGGGTGCCTTGCACTTAGCCACAAGGGAAGCCCTCTCAGCACCTCGGCCTCTGATCAGGTACGTGATAGTCTTGGACTGGCCGCCCTGGATCTCAGGGCTGAGTGCCAGATGGATCCCCAGCCTGCCATCGAGCGTTCAGCTTAGGTTTGCCCTGGCACATTGAACGACCCATCCCTGTTCGCTGCAGGGATGCTGCCTGTGAGGTGGCTACCTCACTGGACGCCATGCTGCGGTCTATGGCTGCAGTCCACAAGCGTCCTGGCTGCGGCACTCCCTGTCTGCCTTGATAGCGGTTTGTCGCTGGAGACGGCTCCCCACGCCATCTGGTACGGTAAGCACCTTCTGTGGGGGGACCTTCTGTGTGGGTGTCAGTCTGTGGCTGTGTAGAACCCCCCATGTCTGTGTAAATGCGGGCTCCCTGTCAGATCCCTGTATGGCTGCTTTGCCTTTGGGCTGCGAGGGGGGGCCATCCTGCTCTGCTGTGAGTTATGCTCTGGGTGCAGATTTAGGTACAGACATGTGTTGTGCGGCGGCCGCTGCTGCGTTCCGCCACTTTTTTTGCATATATGCTGTGACCGGCTCTGTCCCTGTACAGAGCCGTGTTTTGGCGCCATTCACCGCCATTTTGGCGGGCCGCGCTCGTTCGAGCACATGTCGGCACCATTTTCCTGTAGCCTCATCCCTCAGCCGAGCGGCCATGTTTGCGGAGCCTTATAGGCTATATCAGTCAGCCAGCTATTGCATCACTTCCTCTTTCTCTGGGAACATCGATCGGTGGCAGCAGCCTGTTGTGCTCTCTCCAGGTTTTTACCTTCTTTGTCCTGTCATTCCTTGCTCAGTGTTATCTATCCCTGCGGGGTCGGTGCATACAGTAGTGTGCGGTGGGCTGCGCTCGCCGTGGTGTTAAAGGGCCGGTACCTTTTTTTCCTTTTCATTGCTGGGGCATGGATTCTCAGGATAGCAAGTTTCCCCCCCGCCCTGGTGGGGGACCAGGGGGCTGCTGCACCCCCCGAGGGGGCTGATCTGGCCGCGGTGGTGGCGTCTTTGGTTTCTCAGGTGCAGATGCTGATGGCTGATCGATCCGCAAAAAGGGCCAGGTTATCCATTTCCTCTGATTTAGAGGGCGATGTGGCTGCTGTGGCTGGCGTACCCTTCTCGGGGTCCCGCTCATCTTTGGACCTTATGGGGTCCGAGGGGGAGGCAGAGGTGGAGGGGGTTGATGTTTCTCCCCCTGGCTCGCCTGAAGAGCTTGCACTCATGAATGAGCTGATTGCCTCCATTAAAGATACCTTGCACCTAGAGGATGAGCCTACTCCTCCTGCTAGGGTGTCCTCTTTTGGAACGCAGAGAACTCGAAAATCAGCGCAGATTTTTCCCTGCCCTGCGGAATTTCATCATACTGTTAATGAGCAGTGGCGCAATTTAAAGAAGCCCTTTACTGTGCCAAGTAAGTTTAAACTGCTTTATCCGTTTGCGCCCTCCACCGACGAGCGTTGGTGTGTGGCGCCTCAGGTGGATCAAGTGGTGCCCATTTTGAACAAGGCTACTGCGGTTCCTTCTGAGGATACCCCGGTTTTCCGGGACCCTACGGACAGGAGGCTGGAGTCTCTTGCCCGTCATGCCTATATGGTTGCTGGTTCTATGCTGAAGCCTATTTTTGCTTCCATTATGGCGGCACAGGCTGTTGCAGATTGGACGAAGATGCTCAGGCGCACCCTGGTGGCTGATTCGGCTCCGCCTACCACGTTGGCTATGGTGGACCAGATCCATCAGCGTGTCATGTACTTGTGTGATGCGGACTTGAATTTAGCTCCCTTGGCTGCGCGCCTGTCCAGCGTGGCGATACTGAACCGTCGTCTGATATGGCTGAAAAGTTGGCCAGTCGACCAATCTTCTCGCAAGACGCTGGCGGATTTTCCCTACGCGGGATCTCGCCTTTTTGGCGAGGCTTTGGATACTCTGATTAAAGGGGTTACGGGGGGCAAGAGTACTCTCTTACCCCAGTCTCACAAGCATAAGTCCTTCCGTGGTAAACTGAATTCCTCGTCTAGACCCTCTCAGGGGTCCTTTCGTGCCTTTCGGTCGCAATCCAAGGGCAAGCCCTTCAAAGGCCAAGGCTCCCAGAAGAAGCCGTGGGCAGGTAAGCAGAAGTCCGGCCAGTCCGGTTCGACTTCCCATACCAATTCCGAATGAAGGGGCGCCCTCACCCGTTTCTGGGATGGGGGGACGTCTGCGCAGTTTCCGGCAACCTTGGCTGACCCACATTCGGGACAGATGGGTTCAGGAAATCGTTCGATCTGGTTACAAGATCGAATTTCTCTCTCGGCCGGCGGGCAGATTTTTTCCCTCAAATCTTCAGCTGTCTCCGGAGCGTTTGCGGGATCTGCACCTGGCGGTGCGGGACCTGCGGGCCCAAGGGGTGGTTGTTCCGGTGCCTCATCAGGACAGATTTCGGGGGTTTTACTCCAATCTGTTCACTGTGCCCAGAAAGGAGGGCAAGGTGCGTCCGATTCTGGACTTGAAAGCTCTGAACCACTTTGTGCGGGTTCGCAAGTTCCGCATGGAATCCCTGCGCTCAGTGGTGGCTGCCCTGAGTCCGGGGGAATTCATGGCCTCCATCGATCTGAAGGATGCGTACCTACACATCCCCATTTTCGAGGGTCACCAGAGGTACCTTTGATTCGCCATTGCGGAGGATCACTACCAATTCGTAGCGTTACCTTTCGGTCTCGCTTCGGCTCCACGGGTTTTTACCAAGGTGCTGGCGCCGGTTCTGGACCTGTTACGAGCACAGGGTATTGCTGTCTTGGGGTATCTGGATGATATCCTGATAAGGTCAAACGCCAGTCAGGGCCTGGTGACCGACCTGTCCACCACGATGCGGACACTGCAGGAGTTCGGTTGGACCATAAACATTCCGAAGTCGACTCTGTGTCCTTCGGTTCGTCTTCCCTACCTGGGAATGATTCTGGACTCTGTTCAAGCGAAGGTCTTCCTACCGGAGGACAAGCTTCGGACACTTCAGGACGAGGTCAGGTCCCTCAGGGACAACCGGCACTCGTCTCTCCGGACATGCATGAGATGTCTAGGTTTAATGGTCTCGGCTTTCAAGGCGATCCCCTTAGCCCAGTTTCACACGCGGGGTCTCCAAGCGGAGATTCTTGCCGAGTGGGACGGGCGGCCGCAATCCCTGGATCTGCGGATCTCGTTGAGCCAAAGCACCAGAAGGGATCTTCTGTGGTGGCTCCAGTCCCCGGCAGTGTCGGGGGGCAAGTCTTTTCGTCCATTATTGTGGACATTGATCACCACGGATGCCAGCCTGTCGGGCTGGGGTGGTGTTCTGGGCGTTTTGTCCGCCCAGGGAACTTGGTCGGAGGAGGAGTCCTCCCTTCCGATCAACATTCTGGAATTGAGGGCGATAAAGCTTTGCCTTCTGCGCTGGACGGACCGGCTTCGGGGCCGTCCAGTTCGGGTTCAGACGGACAATGCCACCGCGGTGGCCTATATCAACCATCAAGGGGGCACCAGGAGTGCCCGGGCGGCTCGGGAAGTGGCCGACATTCTGTCTTGGGCCGAGACGCACGTCCCGGCGATAACGGCAGTTCATATAACGGGGGTGGAGAACTGGCAGGCGGACTATCTGAGTCGCCAGACCCTGGACCAGGGGGAATGGTCCCTTCACCCGGATGTCTTCCAGATGTTGTGCGCGAAGTGGGGTTCTCCAGATGTGGACCTGTTCGCGTCTCGTCTGAACAACAAGGTGGAAAGGTTCGTGGCAAGAACGCGCGATCCTCGGGCGGACGCCTCGGACGGGTTAGTGGCGCCCTGGCATCAGTATCGTCTGATGTATGCCTTTCCCCCGATTCAACTACTGTCCAGGCTGCTTCGCAGATTGGCCTCGGAACAGCATGCGGTGATTCTGGTGTCACCGGACTGGCCTCGCCGGTCTTGGTACGCAGACCTCGTAAATCTGGCAGTCGACGCTCCGTGGCGCCTGCCGCTTCGGGAAGACCTTCTGTCTCAAGGGCCGATATTCCATCCTGCTTTAAAGTCGCTGGCTTTAACGGCCTGGCTGTTGAAAGCCAGGTCCTGAAGGATAGGGGTCTCCCCCCTGAGGTCATTCCCACTTTGATCAAGGCTAGAAAAGCCTCTTCAGGAAAAATTTACTACCGTACTTGGAAAGCATACTTTGCCTGGTGTGAGTCCAGGGGGTATTCCCCTCGCTCATACTCGGTGTCCAGAGTGTTGGTTTTCCTCCAAACTGGAGTGGACCAGCGTTTGGCGTTGGCCACGATTAAGGGTCAGATTTCTGCGCTGGCCATTCTCTTTCAACGCCCTGTGGCGTCTAATTCGTTGATTAGCACCTTTGTTCAGGGGGTGCGACATTTGGCCCCTCCTAGGAGGGAACCTTTGCCTCCATGGGACTTGAACTTAGTTCTATCCGTGTTACAACAGGCTCCTTTTGAAAAGATCAGGGAGATCTCGTTGTCTCTGTTGTCCAAAAAGGTTGCCTTTTTGGTGGTGATCACTTCGGCTCGCAGGGTGTCGGAGCTGGCGGCTTTGTCCTGCAGCTCTCCCTACCTGGTGATTCACAAGGATAAGGTGGTCTTGCGACCTAACCCATCCTTTCTTCCGAAGAGGATCTCGGAGTTTCACCTTAATGAAGACATTGTCTTGCCTTCGCTCTGCACGAAGCCTAAGCATCCGAAGGAGGTTGCCTTGCATTCTTTGGATGTTGTTCGGGCTATCAGGGTTTACCTGTCGTCCACTAAATCCTTTCGCAAGTCGGATTCCCTCTTTGTCCTTCCTGAGGGGCCTCGGAAGGGCATGGCGACGTCGGCTGCGACCATCGACAAATGGATCAGACAAACCATTGTGCAGGCCTATGCCTTGAAGGGGAAGGTCCCTCCCTTCCCTGTGAAAGCGCACTCTACCAGGTCTTTGAGTACGTCTTGGGCTTTCCGGCATCAGGCTTCTGTGGCCCAGGTGTGTAAGGCGGCGACTTGGTCGTCCGTTCACACCTTCTCAAAGTTCTATAAGGTGGATGTTCAGGCATCGGCTGATGCCTCCTTTGGCCGTAAAGTTCTCAGTGCGGCAGTGCCTTAGGGACCCCTGTTTTTGGGTCCTTGGCTGTTGGGGTGTTTTACCCCTGGGTTACTTGTTTTTTCCTGGGTTGTTGCTCCTGTTGAGCACGTTTTTCCTGTTGCCCAGTTGGTTCTCTTACTGTGTGTAAGGTTCCTTTCTCTGATGTGGGTACTGCGTTGCTTTTCTGCGGCTGCGTCTCCCACCCCTCAGGTCTACACTGCTTTGGGACGTCCCATTGGTGAAGACTTGGGAATGGGCGTCGACTGTCGGAGGACGTAAGAGAAAACTGAATTTTTGTAAAATCTTACCGTAAAATTCCTTTCTCTGAGTCCTCCGACAGTCGCCGCCCCCCGCCCCTCTTTTGGGTTTTTTGTGTACTCTTACTGCTATGCTACCAAACTGAGTTGGGAATGCTGGTGCAGGGAGGTATTGACTGAGGGGGACAGCCCCTAGGGGTGTGTCTATGCTAAAAGCTTTTGTTATTAACAATTCTTGTTGCCTAGCTACTCCTGCGGAGCAAAGGTCAATACCCATTGGTGAAGACTTGGGAAGGGGCGGCGACTGTCGGAGGACTCAGAGAAAGGAATTTTACGGTAAGATTTTACAAAAATTACGTTTTTTATCAAGTTGTTATGGGTAACTTTAAAAACAACATATATAATTACAAATATACACAAACAGACCAACACTGTATCAGAGCCGTATATATTCATAATACTTATTAGCTCATAACAACTGATATAATTCAAATATATTTAATAACTGTTATAGAGAAGAAGCAGGAGGGGTGATAGAAAAAGGAAACTCAATTCCAAACAATATCCCCAAATGAAAGAAAATACAAAGAAAATAGTTGTACAAATGAATAATGTACACTGCTCCAAAAAAATGAAAGGAACATTTTTTTTAATCTGAGTATAGCATCAAGTCAATTAAACTCCTGGAATATTGATCTGGTCAGTTAGGTAGCAGAAGGTGTTGTTAATCAGTGTCAGCTCCTTTGGTGTTAATGAAATTAACAACAGAGGCACTAGATGGGCAACAATGAGACGACCTCCAAAACAGAATGGTTTTACAGGTTGAGGCCACTAAAAAATTGTTCCCTACTCATCTTTTTTGACTGTTTTTCACTAGCTTTGCATTTGACTAGGGTCAGTGTCACTACTGGTAGCATGAGGTGATACCTGGACCCTATAGAGGTTGCACAGGCATTCCAACTCCTCCAGGATGGGAAATCAATACGTGCCATTGCCAGAAGGTTTGCTGTGTCTCCCACCACAGTGTCAAGAGCATGGAGGAGATTTTACTAGAAAGGTTACTTTAGGAGAGCTGGACAGGGCCAAAGAAAGTCCTTAACTCATCAGCAGGACCGGTATCTGCTCCTTTGTGCAATGAGGAACAGGATGAGCACTGCCAGAGCCCTACAAAATGACCTCCAACAGGCCACTGGTGTGAATGTCTCTGACCAAACAATCAGAAACAGACTTCATGAAGGTGGCCTGAGGAACACACATCCTCTAGTGGGCCCTGTGCTCTCTGCCAAGCACCATGGATCTCAATTGGCATTTGCCATTGAACACCAAAATTGGCAGGTCCCTCACTGGCACCCTGTGCTTTTCACATATAGGGGCAGGTTCCCCCTGAGCACATGTGACAGAGATGAAAGGGTATGGAGAAGCTGTGCAGATCGTTATGCTGCCTGTTACATTGTTCAGCTTGACCGGTTTGATGGTGGGTCAGTGATGGTCTGGGGGGGCATATCCACAGACCTCTACAGGCTACACAATGGCACCCTGACTGCCATTAGGTATTGAGATGAAATCTTTGGACCCATTGTCAGACCCTAGGCTGGTGCAGTGGGTCCTGGGTTCCTCCTGGTGCTCGACAATGCCTGGCCTCTTGTGGTGAGAGTATCTAGCCAGTTTTTGGAGGATGAAGAAATTGATACCATTAAATGGCCCCCGTGCTCGCCTGACCAAAATCCAATAAAACACTCCTGGGACATTATGTTTTGGTCCATCTGACGCCACCAGGTTGCACCTCAGCCTGTTCAGGAGCTCAGTGATGCCTTGGTCTAGATCTGGGAGGAAATACCCCAGGACAACATCTGTCGTCACATTAGGAGTATGCCCCGATGTTGTCAGGCATGCATACAAGCACGTGGGGGCAATACAAACTACTGAGTACCATTTTGAGTTGCTGCAATGACATTTCAGCAAAATGGACTAGCCTGCGGCATCATTTTTTTCACTTTAATTTTTGGGGTGTTTTGGAATTCAGCCCTCTGTAGGTTTATAATTTTCATTTCCATCAAGCGATGTAGCATCCTTTCCTAACACATTACCCAGTCCATATCAGTATAGATATCCAGCACGAGATTTTTCCCTATTGAGATCTGATGTGTTTTCAAAGTGTTCCTTTAATTTTTTTGAGCAGTGTATTTAATTTATCAACAATCTTACTGCCCATGAGATTTCAGTATTATCAAAAGGTTTGTCTTTCTCACCCACTTTTCATTTTGATATGTTCTCTATCTGTTTAGATGTTAATAAATTTGTATGCAATATTCTTCTTGGGAAATATTTTGATTCTGATATGACCTCTAATTCCATCTGTAAGAGGGGTGTTTGCGACATTACCTGCAGGTAGGTGTCCCTGGTTTTAAAATATAACTAAGGTGACCACGTCGTTCTAAATTTTATGTGTTGTGCAATGTAGAGGTTAGATCTTCTATTCGGAGAATGTCATTGAATTTCGAGTACCACATTTGTTTGGTTGGTGAGAAATTTTGCTTCCACAAGAATTCACCCTCCTGCTGCGTACAGTAGGTAGGCAATTACCTTATATTTTAAAAATATGTCTATTCATCAAATAGGGGTCCTGTAAGGATCTGGGTTTGTAAGTTTGACTTTTGTTAAAACAGCTATTTTAAAACCTGAATTCCAGTGTCTACTTATGCCAGGGATGACCATAATCTATATACTATATCTGTTTGTCGTTATCATGTTTAACAAGGACACGCGAAATCCACATGATAGAAACTGATTACATGGCATATTAAGGCTATGTTCTTATTTTTACACACAAATGTCATTATTCTTTTCATGCCAAGGTCTCTGTATCTTGGTAATGACAGCTGCTAAAGTATTATGGATGATTGCTTAACACAGCATGAAATGTTCCCTTCTCCCAATTACCTGGTGTGTTTGTGAAAAGCAATGGACCGTGGAAGAGCTGGCAGCTTCCAATCTTCTCATCAGGCTGTTACAGATCTAGACAGGCTTTGATCGCTATAGTTGAGGGTAAATCCAGGTAAAAAGAGAGCAATGATAATTTTCTCTTAGATGAAATGGTTATGTTATGATACAAACACATCAAGCAAACAATTGCATTACTGAAGGTCAGCAGATCATTGTGTGGTTACAGCACACACTGCTTTTGTCATTGCCAAACGGTAAATGTCTTAATAAAAACATATGGGCAAAAGTAAAAGCCAGACTAACAACTAAAAACTATAGAGCTATGGGGGAAAAATATCAATTTCCACGCTTTTCTAGATAATTGTTCTTAAAAAAAGGGTTGCCATAGACTTTAAAGAAACCTTCCATAAGGGAAACGGAAATGTTGACGTTGTTGAGCTCTCCTTATAAAAAGCCAGTTACCTGGCTGTCAGGCTGGTATTCTTGACATTGTAATTTGTAAACATGTGCAGAATGGAAAAATGTGTTTATTTTCATTTAAGATAGATTCGTTATGTTACTCATTTTTTAATTTTGGAATTCATTTAGTTTGGTTTCAGAATTTGTTTTGATTCGTTTTCTTTAAATTATGTTTTGTTTATTAACTTTCTAATGAATTCCAAATTTTCGCATCGATTTGAATTCGGATCGGTTGCAAAATTAAAGACCAATTAGAATTCTGTGTGATGAATAGCTAGTTGTTAAGTAAAGGGCCAGGAAGTGGGCTGCCACGTCCCTTACAACTGATGGCTCTTTGGGTCTTGTATGGATTATAAGGGGAACCCTACGCTAAAATTAACAAAAAAAAAACATCTTGGGGTCCCCCCAAAATCCATACCAGACCCTTATGGGAGCATGCAGCCCAGCAGGCCAGGAAATGGGGGGGGGGAACAAGCTCCAACCTCGTTGAATGCTCTCCATTGATTGCCTGCTCCTCCACCTGACATTTCCTAAATAGCTAAGAGGCAGAGTCACCTGGGGGTCCACAAGGGGGTGGGTCCACCAGGTAATGTCACCGGGTGGCTTCACCCCTTACATATTTAAGAACTCTCACCTGGCAGAGTAGGCATTAGGGTTCAGCCATTGTCGCAGGCAGAGCTTTTATTTTTTTGGGTCTGGTGGTGTGGCAGGCGTCGTGATTGACAATGGATCTGCATCGGGGGACATTGTTTTTTTATTTTTTTTAATAAGGACCTTATCAAAAACTATCTACTGTTTTTCTGTAGTTGTTGAGTAGGAGTGCAACGTACTCCATACTCATTCACATTCAGCTTTTGTTTAATTTTCAGCTGTTGTGGGGAAGCCCACTAACAGGTGGTGAGTCATTAGTTGCTAAGGATGCGGTGGCCGGCTTTCTGGCCTGCTGCTTAACAACCAGCTATTCTTCACACAGAATATTAATCTGCCAATCATTTTTCAACCGACCGGAATTCTATTAGTTCTGAAAATTTGGAATTTGTTGAAAACTGAATAAACAAAACTAATTTTAAAGAATTTCAACCAAATTTTTTATCCAAATTTTCGGACCGAAAAAAATTGCACAAGTCTAGCAATTTGAGTCACTGATCTGAAGAAGAACACATGATTGTCCTGTGAAATTACTGATTTGAACAATTGTTCCAGGTAAGTGATTTGGTATTTATAGTAGCTGATCAGTCTGTATATTATCAATTTTAGAAGGAGGCCAGCAATGAAAGCTTCAATAGTTCTCTTATGACAGGTTAACCTTATGAGGGAAGTCAGATTGTGCTGAGTTTGTGGTGGGGGGGGGTGGGCTGCAGTAGCTATCTAAAAAGTTTTCTAACTTATCTGAGCAATTGTTCTACCTGAGTCTTGCAGTAGTCTGTTGGACTCAGATACTGTATTTCTCATCGATGTGACCAAATTAAATCGGCACTCCACCCAAAAGGGGACGCTCCGCTTGTTTGCCTCCTCCCCCACTCTGCTGCAACATTTGGCACCTTTCGGGGGGAGAGGGGTCATTCACAAAGCACAGCGAGCTTCGAACATGCACAGTAGGGAACCGGCTGTGAAGCCGCAAGGCTTCACTACTGGTTTGTTTACAAGAAATGGCGACGGCAGCACCCGGGAACTGATTGAAAAATTGGCTGGGGTGAAGACACTGCTAGATTCGTGGGGAAGTGTCCCAATATTAAAAGTCAGCAGCTACAGTATTTGTTGCTGCTGACTTTTATTTTTTTCTGAAAGAGCCTGGAGCTCTGCTTTAAGTCAATGATCAGCTTAAAGTAAACTTGTCAAAACCTAATTTCAGACCTTCTTTCTTGATATCCTTTAGATTTTCTATGGGTTACTGCTAATAAACGGAGCTAGAGAGAAAGTAGCTCTGACAAAAATAATATATATTTATTAACACCACCACACTGTAGTTCCATTTTGTAGTGAATTAGTTTAGGCTGGAGGTGTTTGCCATTTTTTAAAAGTGTGTCTTGTTGAGGTTGAGTGGTCCAGAGATGCTTACAGCAACTCTGAAATACTTCTGGCAAATGCCACAATTGCCTGGCTTGTCCTGCTATTGAATACAGAAATCTCTTCTAGGGAATGCATATAGGAAAGAACAATTTTCAAACACTATGTTATGTTTGAAAAAAATTCAGCAAGGTTTGATTTGGCAAACTAGAGGCCTTTTCTCATTTGTACAAATCCTAATTGCTAATCCATGTGCCTTACCTTTTTTATTATTGCTTCACAGCCAACATCCTTGATACATCAGACTCTATTGGTCCTGATCGGGCAAAAGGGTCTCAATGGGTTGTAGAGATGGCACTAAAATAAAATGTTAACCCAGCTACTCCTAATGCTACTATGGCTCAGAGTAGGCTCAAAGATTACTGTACCTGTGTCATGCATACTAAGAGGAACATGTTTCAAAACTAAAATAACGTGTATTAAAACCCGCGCTAAATATATAATAGGTAATAAATAGTGTCACCTGCAGCTGCTGCTCCCATGGTAAAAAACCAAGATAACTTATAAGATGTATAAAACAGCGCTACCAGGCATATAAATAATCAAATAAGAAATGTCTTTGAAAACACCCATTGTAGATGGGCGAAACGCGGCGACGCACTTCCTGGCAGGCTATCGTCACACGACGTCACTTCCTAAACCACCGTAGAACGCACGCCGGCAGCATACCGGGAAGCGGAATGGTTTTAGCTGTGACCATTGACTGTGATTATACGCTGATACTTCAAGAATGTTTGTGAGTAGTTTCTATATATCTTAATTTAATAAATATCATACGGGCTTCACTATTTGGCTCCTTCCCTCCTTTCTTTGAGCATTTTGAACTGGGAGATACTATAGAGGAGGCTGGAGGTGCTCTGGAGATTTCACCTATCCATCCATCCATCCTTACTGGTTGTCCTGCAACAACTACTGCAGATTTAAGGCTCTATTATATCCTGAATTTGGTGAGTGCATCCCCAAAAGGGATCTGTGTGGAGGCACTTTGGCATTTGTGTGGAGCACTACAAGCACTTTTATTCAGCACGAATACGTATTTGAAGTGGAGATTTTTTGGACTGCACTTTATTTAGCACTGTTTGCACAATAATTTTGCACAATTGATACAATTTTAGTGCACCTTAAATTTGGACTTTAATGATTTAAGCACAGCATTTTTATTCATGTTAAATAATTTTATATTTGGTACACTGTTATCTTTATTTATACTATGATTGATCTTAGAGGTTGTCACTGATACACTTTATATTTTATTAATCTTATTTGATTATTTATATGCCTGGTAGCGCTGTTTTATATATCTTATATGGTTCAAAACTGTTGCTTCTTTATTTATAACACACGCTTGGGACAGATTTATTTTCTGTATGCATTTTACAGAATAAATGATCTGCTATGAAAACATAGCTGCATGTGTTCAAAAAAAATGCCTCTTACCATTTCTATGTTTTGCAACAGTTCTGAGGTTAAATTTAATTCCTAAATAAGTGCTTGCAGATGCATGACAACACAAAAAAGTGCTATACAGTTGCTATTTGGCTGCACTATCATGCAAGACAAAAACATGCTGGTTGCAAAACAGATCCATAGAATAATGCTAACATTTTTAACCCAAAATTGCACATCTGTTGATATTGAGCTGCTTTTGATATTGAACTCCTTCACTAAAATGCATTAACAGCTTTGAGATGAGTTTTTCCTGAAGCATTTTTTACACTTATAAGAAGTGTCCTCCTGTGAGGAGATTTACTAAAACTGCAGCACTCAGAATCTGGTGCAGCTGTGCATGGTAGTCATTCCGCTTCTATCTTCAGCTCGTTCAATGAAAGGGTAACTCCACTTTCGTGGCGAAAAAAAAATAGCAAAAAAAGAAAAATAATACAGTGTATAAAATTGCAACACATGTTATGTTGTAATTGAATGTTATTAAAAATTCTCTTTCCTTTTTAATCTGTAGTCGCTGTAATTTTCTGAAAATTCAATGCAATATGGCTACTTGGAGGTGTTCTGTACCCAGAATCTGTACAGAATGCCCCCCAGAAACATCATTCCCTGCTTGTGTGATTGGCTCACTGATCTTCCCAGAAGTCTGCACTAAGATACAAGTCAGATTTCAGGCATCCCCTGGAACAAAAATGTCATTTTCGGTGAGATACTCCCAATAAGAACACGATAATTGTGAAACCACTCCCATTAGATTCACTTTCCCACATGAGCACAGAGGAGCAAACAGTGATTTCTTCAGAATAACAAAAGGTAGGAATTGGCAACAAAGTTTGTTAAAAGTCTTGCAATAACCCAGAGGGGAATTTTTTTTCTGAACAAAAGTGGAGTTACGCTTTAAGCTTTGCCAGTAAAACTTCCGGATTGGTTTCTATACAGAGTTCCACCAGATTTTGCACTCTCCAGTGTTGGTAAATAACCCCATGCCTAGTACACATGATCAGAAAATCTAACTAAAATGACAGCTTTTGGAGCGATCGTACGATAATCTGATCATCAGTACACTGCTTTCGAGAGGCAAGCACGACAGTTCATGCGAAATTATCCAAAGGGACAAACCCAAACTTTTTTTGTCCTCATACAATACCAGAGCGCGTGATTTTAGTTTAATCAGTACAGTATTTGTCCCAAAAAAAGAATCAGAATACCAAGACCACGCATGTTCAGAAACAACAAAATACATTACATTTTAATACAATACATTACATCACTTCCAAAGTTGTATACTGTTGTACAAGAGTTTTTGTAATTTTAGTAACCTCTTCATTTTCCATATGAGACTAGCATGCAAAAAAAAAAAAAAAACAGACGATCATTCTTCTAAAATTCTCATCATGTGTAAAAGGCTTAATTGTTTTGCAGAGCAAACTTCCTCCCAGTGTCATTTGACTACATCATGTTACCAATCTGAGCTTCTGCAGTACACCATCCTCCTGGACTGCAACTTCTGAAAAAATGAGGCAGCACAGCAGTTTCCTGTAAATTGATTTTAGAGGACAATTTTGTGGTATTTTCACAAATGAAACTTTGCAGTGAACATCTCTAATTAACATATTGTAGTTCTCTGCTGAACCATGTCTTTATTCTGGTGCCCTGACTTTTGCTTTGTTACAAAAAAGAAGATCTTAAAGTGATATTAAAGTCTCCTTTTTTTTCTCAAAAATAACAAACATGTTATACTTACTGTAGCGGACGCCCCGATAGAAAGAGGGGTTTCGCCGCCAGAGATGTTCTCTTCCTTTCTAGTGTGAGGGATGCTTTAGAGTGCAGCAGGAACCGCTCTTACCATAGCTAGTGATTTAGCGATCCAAGCAGAAGGGAGATAGAGCTGGTATAGCCTTCTCCCACAAACATGAGATGACACTCTATGCTGTGAGTCTAAGCAAGAACTGTTTATTAAATTCCAAGACATACAGTTTTACACACAGTTAGGGAAACTCCCCTTAGCCTTGCCAAAGGGGGGGGGGGGGAAGGGGACAAGGACCAGCCAATGGGAACGGAACATTTGTACATTGAAACAGGCAGTCTTAATACACACCCCCTGCGGAGAGATGTCTCCAGTCCAGACCAGTGTCTGTGTCATGAATCCACACAATTGGACACAAAAACAGGAGGGGGGGGGGGGATGGGCTGTAACATTACATTACATTAACTCAATGCCATGAGGCATGCCATCTTCAGTTGTTCAGAAGATGAATAAAGGGAACAAAAAATGAAATAAAAGGCAATGTCCCAAACTCATAGGAAAATGACACGAAGGGGTTTACAATCCAGGGACAGGGTGATCCGTCACACATAGTGACGGTTAGTACCGTCACACTTACCTACTCTGTGCAATGGTTTTTCCCAGATCCCCTTATTCTTCTGGAGCAGCGCAGATCCTCTTGGGTCCCATGGCGCTCCTGGCCCCTCCCTTCTACCGAGTGCCCCCACAGTAAGCCACTATCTCTGGGGGCACCCAGGCAGGTGTGCTCCTGAGCCGTTGCTCTGTGTGGCCATTTACACATGGAAGTTTGGGTTGGCCCTGTCCCCTCTGTCTCCTGATGCATGTAGGTATTACCTTCAGGCGAATGGATTAAGGTAAAAAAACGTGTGCCTTTACAACCACTTTAATATACAGTATATTTAAAATACTTGTACCATCATCTCTTCTAAGACACCCATTCCTCTTTAAAGGACTCAACTAAATGTATAAAGAGTTAAATAAGATTTAAACAGTTATTTATTTGATCATCAAAAGGCTTCAACATACTGTATAAAAAAATATTTTATATCATCTGAAACAATATAATTGTAATATCACCCACAATGTTTTACCTTTGCCCTTAGTAGATAAACACTCTGTCAGGGAGAGTCCAAAACCCCCCAGAATGAGTGGACCTGATTGATGTTGGAGTGAGTCCACTGTTCTCAAGCTCTACTGTGAGCTCATTCGAGTGAGAAACTGAGGAATTCCTACCCTCTTTAGGAAATATCTAAGAAAAGACCAAACAGACTCTTCTTAGTCTGACCTAGAAAGTGGTCATTCAGAGATCCTGCTAACAAACTCTCCAAAGGTGGCACGAATGAGCCACAAAGATTTGGATCATTTACAACTGTGGGGCCTGGGTGGTCTACCAAAAAGGCCCCTCAGATGATCCTGAAGACAAATGGCAATTGTTTATCCCAAGGAAGCATAGAAACTATGTTAGCCATTTTCCATAATGACCATGGTCACCTAGGGCTGAAGATGACTTTAAAATTAGTGAGAAAATGGTTCTAATCCTTTGCTCTATCACATCTTTAATTTTTCCCTCTCTGCTGGTTCCTTTCCATCACCTCTAAAGCATGCACAGATCACCCCCATAATAAAAAAAATTCCTCCCTGGACCCCAATAACGTGAACAACCTAAGACCTAGCTCTTTGCTCCAATTTACCTCTAAACTTTTAGAATGCTTAGTCTACAACCGTCTAAGCTCCTAACTCCTAAAACAACCTTATTGACCTCTTACAGTATGGCTTTCACTCACAACACTCCACAGAAACTGCTATACTAAAACTGACTAATGATTTACTAACTCATAAAACAAGCAGCCACTACTCTAAACTCTTTCTGCTAGATCTTTCACTCCCACAGCATCCAAGATTCTACGCTATCCTTGTTCTCTTCCTATCTATCAGAGTGCTCCTACAGTGTTAACTACAACTCTGTCTCCTTCTTTCCTCTTTCTGTAGGGGTCCCCCAAGGCTCTGTTCTTGGACCCCTCTATCTACACCTTTTCTCTTCTTCACTTGACTTGATAACACAGCTTCCAATACCATCTCTATATTTCTACTCCTTGCCTGACTCCTTCCGTTTCATTACTAACTTACTAATTGACATATCAGCATGGATGTCAAAACACTTCCTCAAACTAAATCCTTAAAAACCAACCCCCTGCCCTCCTCCCTGACATTTCCATAAAAATCAAAAATACAACTCAGTCCCTCCCCTCATACCAGGGTACTAGGTGCAATCTTATGGGCCATACACACTATAAGATTTTCTGAAGACTTTTTCCTTTAGACTTACCAAAACCATATAATATGAGGTCAAACCTAAACACTTTCAATTTCTATGCAATCTGGCAGGCCCTTGCACTACATAGAAAAGGAAAATCTGAAGGAAATCTAACCACAAAAGTTGGATAGTGTGTATCCAGCTTTAGACTTGGACATGTATATTCAGCCCCAAATCCAATCACTGTCAAAAGCTTATAGACTTCACCTCTGTAACATCCCTAAAATTCACCCCGTTTATCTAATGAAACCACCAAGCTAATCATTCACTCACTTATCATCTCTTACCTTGACTATTGCAACCCCTTTCTCTTAGACCTACCTCTATGCAGGCTATCCCCCTTCAGTGTATCATGAATGCTTCTGCCAGACTCATCTACCTTACAAACTGCTCAGTGTCCGACACTCTGTCTGCCAATACCTCCAATGGCTTCCAATTGCCCATCAAATTAAATACAAAATACTAACAACATACAAAGCCATTCAGAACTTCCCCCCAAGCTACATCAATCACCAATCTTGTCTCAACATATCACCCAAACTGCCTTCCCTTCTCCTCCCAAGACCTCCTGTTTTTAGCTTTTAGTTTTTGTCTCTTCCTCCGGTTATCTCCTTCTCTAGCTACATTTAGGACATCCCTGAAAACTCATCTTTCCAGGGAAGACTATCCCGCCTCCACCTAACAACTGACCTTTTAATTCTTCCATCAGCTCGTCACTCACAGTTATTACCTTTTGTATCACTTGCCCCACCCTATTAGATTGTAAGATGTTATGAACAGGGCCCTCTTAACCCTCTTTAATTCTATTGCATTATTTATATATTAATAATGGCTCTATATGAAAAAAAATATATAAAAGGAACAATGACAAGCAGTAGCAAGGGGGCGGGGCCAACTGATACAAAGTAAAATAACATATCAGAGAGCAACATAAACTGTACCCAAGTACCGGAATCCTTAGTATATAGCGGATAAACAAACAAAAACATATCATTATAGGACAAGGCGTAATGTATATGAGCGATACCTAGGCACAGTACAGTACATGGAGGAGCCGATGCAGCACGGGCAAATGCCCTAGCTACATGGACCAAAACAAGCATGCTGTAGGTCTAAGTGCTCTCAAGTGGGGTATAGGGAGAAACACAGAACAGAACAAAGTAGGGGGAAGGTGCGAACTCTGTCCCATCAACCTGGAAAGATATAAAAGGGGACAGTAGGGAGGCGATAAGATGGCAGTTCTAGATGGTACACCCCCAGAATGGACACCCCCAGGGGGAGCTCACTGTGTCCAGTACTGGGAGACGACCATCCACTAATGTGAAAGGACTGCTCCTCGTTGAGCATGGGGATGTGGGGGCAAGAAAGAGTGGAGGGAGGGGGCAGGGCTAAACAATAAGGGGCGTCCCGAAGCAGTGGGTGGGGGAGGATGGATATGTAAGGGAGAGGAGAGAGTAGGAAAAGCAGGCTAAGTGGGAAGAGGGGGATGGAAAATAGAGATAGAGAGGGAAGGAGAAGAGGAATGTGGGTGCACTCCCCCAGACGTCGGACGGATTTTTATCTTCCTATTACATTAATAATAGATATTATTAATAATTTTACTTACAGTGAACTTTTGACATACAGTATAACTCTAAAGCAGGGGTGTCAAACTCCATTTCATCATGGGCCACATCAGCATTATGGTTGCTCTCGAAGGGCCTGTTGTATCTGCCATGGTGTTCTGTCTGTGCAGTCTCAAACAAAATTTCTTGTGGATGATACCAGCAGTGTGCGACCCTCCTTTTCAACTGGCATAGAATTGCATAATTCTCATAATTATATGCAGATGTCTAAAGCCTCCCCTCTTACATCAGATGTCAAGAGCCCCCCCTCCATCAAAATTCAAGAGTCCCCCACCCTCCCTTACATCAAAGTTAACCACCTTACCTTGTGTTGCTGCTGAGACAAAGCTGGGGGTTGAGCTGGGAGGCAGAAAGTGCAGGCTCTGGAAGAGGACCAGAGAAGGGCTGGAGTCTGCTGCTGAATTCTGCTAAATGCTGAGACCAGGGGGTGCTGCAGCCACACAGAGAGGGGCAGGATTTGTAGGAAGAGTTCTGTCCTCCTTTCTGCTGTTCACTGATGGGGGTAGGGGTCAGAGATGAGCCTTCCCGGCGGCTGCATGGAGAAGCTCAGGATATGGAGGAGGAGCTCTGTTTTCCACTCTGTTGCCGACTGATGAGACAAGGTGGGGGTGGAGACCAGGGGGTGCCACAGCTGCAGGAGAGGTGCAAGGGTCACATAAAATGGCCTCAAGGACCGTATTTCAGCTCATGGACATTGTGTTTGACACATGTTCTCTAAAGTTTCAGAACACTATTAGATTGTTTTTCAGAGAACAGGGGTCATTGAATATCACCATAAACAAGCTCTAGAATTCTTTGGCCACCTTGTAGTATAATCTAACTGTCATGTTAAATAGCCCTAAAGGGGTACGTGACAAAAAACTCTGAGGTGGATGTCACTTCAAAGGGCTCAGTTGAGGTGAGGAGGGAAGTAAGGCAGCTGGGACTATCTCTGTTTTATGACAACAGGTGATTTGACAAGTGTCTTTTTGCCATAGCCTAACTAAGAGCGCCCCCGTTGACTGAATGTGGCAATGTCTTAAGATATGTGAGCGGGAGTGTCTCTACCTGGATGGGTGGGAGTAAATGGGTATAGGGCTAGATTCTGCAAGAGTATATAACAAAAAGAAAAACCCCCACTCTCTCTATCCCTGGCTGCACAATGGGAGTGTAGGGTTGTCTGTGTAATGTATTCCATTATTTCTTTGTCTGTAACTTCCTTTTTTATGTAATGGTCTCTGTCCATTGGCAACATTTTGTATTTTATTTGTAACATCACTGCTTTTAGCCCCCGTTCACACTGGGGCGACCTGTCAGGCGACCTGGTCGCCTAACAGGTCGCCGTAGGTCACCTGGCATAGAGAAGCTGTGGACCCGTTGTAATAGGAGCGACACAAGTTGCTCCGACTTAGAAAAAGGGTCCGGAGCTTCTTTGGCGACCTGGAGCGACCTGCATTGACTTCGCCCAGGGAAGTAGCGTCACCCCAGTGTGAATGGGGCCTTAAAGTTTTACCAGCTACTTTATATTTTGTTATATTTGATTAATAGCAAACACTTATTTTCCATGTAAATATATTAGATCTTTGTTTTTAGCACAGTCATTATCATTTGTTATTAACTTTATGGTAAGAATTGCTTCGGCATTGGCTAGATTCTTATACAGTAAAACCTTGGATTGAGAGGAACTTGTATTAAAAATTTTGCTTGTCTTGCAAAACTCTCTCAAACCATTTTGACTTGATAAGCAAGCTATGTCTTGATATACAAGTAGCGTCACGTCACAACTGAGTATAAAAGAGAAGAGAGGTGCCTCTAAGTGTAGCAATATGGTTACATTTAATAAAGGTACAACATTTAGCAACTCGCATGGTTGATGATTAAAACCGGCACATCTAAGTATGCAGACATCTGGGGTAAAGCTGTCCACATAGACCGTCCTCCGCACCGTCATCAACGTCATTCCTTCCACGCTGTGCTCCACGACCGCTTCAAGCTTACTTTCAGATCCCTCTATTGCAGGGTAGTCTTCCCGGTCACGACTGCAGACTGACAGCGGTGCGAGTCGGCGGTGCGGAAGAAGGTTTATGTTGACTATGTTGACAGCTTCCCCGTTTGCCTGCATACTTAGATGTGCCTGTTTTAATCATCATCAACCACGTGAGTTGCTAAATGTTGAACCTTCATTAAATGTAACCAAATTGCTCCACTTAGAGGCGCCTCTCTTCTCTTTTATACTCTGTATCTCCTGCTGGAGTTTGCTTCTATTCCCCTTGTGGAGGCGGCCATTTGTGGATGGACATTTTATGGTTACACAACCTCATCACATTGCTATAATCTTTTTATATGGACTGTAAACTCAAGGACTTATATGAATAAATGGTTGTGGAAGGAATCATCTAAGTTTCTATTTCTTATGGGGAAATCACCAGGTGGCTCTGCCCCTTACCTAAGAACTGACAAATGGCAGAGCAGGCATTTGGCGGTTAGTCTTTGTCGCAGGCAGAGCATTGGATCTACATGGGGGGACATTGTTTTTTTATTTTTTTAATAAAGGAAGTGTCAAAAACTGCCTCCTGTCTTTATTTATTTTTGACACTTTTTTGGGTGAATGGGTAGGGGTTTAGGGATAAGGGGTGCTCACTCGTCCCCCCTTTTTCCTGACCTGCCAGGCTGCATGCTCAGATAACGGTCCGGTATGGATTTTGGGGGGAACCAATGCCATTTTTACAAAAATGTTAGTATTGGGTTCCCCTTAGAATCCATACCAGACCTAAAGGGCCTGGATTCACTTTTTTCTATTGCAGGCAATGTTTTTTTTTTTCATTCAGTTGTCAGTGAGGAGGCCTGTTGACAGCTAATGACTCGTCCATTGTTAAGGATGCCTGGTCAGCTTCCAAGCCCACTCCTTAAAAACCAGCTTTGCCCAATCAGGGCTTAGCATGCAATGTGCAGCGTGCAGTGCATTGTGGGGAGCTGGGCGGGTGAACATCCCGCCGAGCGCCCCACAAATTCAGGTGTTCGCTGAATGAGCAGACAGGGGACGTTCAGGCTGAACTTTTGCTTCGCTTGAAATGTGAGCCCCAACTCTAGTTACCATAGTATCACTGTACTAATTTGTGGAATTGATCAAGATTATTTTTTATATACACACTATGATTGCTTATAACAGTGAATGTCACTGTTATAAGCAACCATTTTTTCTGAATGAAAACTATTCATTCAGTGTTTAATTTTGTGATTAGCTGTGATTGGCCACAGCTAATCACAGGGTACAGATGGGCTGTGATTGGCACTATCTGTACCATCTGATTACTGTGACCAATCACAGAGATCAACACAATAGTTCCCAATGAAGCCATCCATTGTGTACAATTGTCATGGGATTTGCTGGGGTTGGTCACAGTGATCACATGGTACCGGCAGGGCAGGCAGCGGGGAGATACACTGATCTGTCATCCGCCGTGTCCGGTGGACACAGCAGGTGACAGATCACTCTGCAAGTTGTAGGTGGACGTCACATGACATCCTCCCAGAACAAGAGGGCCTAAAATCAGCGTTGAGTGCTTTAACGCCTTCTTGCCCACCCTATAGTCAAAAGATATGCTGTGCTATTTAAAAAACACTTTTTCTAGTTAGAACCCCTAAATCAAACACTTCTCTTTGTTAAAGACAAGGGGAAAAATTATGGGCGAAATTGCAACAATATTGTTTTATTGTACTTGTATGTTTAAACCTTAATATGGTTAGTGGAGTACCTAAGCCTCTAGCCGACCGCATGATGTAAATATGCCCTTCCAGCACACTGACTGAGCTACTATGGTCAGCTCTTGGTCAAGGCTTCTGATTGGGAATGGGGACAGGCTCCCAACTATGTAGCCATCATGAGAGCCAGTCACAGCATCACATGATACAGAAGTGTAAGGAGCCAATGCTTAAGGTAAGCTTTTGGGCTATACCTCCTTCTTCTAAGTTTCTTCTAGCATACCTCCCAACTTTTTGAGATGGGAATGAGGGACACCTATTAGCAAAAGTATGTAGGCATAGGACACATCCCCTGGCATGCCCCCTTTAAGGAGAATTAAACAAAAAAATTGTTAAACAAACAAGTGCTTTTATCACTACTATTCCATAGGATTGGCTTTTGAAGTTTACAAATGCAGCAATTTAAAAATTGGATGAAAGTTTTAGCACTGTGAATTACCTTTTGAAAGATAAATAGTGCATTTTATTAAAAACTATATAGATCAGACTAAAATGAGGGACAAATGAGGAGTAAAGAGGGCAGAGGGTTCCAAATCAGGGACAGTCCCTTCAAATCAGGGACAGTTGGGAGCTATGTTCTAGGGTACTGCTTGTCCTGTAAATGTAACCGTGCAAATGAAAGTGTTATGGACAGTACTCAACTGTCCCATTTCTTTTAACCACTTAAGCCCCGGAAGATTTTACCCCCTCCCTGACCAGGGCCTATTTTGCGATTCGGCACTGCGTGACTTTAACGGACAATTGCGCGGTCGTGCAACGCTGTACCTAAACGAATTTGACATCCTTTTTTTCCCACAAACAGAGCATTCTTTTGGTGGTATTTGATCACCTGTGCGATTTTTTGATCATGCGCTATAAACATAAAAAGAGCATCAATTTTGCAAAAATAACAATATTTTTCAATTTTTTTTATATGAAATTCCCAAAAAAAAAATGTAAAAATCAAAATTTTTTAACATTTTAGGCCAATTTGTTTTATGCTACATATGTTTGGTAAAAAAAAAAAAAAATCGCAAAACGCGTATTTTGATTGGTTTGCGCAAAAGTTATTGCGTTTACTAACGAAGGGAAAGATTTTTGGCATTTTTGTTGTTTTTTTTTTTTAACGAGTAATGGCGGCGATCTGCGATTTTTTTGCGGGATTGCGACATTGCGGCGGACAGATCGGACCCTTGACTGACATTTTTGGGGTTACCAGTGACATTTCTACAGTAATCAGTGCTATACATATTCACTGTTCCTGTAAAAATGACACTGGTAGTGAAGGGGTTAACTTTTTTGAGAGGGAGGGGTTAAGTGTGTCCCTAGGGGCGTGTTTCTAACTGTGATTGGCTGTGGCTACTGGTGTAAGAACAGAGATCAACGGTCCTACATAGCAGAACCGTTTGATCTCCATTCTTACACGGAAGAATGACAGGCGGCTTTGTTTACATTAGCCGCCTGCCTTTCTCCAGGTGTAACGGACGATCGCGAGTGACCGGCGGACATCGGGTCCGCCGGGCACACGCGCGGGGGGGTCCGTGACGGAGCGGGACTGCGCCTCCGGGGGTGCGCGCTCGCTCCCTAGACCCTCACAGGCAAGCGAAGTAGTCCTACGTCGCTTTGCCTGTGAGGGGCTGACCGCCGCAGTGAATAGTCGTGCGGCGGTCGGCAAGTGGTTAAAGTGATATAGGTTGCACTTTAATTCCCCTAAACACAGATGGATGTTTGTGGTGAGCAGAGGGTCATTTCTTTTTGATAATATAGTTATGAAGAATATGAAGAATATTGTTATTTTCACTGATATGAAAGCAGAAACTCTCTATCAATAAAGACAGGTAACTGCAGGCGGTGACATACTGTATGTGTTACCATTTTTTTAAACTAAGATTTCCTTTGTTTTCATATCTCCCCAAAAGCCTAATAACATTCCTACTGTAGTACACAACCCAAAAGGAGCTTCTAGAATTTAACAGGTTCTCCTACCCTTCATATGTTAAGGTTCTCTCTATGACTGCACACTGACACACTAATGGAAAGAATTAGGTTTAAATTAGTATTAAACCCAAAATCAAACATTTATAATTTTGCAGTGTACTATTTCTTAGATGTGATGGCTGCATTTATTTTCTTTTTTAGGCTTCCTTTCTTCTTTTTTTCACCTGGTGATCTGGCCAGTGAGTCTATTGTTTTTCAAAACAACAACCAGCTCTCCAGCAGAGTGTATCAGTTACAGAGATGAGACAAGTCATTTAACACTAGCAGGGGTGCATACAATGATCAGCTAACACTCCGTGTAAGCTGGAGTGTGGCTTCAATTTGAGTGTTTACCCTCCCCCCCCCAGACTGACAATGCTGCTGTCCAAAGGTGCCTCCTGTTTTCCTTCATTCAGAGTGGGGGTATTCTAATACAGGAGGTGTGCTGGCCAGATCATCAGGTAAAAAAAGAAGGGGAAGAAGCCTAAGAAAAGAAAACTGATGCAGCCACCACATCTAAGAATTGGTAAGCTGCAATATATTACTTTTTGGGTTTTGGGTATAATACTGCTTTCAGTCACTTTGGTCTTTTTGTTGTTTCTTTTGCTTAATGAACTGGGGGAGAAAGGGTTGGGGATTTTGGATAACAAACAGCAAAATATTCCAGGCCTTGTTATACTGGCTACAAAAATGGCTGGTAGCTCAAATGTAATAATTCTTTATTAGCAGCCTCCCAGTAATATCAAAGTTGATGGTGGCCCAAACTGTTCCTTTAAGAATGACATATGGTGGACCTAAATTCAACAGGAGCAGTTTCCCAATTTCTAATATATATTTTGTGTACCTCTGTTGGTGGCCCTAGATTCTACAGTAGCAGCCTTCCAAAGTAGTCCTTTGACTCGAGAGAGTAGTCACAGGTACTTTAATAAGTTAAGTAATGAGGTCTCCATGGAATGTCCACCTAGCAGCAGCTTCTACTAATCTCTCCAGGGTGGTCTTACACATAGCAGACTTCTCTGAAGATGGTGAAGACATGCAGTCATCTTCCTGATTCTCCTGGCCCTAACACAGGCCAGCTCCGATTGTCTGGGCCATGGCTCAGACCCCTAGCTGGGACCTTGCCCTAAAAAACAAAAGCCTCCATATACTGGGATCATCTATAGCCAGGAGCCTTGGAGAGCAGACCCGACCCTTCCAGAATGTTGCACCAAATATTTATCCTCTTCCCTCAGCATAAACCAATAAAATAAAACCTCATTGATTGGCCAAGGCAGATAAATATTCATAACTTGTTATTTCCCAATCTAACTGCTAGATACAACCGTATAGCAACAAGCCGAAATAATGTCTTGAGATTAGAAGAAAATCAACGAACACAGAATACAAACAAAGCTCAAGCCTGCTACAGCCTAGCTGCAAGCACGCTAAATTTCAAGGAATGCTGTCACGATTAGAGGGTAAGCCCCCCTGGGACTGTAAACTCAAGAATTAGTGGGCCAATGGAACAACGAAACGTGTACCTGGGAATTAGTCCTTACAGATGTGGGAGCAGTGTGACTGCACCCAAACGGAGGTGTGTCAGCTTCGGCAACATACAGTATACTGCGCTGAGCCAATCACTGTGAGTGATGTATTCTATTATTGAATGCAAAGCCTGCTCGGATTGGCGGAGTCAGAGAGAGTAACATAATCCCGCCTCTCTGACTCCGCCAATCCGAGCAGGCTTTGCATTCAATAATAGAATACATCGCTCACCGTGATTGGCTCAGTGCAGTATACTACGTAGCCCAAGCTACGGTATAGTATACCGGTACAGGATTCCCACACAGCCAGCGCCTTGAGAAGATTATACATCTACCGGTAATACTTTTACTTACAATACTTCGGAGAGTTATAAGAGAATACATTTACGGTACTTACGGTACCTAGATTACACGTACTTAATTAACTACTACTTTCATACTCGGCGTATAAGACGACCCCCCCATTTTTGGGGATTTTTTTGAGGTTCAAAAGTCGTCTTATGCGCCGGAAAATACGGTAACAGGCAATATTCCTTTTTTCAGAGCCTTTCTGACCAATCTGTATAGGGAAGCCTTTAACTTATTAGTAGGGTTCCCTGATAATTTCTTATACGTATTGGTGTCTCCTACCAATCTATTTAATTCTTTCTTATAATTTTCTTTCTTTAAGACTAGAATCCCCCCTCCCTTATCGGCATTCTAATCACCACATTTTTCCTTTTTTCCAGTGCTTCCAGGTCTTTCTGTATGCTGCCCTTCCTATGTCCTCTCTTAGTCTTAAGCAGCCTTATGCCCCGTACACACGTGCAGATTATCTGAAGACTTTTGTCTGCAGACTTACCAAAACCATATAATATGAGGTCAAACCTAAACACTTTCAATTTGTATGCAATCCGGCAGGCCCTTGCACTACATAGAAAAGGTAAATCTGAAGACAAAAGTCTTCAGATAATCTGCACGTGTGTACGGGGCATTATATCTTGCTTTACCATAGATTTGAACACTTCTAAAAACTGATTTGAGGATTTTAGGGTTAAAAGTGGAATGATTTCTCAAACCCCTATCCTTATATTTATCTACTGTATCAATTTCTTGGGGAAGTTTCTCAGAGCCGGTTCATACTAGCGCGACTTGTCAGACGACTTGTCAGCCTGACAAGTCGCGCTCCCTCGCGGTCCATTGACCGCTACAGGACCCGTTCTAATAGGAGCGACACAAGTCGCTCCGACTTAGAAAAAGGGTCCTGTACTACTTCGGGGCGACCTCGGAGCGAATTGCATAGACTTCCATTATGTGAAGTCCCTGCAAGTCGCTCCGAAGTCGTGGTGCATGGTAATGCACAAGTCGCCCACGAAGTAGTAAGGAGTCGTGTCGCCTTAGTGTGAACCGACTCTCAATAAACTATTTCTTAATGTTTAATTTCCTAATAAATTTCTCAGTGTCAATATACACATCAAACTTATTATAACATTTTTCTGGGGCATTCTCTAAAGTTCCCACTAGATGGGGGCTAAATATTAAATAGGTGCTTTACCATCTAACACTCCTAGAGAGAGTGATATGTATATATTCCTGATCTTTATTGAGCCATGTAATAAAGTATTTTTAGTTGCAGATTTTTAATTAACCACTTCAGCTCTGGAAGGTATTACCCCCTTAATAACCAGGCCATTTTTGTGATTCGGCACTGCGTTATTTTAATTAACAATTGCGCGGTCGTGCGCTGCTGTACCCAAATACAATTGATGTCCTTTTTTTCCCCATAAATAGAGCTTTCTTTTGATGGTATTCGATCACCTCTTCGGTTTTTAGATCAGTTTAGACCAATTTGTATTCAGCTATATATTTTTGGTAAAAAAAAATCCCAAAAAGCGTATTTTAATTGGTTTGCACAAAAGTTATAGCATTTACAAACTACAGGATAGATTTTTGGACTTTTTATTTATTTATTTTTTTATTAGTAATGGTGGCGATCAGCGATTTTTAGTGGGACTGCGACATTGCGGCGAACAGATCGGACCCCTAACTGACATTTTTGACACTTTTTGGGGACCAGTGACATTAATACTGTAATCAGTGCTAAATAATACTTTACTGTTACTGTATCAATGACACTGGCAGAGAAGGGGTTAATACTGGGGGTGATCAAAGGGTTAATTGTATGCCTACTTGTGCTTGCTAACTATGGGGGGCATGGGGGGGGGGGGGGGTCTGTGACATGCAGAGAGAGTTCGATGTTTCAGCTAAGCTGAAACACACAATCTCTCTCTGCCTGTCTGACAGAAGAGCTTCCTGCTTTCTTTACATATTGACTCTTCTGTCAGTGTCTCTGAAGATCGTGGGAGGACGGCGGCGATCGAGTCCACTCCTCCCGCGGTCTGACTACCGCTGTGTCTAATCCCAGCGGGAGCGCAGTCTCGGCAGCGTGCGCCGCCGAGACCGCATCCACATAATTACGTAGATCTTCATAATTATGCGCAGGCAAGTGGTTAATATGGGCAGTGTAATTTAGTTTTTATGCATATCTTACTATTGGCAGATGCAAATAATTGGTTTTAATTATGGTATGAAAGGATTGATATTAATTGGATATCCCAATATGGCAGTGATATAAATAGAAGAAAGCGACGTGTACGTTCATGTGACCCCTGATGACGTCAGACGTTGCTGACGAAACACGATGGCTGAGATCTAAGTGACACGTCACTTTCGCCATCTTGGAATGCAGGTGAAACGCAGATCGGCATCCCTGCCATGTTAACAAGTGTACTTTGATCTGCAATATTCGTAAGTGTTTTTACTAGTGCGCAATAAATAAATGCTTCAAAATACTACACCATGAAGAGTCTTTTGTCTTTTCACTAATATGGTAATATGGTATACCACTCTGGATATATCATCTGACTGGATTGGAGTGCTACTGGAGAACATCTATTTATATGAGAGAAACTCCTCTCAATGATCCATTATACATTCTAAATGTCTGTGTCTGGTGAGTAGGAAATCTACCTGACAGTGGTGGAAAATAGCACAACCCACTTTTTGCTGTGTGGTGTCACTTGAGAGGATCTCTGCATCACCTTATTGCACTATTTGGAGCACATGGTGGTTATGTATGGACATTCCCATATACTATCTTAAGCTTATTATAAGCTGTTTTTGATGATTTAATCTTTAAAGGGAGCGCAGTTTTGTCTTTCACCATATTCCAGGCTTGTTATGCCTTACAACCAGCTGCTTCACATTTGTTATTTGTATAATTTTGTCACAGTTGTATTAACAGTGATCTGTAAATGTCACAGTTTATTATTTCCTGAACACTATACATTGACACTATGCATATTGTTGGGTTTTATCCAGAGAGCGCAGGTAGAGGGTATTTAAAGTTGATACACAGATTGAAGTTCCACCTTTATTGTAAAAATACCTTTCATAAATGTATAGGAAATCCCAAACTAGATGAGATAATATAGCGCTTGCTGGTTTATGCAGGGAACCTTAGGAGTGGGTGTGCAATATAATATATTCTAAAAACTCTAAAACTCTAAAAAAGCTGTACCCTTAAAACATAAATATCATAAAAGTAAATATAATCAAATAGTTAATGTGCCAAAATCAAGTCCAACAAATCACAGTAAAGATAAAGTGCTGAGTGAAATTCAAAAATAGTTCATAAGTGACTCAGTGATGGGTATTCCAAAAAAGTGCCAAAAAAGAAAAAAGTGCAGGTGCTTGGTGCTGGATCCTCCAATGGACCAGGAAATCCAATCATGCAGATGGTAAGGGGTAAGATGTAAACTCACCAGATAAGGTGGGTCTCAACTGCTAACGCTTTAGTGACCCTCCAGGTCAGAACGATGGTAACTGCTGGGCTCCTATCCCTCTCGGCCGGAATCCCCCGGGTGGGGTAAAAGGGTTCCTCGCGATTCTCCAAATGCAATTCAGGGAACAAAAAGGACAGGCTCCGGATGGTGCAGTACCATTAAGATAGGTTTATTAAGTTAAAAAGCTGACAAAGCTGACAAAAGATAAAAAAACGCTGTGCAGAGCCCGCTTGTGAATGTCTGTAGCGTGGAGAGCGGCTTGCGTTCCAGGCTGACTTCCGGGCTGATGGCGTGCGTTCCACCTGACGCGCGTTTCGTCAGAGCGCAGTGACGTCTTCACCTCTGACCTCTTTTTTGGAATACCCATCACTGAGTCACTTATGAACTATTTTTGAATTTCACTCAGCACTTTATCTTTACTGTGATTTGTTGGACTTGATTTTGGCACATTAACTATTTGATTATATTTACTTTTATGATATTTATGTTTTAAGGGTACAGCTTTTTTAGAGTTTTAGAGTTTTTAGAATATATTATATTGCACACCCACTCCTACGGTTCCCTGCATACACCAGCAAGCGCTATATTATCTAATCTAGTTTGGGATTTCCTATACATTCACTTTGCACTTTATAGCAGCTGCTCATCCAATACATTTTATATATTTTACATAGTAGCCACAATACCTATCTGATTAGGCACTCCTAGGCGCGAGGAATATATTCGATTGAATATATACATTTGTAACACCTTTCATAAATATATATTTGTCCTGTGTAAAGGTGTGGTGAGCAATTACAGAATGGTGCTAAAACTGTTAACCTCGTGCCGATGTGTGTTTTACTGCGGAAAAGTGGCACTATTGCGGAAAACGATGTACCTGTATGTTGCTTAGTTCAATAGCCACTAGATGGCGCCATCGCACCCCCTTAGGTGCCATCACACCGTGATTGGCTAGCAGGGATGTCAATCAACGGGTCAGGCGAACCCGATGTTCACCGGCCACCCGCGATCATCCCGGGAAAGGCAGAACTGCAAGGGGACAAGATGGAGACCTTGAACCAGGATCTCTGTCTTCCCCAAATGAGTACAACCCCCCCCCCCCCACAGTTAGTAAGCACCCTCTAGGGACACACTTAAAACTTTGATCGCCCCTGATGTTAACCCCTTCCCTGCCAGTGTCATTAGTGCAGTGACAGTGCATTGTTTTTAGCACTGATCACGTAACAATGTCACTGGTCCCAAACAGGTGTCAGTTAGGTGTCCGATTTATCCGCCCCAATGTCGCAGTCCCATTACTAGTAAAAATAAATAAGTAAAAATTCCATGAAAATATTGCATTGTTTGTAGACGCTATAACTTTTGCGCAAACCAATCAATATACACTTATTGGGATTTTTTTTTACCAAAAATATGCCGCACAATACATATTGGGCTAAATTTATGAAAAAAAAATAGATTTTTTAAATTTTTTTATTGCCTGTTTTATAGCAGAAAGTAAAAAATATTGTTTTTTTTTTTTGTTTATAGTGCAAGAAATAAAAACCACAGAGGTGATCAAATACAAGAAAGCTCTATTTGAAGGGAAAAAAAGGACACATTTTATTTGGGTACAGCATCGCATGACTGCGCAATCGTCAGTTAAAGTAACGCAGTGCCATATCACAAAAAATGGCTTAGTCTTTATATCTAGGACCTTCCGATCCAGAAGCGGTTAAAGAAACATGACGTTTATAAGTAAATAAAAATGTATACTTTTAAATGTATTCTGTGTTGTAAAGAATCGGAACTCAATGACAAATGATTGAGTTATCTTTTATACAGAGAGCATTAACATAGTGAATTCCTTTTCTGATTTAATTGCCATGTCAACCCTTAATATAATTTCCCATAACACTTTGTTCTTAGGCGGATACATTTATATAAATTATGGCTGGTAAATTGTAGGCAGATATAAGACACAACACAGCACACTCATGACGTATACTCAAGCATAATACAATTGAACCAACCGTACTTTACATGCTTATGTTCACTATATGTTAAGTTAAAAGCTTTCTCCCTTTGACGTTAGTTCTTTTTACCAGAGTCTATCTATTATTTTTTCTTTTCTAGTTTCCAAAGGAAACTGTTTTAACTGCAGGAGAATGGGCTCAAAGGGTCAGCCAGCAGCTGTGTGACTTATCAGTTGTCACTGGTGATTCAAATACCCAGGATAGGTATTTATTAGAAGTTAATGTTTCAGCCACTGTAATGTCAGGGATGAATCCCCAGCAATTGAAATATTTCACAATGAGGGACAATGTGGCTTTTAGTTATGGGATATTAGTTTCTGGCCCATTAAAGTAGGTATCTGGAATATCTGAAGTAGTTGTCTGCTTGTACAGATGAAGCTGGGTGGTCCGATCAGTACGGGTCTCTCTTCGTTTTCCGTTTCAACATAGAAGAATCATTTGTACATGAGTCCAGGCAGAAGGGTGATTTTGTGATTAAGGGGCCATAACAATTGTAAGGTTTTTAGCAAAAAAGAGGGAACTCCATTTTTTTCACTTTCAGAAAAATCAATTTTTTCGAATGGTGCAAAAAGGAGACAGCTCTGAGCATTTTTTCCCATGTAAAATTATTATTATTATTATACAGGATTTATATAGCGCCAACAGTTTGCACAGCGCTTTACAATGTGAGGGAAGACAATACAGTTACAATACAGTTCAAAACAGGAGGAACTAGAGGGTAAAATAAGGGGGAAGGTGAAAACACGTACCCCCATAGGTCTGCACTTGCTCAAATTAAGCCAAGTGTAAAAAATGGACACCTAGAACCAAACATTTGTAGTGAAATATGTGCTATCAAACAGTGATTAATAAACTATATATGTTAAAGCATTTTTAAATATTGAAAATATTGATATTGGGTAGTTGTACAAAAAAATATAAAATAATAAAATAAGGAAGTACAAACGACACAACTACACAATACGACACAACTACACAATTTTCAATATTTAAAAATACTGTAACATATATAGTTAATTAATCACTGTTTGATAGCACATATTTCACTACTAATTTTTGGTTCTAGGTGTCCATTTTATAAACTTGGTTTAATTTGAGCAAGCGCAGACCTATGGGGGTACGTGTTTTCACCTTCCCCCTTTGTTTTTCATCAGTCTATTTCCATAGCAGGAGGGGGGCCTAGCAGTTGCTCACCATATATATTCAATTATCACTTGTAATAATTTTTATTGGCTTATCATTATTAATATTTCACAAATAGAGTTGGTTCTTGGCGCGGGTGACATTATTTGATTTTTCATTATTTCCCATGTGCCTCAACAGATATTAGAGTGATTGACAGACAAATGAGGCAGCTCCAAAATTTAAAAAATTCACCATGCTTTATAGAAAAGATATTTTGTATGCTAACAGTGCTGAATCATGTTTTAATACATGGGCAACACTTTAAACACAAGTTGGAAAAAAAAAGACATTTTAAACTGTTTTTTTTTAGTTTCCTAAAAGTCGGTAAAACTGAAACTGCCCTCTTGCGGCCCTTAAAATTATATCCTGGAAAAATTGTCTTTTACACTTCAATGTTTATGTATTTTAAATGGTATTAATAAAAAAATGATCCTAAATTTATGTTGGATGTATCAATGGGGTACCTTAAAATGTCCGCAATGCCTTTTTTCTGTTTTTTAGTAGTCATTTGGGAAGTAATACAACAGCTCACAGCCTCTCATTTCTAAATCAAGTTCCCACAAAGGTGGGATGCTAATGTCCTGGACAACTGACTTGAATATGGATTTTTAGCTTTTGTAGTTCTCAGGGCGATTGTCAAACTTCACAATGTCAGTCAATTCATTTTTCATGAGTCATTTACTTAAGGTCTGACGTATCAGTTTCTTCATGCCTTGTTATGAGAGATGTTCCTTCACTATTGCCGGAGGTGGTAATATTAAATTCTTTTTTTTTAGGTGTTGCAGGGGGAAAACAGAGATGCAGATGGATTCGGTTTAAATGAAGGCTTGATATCTGAAAGTCCCTTAGTGTAGGTTTCAGGACCTGTGTGACTTGTCTCAGGGGGTGTTGAGGTGATTTTGTGAGCCGGATTCAGGAGGGTTTCTGATGGTAGATAAGTTGCAGCATATTTGTAACTTGGGCATTAGGCCCTGTTCACACCTGAGCGTTTTCAGCTTGTAAAACACTCATCTGTAAAGTCTCAAAATGCCCAACAAGCAAAATCCCATTCATTTCAATGGCCCCTGTTCACATATGAACGTTTTGTCACCTGAATCAAAAGACTGAAGCTCAAAAAAGTACATGAGCTTCTTTTTTGGCAGATTACAAGTGTTTTTTTTTAGATGTCATTGCCTGCCTCCAAACACCTGCAAAAAACGCCTGAAAAACGCCTGAAAAAATCCCCAAAAAATGCGTGAATTAAGCCTTAGAGAAGTGTCTAATGTGCCAGGGTGACCTGTTTGGTTGATTGTTGCAGTTTCCCCTGCTATTGAATGCACTTTGGGATGTATGCACACTGTAATTGTGTTGGCTTAGGACAAAATGCAAAGTTTGTAGTGCAGGGTCATTGGTCAAAATGAGACAATGGGGTTGATTTACTAAAGGCAAAAAGACTGTACACTTTGCAAAGTGCAACTGCACTCTGCAAATGCAGCAGTTGCTCCAGAGCTTAGTATATGAGGTAAAGCTTCACTTTGCAAAGAGTACCCGATCACGTGCAAGGAAAATAAAAAGAAATAGCATTTTTGCTTGCACATGATTGGATGATGAAAGTCAGTAGAGCTTCTGCTCATTCACTAAGCTCTGGAGCAACTGCACTTGCACAGTGTAACTGCACTTAGCAAAGTGCACAGTCTATTTGCCTTTAGTAAATCAACCCCAATGTGTTTCCTCTTATTCAGTAGTGTGTGCTAAGGCTCTATGCTTGGTTTTGGCTGCTGTTTTATTTATTTTCTTCTGAATAACTACTAGCAAGGCTTCTTGAGTGAGCTGCTTTTTTTTTTTTTTTTTACCTGCTCCTGTGTTTGGGCAGCTTCTGCCCAGTGCTCGTGCTTAAAAAAAAATTCTGCCTCTGCCTACACTCATGCTTGACCAGCCTCAGCCTCTGTCTGCGCTTGGGCAGCTTGGGTCTCTGCCTGTGCATGAGCTTGACCAGCTGGCGGTTCTGCCTGTGCATGAGCTTGACCAGCTGGCGGTTCTGCCTGTGCATGAGCTTGACCAGCTGGCGGTTCTGCCTGTGCATGAGCTTGACCAGCCGGTGGTTCTGCCTGTGCATGAGCTCGGACAGCTCTAATTTACTTCTATGCATTACAGGAAACAGCAGTAACATGGAAATCAATAGGTGGAACCAATAAGAGCTGAGAGAAATTCAGTGAACTTTCATTCAAATTAACATGAAGGGTTCTGGGGATCAGAGTAGAGTTTAGTAGTGCAGGAAGCAAGAACATTTCTGTTATAGATGTGGTCTGAGTTAAAACCTTTAGTACCTCACATAGTACCTTTCATGACTAGAAGTCATTGATGCCTATATACCCAGGCCAAATTTAGAAGCGACAGCATGTGTCAATTGCCTTTATATAACTCTAATTTGCATACATACTTATAAGGATTTTTATTGGGGACAAAAACTGCTCCATTTTTTTTATTGGCTGGCAAATGTGCAAAAATGAAAAACCCCCAAAAATTGGGCTCTCACAGTTAAACTATAACGGTAATAAATGGCACTTCAGATAAAGAAATGAAAAGTAAATATACTAGGAGTATATCCCTCGCGCCAAATGGACCAGGGTGTTGGTGAAAAATGGTAAATTAAGCTAAGAAGGATGCAGCTGCTATAGTAAAGGTAAAGGTATAGTGTAAATAGCCCCAAGGAGAAGGGGCTACCTATAGCGCTTGCTGGGGATGTGCAATAGAAATATAGTTAAAGTGCTGTCAGTGCATCAAATTATATATAGTACTGCAAAGAAAATGGTATAAAGTGGGATAAGTGCATCTGTAGTGCTAAATGATTTTAACATGTTGACAGTGCAACAAAACAATAAATATATGCAGATTTGATGGACACACCTAGAGTGCAAATATTTGAAATTGGATACTTAGTAAATCAAGGTAATAATATAACATAAAACAGCAAATAAATACAATATGAGTAATACAAATTTTAGTGCACTGCTATAAATGATTAATATTGTTCCATATGGGTGGAGATCGGTGATTACCATACTGCGTTCCACCCGGATCCTGTGACGTATACGGCGTGCGTTCCACCTTGCGCGCGTTTCGTCATAACGTTGACGTCTTTAGAGGACCTCTGAAGACGTCAACATTATGACCAAAGTGGGACGCAGTAGGGTAATCACCGCTCTCCACCCACGGGCTCCCTTTTGTTGGCGTTTACTGTGTTTTTCTTTGTTTTAACATTGTGGACAACAATAAAAAATTATTTTAAATGATAACACACCATCTGGAGCCCCTTTTTTATTCCATAAACCGCCCGGACGCATGGATGGATGGGATTAGGAGCTGCCATCTCTGAGGATCGAGGCACAACATCCCTTGGTGGGATCTCCCCTGGCCCAGGTGGTCAACAAGCCTTGCTGGTCTTAGTACTATATGGTATTTCAGACCCATTTTGTCTGCTGAGTGTGTTTTCTCATTATTACCCACGGTGGAAAGAGTACCATCACAAGACCGTTTGGAATTGAGCACAGAGCACCTGCACTTTATTGCACTCAGGAATTACCTGAAAGATTTGCACTACAAGTCACTATGAACTTTCTGTTTGATTTTTCTTGATTTTTTTATGAGGAGCTATATGAACTATTTTTGAGCACATATGGAACAATATTAATCATTTATAGCAGTGCACTAAAATTTTTATTACTCATATTGTATTTATTTGCTGTTTTTTGTTATATTATTACCTTGATTTACTAAGTATCCAATTTCAAATATTTGATGCACTTACAGCACTTTAACTATATTTCTATTGCACATCCCCAGCAAGCGCTATAGGTAGCCCCATCCCCTTGGGGCTATTTACACTATAACTTCAGATAAACACTGTAGCCTGAACTTGGCAGTGTTCATTTTTGTCAATGAAGTCTCCAACCTGCATGTGGATCACTATGTCAATATTTTGCCTGATGAAGTCACGTGACGGTGACGTAATACGTAGGGCGGAGCGAAGGTAGGCGCAGACCAGAAATTACATATCAGGAAGGCTGAATAGTTTTCCCTATGTGATTTTTATTGCAGTTTTGCTGTGGTTTCATTTCATCAAAAAAATTGTCCCTAATGTAAAAATTACGATATGGAAGGCTACTTTTTGTTCTTTTTTTAACATGAGTGATATGATATGGTTGCATGCATAGTAAGCAACCTTAATGGAACCCTCACCCCTTTGCTTCCTGGATTTGTATGGAAGTGTGCCAAAAAAGACCCCAGTGTAGTATAGGAGGCCTCGTTGTTCCCACCATAAGGACATAGGAGACTCTGGTGGCTATGTATAAAAGCACTTTACGACTTTGCATTCTATATGGGTCATTCAGTGAAGGTGAAAGTTCTGTGAGCTCTGAGATGGCACGAGTTTAATTTACTACAAGCACACTTTATGGTTTCACACTGGTGCGGGGATCATCAGTCGCTGAAGAGTGAAGTTAAGAATAACACATTGGATATGAGCTGTTCACTATTAATGAAAGAATTTTGAAATGATGTATTGTATGCATGCATCTGTTTGTATAAGGATTTTTTTGTAAACACCTGTAGCCCTGCCCCCTTGGGGGCTGCTGGATATAACACTTTCGTGGCCCCCTGGGTTATTGTTAGCAACTGCAGCATGCACAATTTAACTCTTTAATCTCTGGCTCAGTCAATGAACAGTCTAGGGCAGTGTTTCTCAACTCCGGTCCTCAGGGCACACCAACAGGCCAGGTTTGCAAGAAAACTGAAATACATCACAGGTGATATAATTTGCTGCTCAGCGATTGCAGTATTTTGGTCTGCATCTCCCCAAGGTAATACTTAAAATCTGGCCCGTTAGTGTGCCCTGAGGACCGGAGTTGAGAAATACTGGTCTAGGGGATGTAGTTGTTTTTGTGGTTTTATTTAAATTAGGGATGGGTGCAGGGAAGAGTGGGATACTCCAACTTGAACTATTCACAATAGATGAGGACTCCTATCTGAAGATGTAGCCAGGCTGCTGATTCACCTTGCCACTTAGATGAATTTAAGGTTAAGTCTCTATGTAGATGACTTGTTAGCTTGAATTATCTTTGGAATACACTCCTAGTACCCCCTTTCACTCGACCTGCTGACACCTGTCCTCTGACTATCCTACACCGGGGTGACCTCTCTCAGGTCAGGCCCCTAGACAGGATCCCCTGTACTAACGAAACTGTTTTTGAGGGTCTCCAGTGTCTCTACCCCTCCAGACCGCTCTCATGGACCTCTGGGCTCCGCTCCTTCCTTCCTGGTCCCTAGGCCGACTGCCTGTGACTGCGTGCCACTGCTACAGAGGAGGAGGCAGCCGCCACATGTGCTCCTGGCTTTTTTACTACACCCCAGAATGCACCAAGACAATCTGTCTATGCCAATCACTGAGGCTGTATCAAAACTTGTGTACCTAATGGTCAGATTTCCTCCACTGTCCAATATGCCTCCCTATTGGACCAGTGTAAAACACTCCCTAGACCAGATGAATCCCACACTGAGCACCATGAGCAGACCTAACTCACAGATCCTGCTCTCTGGTAGGCAAAAAGCAATATACATTTGCCTGCTGCTCTTCTGATAGGCAGACAGAGCTAAAAACTATACTCTCTCACTAGCACCTACCTAGGAGGGTGCTACACACCTTTTATGGCTGTGATTAGCTTTACATATTTTTCCAGTATTCATTTCTTTTTTTTTTCACAATAAAAGTTGATTGAAAAGTATATCAAAACATAACATAGGTAAATGTATAAACATTGATAGATGATCATTGTTTCAATGAACAAGAATTTCTTGGTTTATTTGTTATTCTTCGTTGTGGACATACAGTGAGTACGAAAAGTATTCAGACCCCCCTTAAATTTTTCACTCTTTGTTATATTGCAGCCATTTGCTAAAATCATTTAAGTTCATTCTTCTTCCTCATGAATGTACACATAGCACCCCATACTGACAGAAAAACACAGAATTGTTGACATTGTTGCAGATTTATTAAAAAAGAAAAACTGAAATATCACATGGTCCTAAGTATTCAGACCCTTTGCTCAGTATTTAGTAGAAGCCCCCTTTTGATCTAATACAGCCAGGAGTCTTTTTGGGAAAGATGCAACAAGTCTTTCACACCTTTCACACCAATTCTGTGTTTTTCTGTCAGTATGGGGTGCTATGTGTACATTCATGAGGAAGAAGAATGAACTTAAATGATTTTAGCAAATGGCTGCAATATAACAAAGAGTGAAAAATTTAATGGGGTCTAAATACTTTTCGTACCCACTGTATATTATCATTTATTTGCACCATATGAATAATTTGCACAGTTGGTAGAGCAATCTTTGTAAGACAGCAGCACAGCACCTCTATTATATACCGTTTTATCATTATAGTGGTTGCATGATCAGCAAGCACTCCAATTGATTCCTGATCATCTGTGGGTACACTGGGTGTCAGGGACAGCTGGGAGAGTTTCAGCAGACACATGAATTGTTGGCTGCTTGTATATTCATATGGGTTGAATCATTATTATGTATCTCTGGCATGTAGCATCATGCTGGGGAATGGTAATATATGAGATTGGTGGTGGGACAGGCTTAAGGATTTCCATATACTTATTAGTACTGATACCAGAGGACACAGACGACATAAGGTACTTCTCTTTTCTCTAATTCATGGTATAACTAGTAATAGTTAGTAACATTCATCTACACTTGCTTTTTAAAGTGGTTCTAAAGCCTCTCTGCAATAAGGTAAAAAAAAAAAAAAACACCCTACTATCTTTTCTAGTCCCCTCAATCCCTAAACACTTACCTGCTCCTGTCACTGCTCCAGCGCTGTCTCTGGCTCCAGCACCACTCCTCTCACTTCCAGCCTTCACAGAAGAAATTGAGGGCAGTGGAGCAGCTGCTGTCAGTCAATCTCCTGTGAGGAGAGAGTGAGGGTGTGGCTTACCAGTGCTGTGTGTGTCTGTGGATGCACACAGCCCAGCTTCAGAGCGCATGCACATGGGTGACTCCTTAGCACCCGGCTTGCTATAAAGCCACCCAGATAAGAGACAAGGTGACAGTATTGGCAGTGGACTGCCAATAGAGCAAAAGACGATGCTTTCTGTAAAATATCATTGCACAGAGCAGGTACGTATTACCTCCTTTTTATATAAAAAAAGACTTTTGTATCACAGTATAACTTTAAGGTTGAAGATGTTTTAGGCATCACAGCATGGGGTTGGAGCATCCCTGTTCACTGATTCAGGTGCAAATCAGGTCCGAATTTTTGCCTGAATTCCCACCTGAATCGAAACCAAAGACGCACAGGACCCTTTTTAAATGCAGCCCATGGCCGCCCTGGAGTTGTGTGAACTGACTTCATTGAGAGCCGCTCACACTTTCCTGTCATGCAGATTGAATCCAGTTTGCATATGTGTGAACCCAGCCTTACACATTTGAGCTAAAAAAGTTACTTGGTTGGGTGGTGAAACATCTTTATCATTACAGAACAATTTCAACTGAATGTGATTAACTACTACTAGCCATTCTATGTGCACGCGGCCATACAAAGTATGCCTATATCTCTGGACCAATGTGTAATTGCACCCTTTCATACAATTGTCCTAAAGGAAAGAACAGCCGAAAATGGGTTTGATTCATGGCATAACAAGGTGAATCTTCTATACAAGTGTAATATTCTGAATTCACACCATGTGTATTGTGTTTGGCACATATTTGTAGCACTACACCCACAGGAGCCGCTTAAGTATAACGGGTCCCCCACTCTGCCTTTCAACCTCAAGAACAAGTTCTGCCCCACTGGCCACCTGGTAATTTGAGAGTGTATACACCTTTAAGGAACACACTGACACAATATAAATAAGTTTTGCCCTTTTACTTAGTGAATAGACAGATATAATTATGTCAGTCAGCTGAATCCCACCTTAACCAGCAGGATTCAGCCGGACTGATGTAAAACAACAAGAACAATGAGTTGCAATATCAAATAACAATGTTAGAACAACACTCTATGATTTAAAGTGGTAACTGATCATCTCTATGATTATGATGCAATACTCAGATTAAAGAACTCTGGACTATTTTTGTACTATAAATGTCCTAACTAGCAATACTGCAACAAAAAAGAGTGTGTCCCCTTTAAGAAGTAGTATACATCAATACCCCTCCCTTAGCAAGGCCTTGCTATATCTTCCCCGGTAGTTGGAGCTCTTAAAGACTTTCCAGGGTGATTATAAAATAACAGGAGGATCAGTTGTTAATTTGTAATCCCATAGGACACAGGTGTCAAACACAAGGCCCGCGGGCCGAATCCGGCCCTCCAGGCCAATTCATGTGGCCCTTGCACCTCTCCTGCAACTGCAGGAGAGCTCCAGCCCTCTTCTGGTCTTCCTCCAGACCCGGTACTTTTTGCTTTTCAGCAATGCCTACAGCTTTTTCCCAGCAGCAGCACAAGATAAGGGGGTGCACTGTGATGTAAGGGAGGGTGGGGGATTCAATTTCTGATGGTGGAGAGGCTCTTGACGTCTTATGTAAGAGTAGGGGATGCTCTGGACATCTAGTCTTGCAGATACAACTGGCCTTTTTGAGGGCAATAATAATGCTGATGCGGCCCGCGATTAAATTGAGTTTGACACCCCTGCCATAGGAAGTGATGTATATTGCTGTGTTTGCAGTCAGCGTGTAGATGAAAAGGTTATACTTGCAGTCAGAACCCGACACAGGCACCCTCTCCCTTGGATGTGTTTCCATGAAGGCCCTGTAAGATAGGAGATATGCTCTCCCACGCTCCGGCGTCTGTGAACAGGCTGTGCTTTGCCTTCTCAGGATGTCTGCCCGACCTCCAACCTCTTCCTCTTCAGCTATACTGTGACAATGTCCACAGTATAGCTATCAGCATCCCCTCCGTTGAGGCTGGGTTCCGCGAGCAGGTCAAGACTCGTGCACTAGGCTGCAGCTACAGCCGGTCTTTCACACACATCAGGCTGGTGTGCACTCGCTGGGTCCTGGAAGCAAGAGAGCCTTCAAGCTGTGGAGCAGATAGGTTTATACCCTCTCCAATGGTCCTCCGCTCCCCCACTGCTCCTTGGTAAAATAGTGCCCCCAGCAATCCAGATAATGGTCTGCTATCTGTCCAGAACTATATCTCCCACAATCCTGTTCTTTCCCTTCCTGTGAGAGGCCGATCTCTTCTGAAAGCAGTCCTAAAGGGGCACAGAGACAGTCTGAAGGAGCAGAAGGTAAATCTGCATTGTCAAAGAATGGTAGTCCGCTACACATTGACAGGCATTAAATGCACTTGAGTCTACTTGCCATTTTTAATGCATTGCATTGATGTAAATTTTTTCAGTGTGATGGGTAAAATGCAGCATGTTAATGTGAACTGTGCCATCGCAAACAACAGACCAGCACAGCCCAATAGGTGTATATTGATTGGTTTGCGCAAAAGTTATCGTGTCTACAATCTAGAGGAAAGATTTATGTCATTTTTATTTTTTCATTAGTAATGGCGGCGATCAGGGATTTTTAGCGGGACTGCGACATTGCGGCGGACACTTTTGGGGGGACCAGTGACATTACTACAGTAATCAGTGCTAAAAATATGCACTGTTACTGTACTAATGACACTGGCAGGGAAGGGGTTAACACCAGGGGTGACTGTGGGGGGGTGGGCTTGCTGCATGAACAATAGGAGGAACACAGGATCCCTGTGTTTATAACTGACAGAACAGCGGTCTGCCGTGTTTACAACAGCAGACTGCCGTTCTGTCACCACGGCGAGCGATCGCGGGTGCGCGGCTGCAATCGCGGCTGCTGGACCCGCTGATTATCTTTCCCTGTGGCGAATGGGAGTGCGCGCCTCCGACAGCATTCCAGCACCTCGCTACCGGTCCTACGAAGCGACATACAGCTACCTTGTTTTACAGAACAGAGCCTACCTGCTGCCGTAAAACTACGGCAGCTGGTCGGCAAGCGGTTAATTGGCCGGAATTTTAATTTATTCTGCCCATTAAAATAAATAAATGCCGAAGTACTAAATGCGCCTAACAGCGTTTTCTGTGATCAAAATTTCCTTTCCTGAATGTGATTTTAGGGTGTTCAGAAAACATCCTCTAAACTCCCTCTAACGGATCAACCGACACCCCGACTGGGTACCTCCATTGACGGATGCTCCTAGTGCTTCCTGAGGGCTCCAAGCACTCCACCAGACACCATAACCACCTCAGACCCCACGAACCCCCTCAGCTTGGTTGGGGTCTCGCTGCCTCTTACCCACCCTGGACCTACGACAAGGCTCCAGATTCCAGTGGGTGAACCTCTGTTTCCCCAGAGAGTGCAGCCGGAACAAGCTCTTACAAGAGCTTCGTGATTATTCAAGGGAGTATGAAGAGCATAGCAATCCCTTGTAGCAGATTCTCCCAATGAGAAACAGGACTCTAAATTGAGCATGAAATAGAACTTAAACTTTAATGATACAGCTGCTCTTTTATACAGTTTTCCCCATAAGGTTACCGACCAGGTGGACCTTGTTGGGAACAGGCCCTGAAATTCACAATCCAATGAAAACAGAGTTTTGCACTCCCATACAGTGTACACAATCCCTCCCCTCTGCCTGATTACAGTATCATATGCAGATGAAATTGTATACAGGAACATAATTAACCTTAACTAATTATCCAGCCACCTGGACAGAACATTGTGAGGTCATTAACATTTAACAATGGGACAGGCACAATCCACATTCCATCTCAATACACAAACAATAGGACAATGCTGCCAATGACAATCTGTGTGTCTCTCTGACATTGAAGCTGGAATACACATTATCTCAATACACAAACAATAGGGAAAATCTGTCTGACATTGAGGGATATGTAATACACACATTATAGGAGTCATAGACTTCATGGCAATGGTCTACAACAGTCTAAGTCTCCCAGTGTAAAGTGGGATTAAATATTACTGTCTATATGAAGATATTGCTGACAAATATTACAGTCCAACTTGAAGCAATTCAAACCATTAATTATCTGTCTTTCACTCCCAGTGACGGCGAACACCATCACACTCCCCTGCTACTAAACTGCTAAAAATGTTCATGGATGATATAAAGGGAAGTTTAAGGGCACAAAAAATAAAACCTGCCTAAACTCACAAAAATGTGAGTTTAACAGCAGCAGTGTGCATGAGGCCTAAATAGACAGCTAAGTCTTTACACCCGGCCGCCATCATGGGTCCGCCTGTGTCTACGCTGCAGAACTGAACAAGAATAGTGGTGACATCCTGCTCACCGGTCCTCGCTGTTCAGAGCTTGTGAAAAGAGCAATACAATTGTATTGAGTTTGTCACGTATATGAATTGTTGATAGTTTGTCACGTATATGAATTTTTGATAGTTTGTCATGTATATGAATTGTTGATAGCTTGTCACGTATATGAATTGCTGAAGGTTTACACAGTTTTTTGCACAGATTTGCACAGATAATTTTGAATAATATTTTTGTTACTGAAGATACCAAGAGGATTTACCAGTAATAATTTTAGCATATTTCACTCATTATAGTCACAATAATTTGGGTGATACATAGTTTTTAGAGAACTATATATATATATAGAGAAAAAATACTTTTTAAGCCCAGACCACACCACATACTTACAGTTCCGGAGCAGATCTCCTCTTCTTCCTCCTGGCAGATGCAATGCTTCGAAAATGGCGCTTAACTCCGCCCATTCACGTAATTTCCGGCCTGCAAATAAAGCGAGATTTCGTCAGGCGATTCGCAAGGATTCCTGGGATACATGATGCTGCTATCCCAGGTGCCCTTGCAAATCGCCTAGTGACGTAATCGCCTAGGCGACCGGCTTCCGAGCTGCGGCATAAAAAAGAACAAAAAGGTATTTGCATAAAAAAAAAAAATACATAATGTACATTGTGAAATGCATGCTTAAAGGGTAGATGATTGAAAGTGACCAAATAAAATGGGTGGAACTCTGCTTCCATATGTTGATACACAATGTTGCTAAGAATACTATAATGTAAGTATATGAAATCCTGAAACAAATTTCAAAATCATATCCCGGAAGTATAATCAGGTCATCCAGACTTACTTGTGCCAAAGATACACTCCTAAATCTAATCTAAATAGTCCTAATCATTATGTCATGATAATGATATATTTCCTTTCATATGTTAACCCCTTGAAATCCAGTGTCAGGTCGATGACCAGGAGTCTGGGAATTCATTAGTTTGAAGGCCAGCCATAGCTCTCCATGTCCCGTACACAGATAGACACAGCAATAATTTACTAGAGAAGGTCAGAGAGTGACATCAATGCAAAGGAATACGCATGTTAGCATTTACAAGGACTAAATCTAAATAATTCATTCTAGTCTAACTTTTCAGTACCATGTATTCTTAAATTATAAAGTTAAATGAGATTGAATGTTTAAAGCTGGTCTCCAGTTTTACATATTCAGTCCTGCACAGTTATACAGTCTCCTCTCCTGGGCTGAAATGATGTATTCTGACTTCACTGAGAACTGTGAGCTTCTCACAGTGTGCATTAGAAACTGCAACAAGTCAGATAGAGCTTGCCTAATTTTCTGGCTGAAGGGTATCCAGTATCATCTACCCTCCTCCTGGCCTTATTGTCCCTGGCTTTCACATTTCATTTATTGGATTTGCTTTTTTTAATCATAGAGACTTAGCAGAGGTTTAACTAGAACCTTCAGGGCCCCGGTACAAGAAACCATGAAGGGCCCCCTGGACCCCTGGCGGGTGCCCTTCCCTTCTAGCCTGGGGCTCTTCCCACTGATCCAGGGACCCTTTCACAAGCTCTGCAGTGGGCCCCCTTCCTGCCATCTTGGGGCCTCCCCACGTTGGTGGAATTCTAGGGCCCGGTCCCAAGTGTGACCTTTGCGATCCTGGAAGTTCATCCACTGGTGTCAGTAGTTTCTATTTTTTGTTATTTTAATTGTATTATTTTTTATCATTTTTTTTTTTTTTTTACAATGTCACTGACTATGACTCTGTCCATTCGGAAAAGGAGGGAGCTGGTAAATTACATATTTACCGACCCCTTTCTGGTTCTCTATTGCGACACGTCCCCTGCAGCAGCTGGCAGGAGAGGGAAGGGAGAACAGTAGGGGGGGGAGCACAGTTAGGGGGGGGGCAGGGCAGCAGGGAGCACACAGGGGCCCACAGGCAGCAGAACACAAGTGAACAGGATAGGAGGACTGGCGGGGGCCACATACAGAGGAACCTATCTCCTCCATTTTCCACCTGCAGCTACAGGAGGAAATAGGAGGACAGTGATTTCTCTACATGCTACCCCCCCCCCCTCCTATCCAGGTGTACAGGGGAGCCGCACAGGCCCCCTGGAAGATGGGGCCCGATTGCAATTGCAACCCCTGCAATCCCTGTAGTTACGCCCCTGAGGCTTAGCATCGCACATGTATGTTACACAGGGCAGTCTGCATCCACATTCAGCCTCCCCAGGAACATTTACTCCGCCAGACTAGCAGACACCCATCAAAGCATTTTGATATTTATGTAAGACCTACCAAGAGGCAGTCCACTGCTTGCATCAGATATGAGGGCTCTTTAGAAGACTACTGACCCAGGGTGCTGTAATGTTTTTAGGAACCTATGTACATCTCCCGCTGGCCCCTTCCACCAGCTATGATCTGTCTGCATTGCATAGAGAAGCACAGAGACCAAATGCTGGTGTCACTGTGTCTAAAATAAGTAAGATGTTTTGGATTTGAGTCCCAACACAGACCCTATATTGGACACTGAAGTATATAGTAAATGTGCACTTTCTATACTACGTGTTATATTTTGTACTGTCCTGCTGTTCTTTACTTTTATGGCATCTAATTGTTTTTACACATATACAACACTTGTTTTTCTTGCATACTGGTATCATGATGCACATCTAAAATGCCAAGAAAAAGGTGCAAACTCTATGCATATTAAAAAGAACATGCTGCCATAAAACAAAATATTGTATAAACAGAGAAACCTGAACCTATCCTGTACATGTGATATCTACCACAGGCTGTCATTAATATGTACCACCTGCTATGATTAATTAACCAGCCAGTGATGTTAGAATATGATTTATTTATTCGTTGTTACCCCTAAAGAGTACATGCATTGTAAGGGCAGCACTACAAAAAATATAGTTTATAATGTCTAATGTACCATTAATGAACTTGGCTTTACACAGATTAAAAATATAAGGATAATAATAGTAAAACTCTGACATACAGGTATCTGGTCAATTCCACATACCTACATATACTGTATACAGTAAAAACTTGGATTGAAAGTAACTTGGTTTGAGAGCATTTTGCAAGACAAGCAAAATTCTTTAACTGCTCCCCGACCGCCCGCCGCAGTTATACGGTGGCAGGCAGGCGCTCCTGGGCGAATCGCCACAGCTGTACTTCGCTCGCTCTCAGGAGACTAGGGGGCCGCCGGCGTGCTCCTGCCCCCGCTTGTCAGCAGGGAAGCCGATGCAGCGGCCAGGCGGCTCCGATTGCCGCCTGACACCCACGGTCGCTCCCCGCTGAGAGAGAAGAACGGTCGGCTGTTGTAAACACAGCTGACCTTTCTTCTCCCTGAAATGATCATAGAGCCCATGTGATCCTTCTATATAGGATCACATGTCTCTATGGTCATTTTAGAAGCCAGGCCCCCCCTCCACAGTTAGAATCACTCCCCTAGGCTCACATTTAACCCCTTGATCACTCATAATGTTAACCCCTTATCTGCCAGTGTCATTATTATAGTAACAGTGCATATTTTTAGCACTGATTACTGTAGTAATGTCACTGGTACCCCCAAAAGTGTCAAAAATGTCAGTCAGGGGTCCGCAATGTAGCAGTCCTGTAAAAAATCGCAGATTGCCGCCTTTACTAGTAAAAAAAAAAAAATGACATAAATCTTTCCCGTAGTTAGTAGATGCGATAACTTTTGCGCAAACCAATCAACATACGTTTATTGTGATTTTTTTTTACCAAAAATATGTAGCAGAAAACAAATTGGCCTAAAATGTTAAAACATTTAGATTTTTTAAATTTTTTTTTGAGAATGTCATATAGCAGAATGTGAAAAATGTTGTTTTTTTTTTTTTCAAAATTGTCGCTCTGTTTTTTGTTTATAGTGCAAAAAATAAAAATCGCACAGGTGATCAAATACCACCAAAAGAAAGCTCTATTTGTGGGGAAAAAAGGACATCCATTTTTTTGAGGTACAGCGTCACACGACTGCGCAATTTTCCGTTAAATTAACGCAGTGTCGAATCGCAAAATAGAGCCTGGTCAGGAAGGGGGAAAATCCTTCCAGTCTTAAAGTGGTTAATACATTTTGACTTGATAAACAAGCTATGTCTTGATATACAAGTAGTGTCACATCACAACTGAGTAAAAAGAGAAGAGAGGCGCCTCTAAGTGTAGCAATATGGTTACATTTAATGAAGATACAACATTTAGCAACTCACATGGCTGATGATTAAAACAGGCACATCTAAGTATGCAGGCATCCGGGGTAAAGCTGTCCACATAGACCATCCTCCGCACGACCATTGACGTCACCCCTTCCACACTGCGCTCCACGAGCGATTCAAACCTCTCTTTCAGATCGCTCCACTGCAGGCTAGTCTTCCCGGTCACGATTGCAGACTGACAGCGGTGAGACCTGGCGGTGCTGAGGACAGTCTATGTGGACAGCTTTACCCCGGATGCCTGCATACTTAGATGTGCCTCTTTTAATCATCAACCATGTGAGTTCCTAAATGTTGAACCGTCATTAAATGTAACCATATTGCTACACTTAAAGGCGCCTCTCTTCTCTTTTATACTCTGTAGCTCCTGCGGGATTTTGCTTCTAATCCCCTTGTGAAGGCTGCCATTTGCGAATGGGCATTTTATGGTTACACAATCTCCTCACATTGGTAAAATCTTTTTATATGGACTCTAAACTGAAGGATTTATGAATAAATGGATGTGGTAAGAATCATCTTAAGTTTTTCAATATTTCTTATGGGGAAATTCGCTTTGGTATATAGGTGCTTTGGATTACATCCATGCGGAATGAATCATACTTGCAATCCAAGGTTTTACTGTAATTATATATATATATATATATATATATATATATATATATATATATATATATATATATATATTTTTTTATTTTTTTATTTTTTTTTATATACAGTTATTATGACATAAGTTGTGCCTCTACCCAATGCATTAGTCGTAATGTTAAAAAAAAAAAATCTTAGAAGAAAATTGGAGGGCCATTGTAATATCTATGACAAATGGCTGGCCCTGGGAATTCAACTGCGTTGATCTCTCCTTCGGTCCTCAAGTAAATCAGCTACAAAGTGACTTAATTAAAGTAACTGACTTTAGAATATCCAGGACAGAGTCCTGATTTGAGAAATGATGTTAAGCTAGTGATACTGTAAAATACGGTGTGATTTTCTGTTGTTCAGTCCATGGTCTGACTGAGAGAAAATCAATCAGTATGGATGGGGGAATCTCCACTGTCAGTGGGGCTGCTGAACAGTGGCTACATCTGATAGGATTTAGTCAATGATCTTTAAACTGACTTTTGTCATCGGGTGGCCATGGCTCAAATCTCAGCCAATTCAGCAGGAACCAGTTGAACTTCAAGCCATCTATGGCCAGTTTAAAACACACTATTCAACCACTATTCAAGCAAGGCTTCCTGAAGGCATAGATCTTGGGTCTCTAAACTCTTCAGTACGAGGGCCATAGCCTATACTTAACTATTTGCGGGTGGGAAAAAAATAGTTTTATAAATGAATGAATACAATTTAAATTAATATGTTTTACTTGAGCCAATAAAAAATGTCTTAAAAAATACATTCAGACTGCACCTTTCTCATCAGAGTCCCCCCTTACAGCAGGGTCTCTAATAAAGTCTCCTCTTACACTAAGGATTTGGATATGAACCTGGAACCCCTGTGGTGTCTGTCTCTGTTTCTTCTCGCTGTGCTACCTGCGATGCTGGACAGCTCCCTGCCTAATTCCTTGGACAACCTTGCTTTGTGTCTTCTTTCTGGTGAACCTTGAACCATTTGCTCCACCCATGAACTTCCTGTTTTAAGCCATGTCTCTGCACTTCCTGTTTGCCAGATTATTGTGCTCCCCTTCAGCCAATATCTTGCTCCTTTCATGCTGCAGTATCTCTACCTCCATATCTTCACAACCATTTGTTACCAACCTTTAGATTATTCCTCGGCTTCTGCTTGATTCCAACCTGCAACCACTTGTTACCGACCTTCAGCTTGATTACAGATTATGCTTCTGCTTGATCCCTACCTACTTCATCTGCCACTGGACCCTGGTTTGTTCACTTTCTGGTGGGGTGATCCTAAGGACTGCAACCTGTCACTAGTATGCAGAAAAAACAATCTCCATCATCATGTGCTCTGGTGAAGACTGGTTAGTGTTTAGACTTGTCATCTGCCAGGGTGGTCTGCTTGTAGGCAGGTAGAGGGTAACGCTGTCCTGGTTGGGAAGGGTTAGGGTTAATTGTGTTTCTGGGTTCTTTTCTTGGCGGGCTTTCCTGGGTCTGACCCACTTGTTCTGTGCATTATAAAAGGGACAGTGGTCTGTACCTAAGGGGATGAGTCAATAGTTGCTGCTGTTACCATTCCCATGGTCTGTCCTGTTGGCCTGTTGAAGATGCCGAGGCCAGAATGTCGATCAAGGCTCATCTGCCTTCAAAACCCAACTGCTGCCAGAATGAGCTGCTGTGACTTGCTGTCTGCCCCAAAGATGCCAATCCCGGATAATACCATTATGTACTCTGGCAAGAATGGACTTTTTTCTGTGCAGGTATGCTGGGGCAGCCACAAGCCTGGGTTAGGGACTAGTTTATGCCACGTTGTTTAAGTAAAGCTTTTAAAACTTTGCCTTTGCCTGGTCTTTAATGCAAGTAACCTGCATATATAGTCTTCAGCTCGAGTCACTAAGCACATTGGGTTATGAAGATAATGGTACAGGAGTTTATACAGTGTGGTGAAGATAGAGTGGTTCATGGAGTCAGGGCTAGGTGCATGGCAGGGCTCTATACCGTTACTGGGAGTGAGGTAGTGGTGACACACTGGACAGGTAGAGAGAGCAAGGGCTTTGCGTGTCCCTCCTAAATGCACAAGTGACCATGTATATTAAAGTGGATATAAAACTGATTCATGAAATTTGACCTGGGCAAATATATCTGCAGTGTTTACTTATCTCTGTCCAAAGTACTAAGTCTCGTGTCTTTCTGCTATTTTTCTTTCTTTGTTATCAGCATGATAACGTTTGACAAGTTCTCTGTCAACCAAGAAAACCATTCTAAAATTTGTGTCGTGGGAGGCTGCTATAAATAGATTAGCAGAGAGCTTGTCTTGTCACAGCACAGCTCCACACATTCCTTCCTTCCTCTACCTATGTGGAGGGGGGTGTGTGCCTTTCCGCTAATCAGCTGTCTCCCAGTGTATGCCAAGAATCCACTCCTACTGCTGAATGAGGAAGTAAAATGTGTAACCCATTGTTAGAATTCTAAAGAATATAGCAAGCTGAAGACAGGAGATAAACATGTAAAAGTTATGTAGGGAGATTTTCTCATCCCTGTGTATCATCTGAGGCTGTTCACTTCACTGGGTCTATGTGAGGGTTTACATCCCCTTTAACATTGAGAGAGTTTATTAGAGTTCAGTCGTTTGTTAAAGTAAAGATATCTATGTGTAAGGTAGTGACCCTGTGCAAAGTGCCTAGCATAGCCCAGAATAACCCACCCCGGGGTAGGCCTCTTATGTGACCCTTGGTTGGCGCCCAACTAGGAGGGAAACATGGAGGATGTGACTACCACCCCATCACCCTACCCTTACATGCTAATCTACTTATCCTGCTGATCGGTATGAACCTCTCTACTGTTAAAGCTACTGGTCTCTGAGCCTAACCCCTGACCCTAACACCCTTTTACATCAGGGTCCCCATCAGAATGCCCCCTTACATCAGGGACCCTCTTTATGTCAGACTCCACAGCAGTGTCCTCCTTACATCAGAGACCTCCTTTTATCAGAGTCCACATTAGACTCCAACCTTACATCAGGGTCCCCCTTATATTGAAATCCCCATCAGAGTCCTCTCTTAAATCAGGGTTCCCTTACATCAGGCTCGCTACCAGAGTGGAGACTACGCACATCAACTGTTGTGCAGATTAAATCTTGTAGCCAACCACATGTGGCATGTAGGTCATAGTTTGGAGACCCACTGTATAGATACACTGTATAGATATAATGAAACAAAATAGAGCAAAATACCCCCTAACTCCTTGCAGCTCCTAACACCTTCTTTGTCTGTCATTTGTCTAAGGGTATTGCAAGTAAAGCAGATTCCCCAACGTTCTAACTATAAAGATTTGCAAAATGATTTCATCAATGACCTTGAGTGTTTAACTAATAGTTAAATAAAGATATGCTATCAATGTAAAATATTGTCTGTGGTGTTCATTGGAAAAGATTTTCTGTATTTTTCATGACTAAGGGAGGCCATAGCTGGGCAGGTATCTCCCAAGGAATGACAGGCAGTAGATATCTGCTTGTATTTGAACAAGCTGCAAATCCACCAGGGCACTAGGGATCTGCTATAATCCTCATCTGGTTTTGAAAATGTACATTTAATCCTTTCCTGCTTTTGTAGCACAGATTTTTTCACAAGTTGGAGTGTCGAGCCTTTCGGTTTTGACCTCAGTTGGTCAAAATTGGGAGCATCACTTTTACGAACCTAAGGCCCATGCTCATCTTTGTGTGCAAAGTTGTATAACTGGACTGGCAAGAAGGAGAACACGCACATTTTTGCACAGGAACATGCCACGGCACACGCATACACGCATGGGCGAGCGTGTATGCTTCTGGTGCCCGGTGGCCTTTTTAAGGGATAGGTTCACCTTTGAGAACAAATGCTGCAGCTGCTGCCCGATCCTCGCACTCCCTGTGACAACAGTATAGGGAGAAGGTCCCCGTACTAGCTGTCACTTTTTAAAAAAACAGCGTGCCATGCTCTGTTGGCTTGTAGTTTCCTAATGAACCACCATATCGCTGTGGAGCGATGAGGTAGTAAATCGATTGTTTGCTGTCAGATTGTACACTGGCAGATACACTGGCAAATCTGCTTGAGACTTGAATGGCACCAGTGATCTGCTGATCGCTGGTGCAATGCTTTCAAGGCTCAAAAAATAAATAAATAAATAAATGCACTTTTTTTTTTTTACCTGCAATAAGATGTGCATCTGCTTACTGACCCGGCTCCATTTGCTTCTTCTTTGGTTTTCCCTTGTCTGCTCATGTCTGCTACTTAATTCTGTTACCGATCCAGGCCTAGACTTTTGACTAAGATTCTGCCTGCTGATTTTGTAGGTCGCTGCCAGTACGTTGCCGACCCTTGCCTATCTCTGACCTGTACTCCTATCATGATTCTATACCTATTTGCCTGGCTGTTACAGAACTCGGCTTGTAATCTGAGTCCTTGCATCTACTCATCTCACCCTATCATCTCCAAGTCCAAATTTGCTACACCAACTTCCTGGCACCTGTGCCCTTCCACTGCCCTCGCAGTCTGTCAGGTCCTGGTTGACTTACTGGTGGCACTGTGGTTCTCTGGGCAGCAAACTGTAGTTCCAGTGTCCACCAGCAGGTGTCTCCCAGCAGCCAACACAGGGGGAAAAAAATAGCAAATAATAAAAAATAATAATAATATAGCACAGGTCCTATCAATTAACCACAATAAATATGCCACAAAAATTAATATGTGCAAAAAACTTTTCAAACTTTTTTTAACTATTCAAACAAGCAATATCCACTTACATTAAATTGTATGCTGATCCTCTATTCAAAAACCGGTGGTTAGCCCGAACGGCCTGCGTTCCATCAGACAGATGTGACGTCAGACGCTCGTATCAAGCTTAACACGTTTCCCCCCTCCCAATGGGCTTCATCGGAAGCTTGCACCGACTAGGAGAAATTTACATTGCATGCAGCCGATGATGTCATCGGCGCATGCGCTCCGAAGAAACGGCCGCTCGTGCCGTCTCTTCAGAGCCCTGTGCTGTGACTAGCGGCTCCCGCGTGCATGCGCAGGAGTGACGTCATACAGCTCCGCCCAGTAATACAGCCGGAGTCCGCAGACCCAGAAGGAAGATGGGTGAAGATGGATGCGGCCGCCAGCGGGGACAATGCAGGCTTCGTTTGCAAGTAAGTGTCACATAATGTGCTAGTATGCGATGCATACTAGCACATTATGCATTTACTTTGCAGGGAAGAAAAAAAAGGAAAAAGAATAAAGATTTTACTTCCGCTTTAGCTCTGGTTCTGAGAAGGCATGTTCCCTGGCTTTCTCCAATTAAAGTGTTACTAAACCCACAACAGTAAAAATAAGCCTGTGTATATGCAGTAAAACTTGCTTGTTATACACACTGTGGAACCTAAGGGATTAATCCTCTGCATTGTGTAAAAAGGCTGTTTGATCCTGTCTTCTCTGATCCTCTCCTTTTTTATCACTGTCCCCAATCCATCTGCTGATAAAACAGAGCCTTGGAGGCACTCTGCATATGCTCAGTTTGGTGTGTATGGCTAAAGAGTTGTTTTTTGGAGGGTGCACTTGTCAGCACAGGGCCAATCAGCACTGTCAAGACAAAAAGTGAGGGGTTATGCACCCTCATAGGACAGTCAGAGCAGGATGAAAACTCCTCCTACAAGCTTTAACCAGTGCTCAGCCGGACACTGATAGAAATCACAAGACTGGTACTGTATATACTGCTTATGAGAAAAGGTATTTAGCAGTTTGTATTTAATAAAATAACTGCATTTCATGTTCTGTGTACTGTGGGAGACCAGATATAGTAAATGCAGGGTCCTGGGTATAGTAACACATTAAGCATCAGGAGGGAGGTCCTAGATGGGGTTTCTTTGTGTACATATCCAAAAAAACCTAATATTTATCAATCATTTAAACTTTCGTATGCAACTATTTTTCCATTTATGAACTTTATGGTGGGGGTAACAAACAAGCACTGTTCACATCCCATAGCTAGGAATGAGAGTAATTTGTGGGGCTGGGGAAGGGGGGGGAGGGGGGGCGGAGATTTCTTTCTGATTGTTTCTGGCAGGCAATCTGATGCTTTGGCTTCTATGCTGTCTGAGTCAATGAACTGGAACAAGCATAGAGATAAGGAATTCTGACATTTTCTGACTGTCATTTATAGCGTGCTTTTTCGGGGTCTGAAATTCAACTGTACTCTGGAAGCTGTACCCCACAAAGAAGACAGGCAGAGAGTAAATTTTTTGTCGGCAATATTGCCTGTGGTCTCCATGCAGCTGATTTAACTCCATTACGGACTTGCTATGCTTTGTTCTGCACTGTGTCTCTGTGTGAGGGTGGTCATCTCGGTACAAACAGGGTTTTGCTTCTTCATGTAAGAGTCCCCAAAAATGAAAACAATGAGTAGCACAGTGTTGACATCACTAAACCTCACTCCAAATCTTCTAAGACTAGCAATCAGTGGTAGCAGTGCCCAGAGGTAGGGCCATCTTACCGAATGGGCATGCTGGGCAGTTGCCCGGGGGCCCCACTTGCCTGGGGGGCCCCACCTGCCCAGCGACCCAGCCAAGCATTAGTTCCGATTCTCGTGTGCATTCCTCCGCCGAACTTAGCAGGTGACAAGCACCTGTCGGCCCTGCGCTGTAGTCAGGCCACTTGAGCGGTGGAGGGGGAGCCCACAACTGTCCACCTCCATGGGAACAGGCACACACAGGAGTCTGGCTCCCGTCTGACTCCCGTCCATGTGTGTGTTCACTGGACCCAGCCGCCCAACATGGAAGCTGTCATTAGCCTGGCACTGCTGCACCAATAAATATTGCCGTATCGATAATTTGCATTTTTATTCTGGTGGGTGATTGTGTAGGCGGGGCCCCAGTGCACTGCATTGCCCGGGGGCCTATAATGCTCTTAAGATGGCACTGCCCAGAGGCTGACTGGCAACTTTTGGCCCAGGGAGGCAAGTACAAACCAAAGGCCCATGGTGCCTCTTCCCACCCTCCCTCTTCCTGGCCTCCTCCTGACCCCCATTACAAGCTGAAGCTCTGCTCCAGGTACTCTCTTCTTATTGGCCACTAGGGTGGAGCTGGGACAGTTCGTCAGGGCTGGCCAGGGGAGGAGAGTCTCCGATGGGGCATGGAACCGGCCTCAGCTCAGACACAGTTACACCATCCATGTTAGGGGAGAGGCCTGCGCTCTGTCCTTGTCTTCATCCCGCACTCAGTAGGTCAGCGGTGGGGACTTTTTAAATCTCTTCACCAGGAATCCTTTAGGCATGTCTGTTGTAGAAGAAGTGCAGCCTTTTTACGGGGTATCAGAGTGGCCCGGGGGGGGGGGGGCAATTCCCCCCTGCCCCCTGGCCCAGTCCTCCTCTGGCAGTGCCTTAGATCTCAAGCTACAGCTTTGAGACTTTAGATACAGGGTTGCCTAGCTAGGCATTGTTGTTTTGTAGGAGGAATTCATAACAAAAAGTATATTTTTTAGTGTACTCCTTAGGCACTTGTAACAATCCTGGATGTTTTCTATGACATGTAAAATTTCACTATTTTAGTTAAGTTTTACTTTATTATGATTCTTCACCCTAGGAACACAAATTTAAGTCAATAGCTACAAATACTGTAGCTGCTGACTTTTAAAAATAAAAAGAGGACATTTATCTGTCCCATGATCCAGAGCCATCCTCACCTGAGCCAGTAATTCACTGGTCTTCGGTCCCCAGCGCCAGCATGCTAACTGTGGCCAGCCGGCTGTGACTCCTGGGTCCTGGCGGCTTCACAGTCAGCTTGTATTAAGAGAGGTATGGACTGCAGAGAGAGATATAATTTTGCCCCTGTACAAATCATTAATAAGACCTCATCTGGAATATGCAGTTTAGGTTTGGGCACCAGTTCTCAAAAACGATATCGGGGAACTGGAGCAAGTGCAAAGAACAGCAACCAAACTGATAACAGGCATGGAGGAGCTCAGCTATGGGGAAAGATTAGAGAAACTGAATTTATTCTTATTTGAGAAGAGGAGATTAAGGGGAGGATATGATCAACATGTACAAATACATAAGTGGTTCATATAGTGAACCTGGTGTTGAGTTATTCACATTAAGGTCATCACAGAGGACAAGGGGGCACTCTTTACATCTGGAGGAAAGGAGATTTCATCTCCAAATACAGAAAGGATTCTTCACAGTAAGAGCTGTGAAAATGTGGAATAGACTCCCTCAAGAGCTTGTTCTGTCCATCTCAGTAAATTGCTTTAAAAAAAGGTCTGGATTCTTTCCTAAATGTACATAACATAACTGGATACTAACATTTATAGGTAAAGTTGATCCAGGGATCATACGATTGTCTCTTGGGGGGATCAGGAAATCATTTTTTCCCCTGCTGAAGCAAATTGGATCATGCTTTACTGGGATTTTTTTGCCTTCCTCTGGATCAACTGTAGGTATGGGATTGTGTATATAGGACTGTAAAAAAAAAATTTCCCCTTTTTATTGGTTGAACTAGGTGGACGTTGTGTCTTTTTTTAACCAGACTAACTATATAACTATGTAGCTGCCCACTGAGCATGCTCGAGCATTGCTGCGCTTTGTGAAAAGTCCCATAGCCTTCTGGGACCTGTGGACTTCAAGAAGGACAGTAATGGCAGCCCTTGTCATCCCTCATGATAGAGTCACTTTAGGGGTTCTCAAACTTTTTTTCTACGACTCCGTATAATGCAATAGATGAAACGAGCATTAAAATGCTGCTTGCACAGTTTTTTGGAAAGATATGGTTACAAGTTGATTTATACACTCTGTCAGGAAAGTTGGTTGATTATATCTTGTTTATGAGACTATTGAGGTTTGAAAAAGAGAACTAAAAGCCAATCAATAATAAACCTGACCTAAAAAGTCCAATATATTTTATTTATGCAATAAAAATAAGTTCAAGGTGACCTCATCCAAGTGATATGTTTACATTTTATACATACATATTTATTTAACGATTGTAATAAAGTCCTTATAGGTTTACCTTTTTTATATTCAAGACACAATGCCAAACTTTTTCCCCTGCTAAGTTCTTAAAAGCCAGTAAATGTTGATCCAATCCGTCTCACAACACTGTGTACAAATGCCACAATAGCACAATAAATCTGTCCTATAAAAATAAAATAACTCTAACAAATAAATACTCTGTAGACTCTGGAATCTCTGCATCTTAGACAGGTTTGAGGTCTTCCGAGAAGCCACCTCCCTGCCTGTGTATTTAGTTTCAAGCTAAAAATACCTTATGCTGCATGCACCATGTGGATAAATATTAATTACATTAGGCAGAGGTGAAAATCTCAGGAGATATATCCTGCTGTATATGAAATTATCTCTCCGCGAAAGGAAGGAAAACTTGTTCACTTTGACTGTTACTGGCGAACATCTGCTTAATGAAAACTGACTTACCCCCTTGCCCATCACTAAATACTTTTGTTTCAGGTTCTTCCCCCTGCCCATTTGGCAAGGAACTTGTATACTGTATATCAGGGGCGTAACTACAGGGGTTGCAGAGGTTGCAATTGCAACCGGGCCCCATGCTTCAGGGGGCCTGTGCGGCTCCCCAGTACACCTGGATAAGAGGGGTGGTGGGGGAAGCATGTAGAGAAATAACTTTCCTCCTCTTTCCTCCTGTAGCTGCAGGAGGAAAATGTAGGAGATTGGTTCTTCTGTATGCTGCCCCGCTGCACCTCCTATCCAGTTCACTTGTGTTCTGCTGTCTCTGGGCCCCTGTGTGCTCCCCTGACCCCCACCCCCCCCACTGTGCTCCCTCCCCTCTCCTGCCGGCTGCTGCAGGGGATGTGTCACAATAGAGAACCAGGAAGAGGTCGGTAAATATGTAATTTACCAGCTCCTTCCTTTTCTGAATGGACAGAGTCATAGTCAGTGAAATTGTAAAAAAAATGAAGGGGGCCCACTGCAGAACTTGTGAAAGGGTCCTGCTGCGGGACTGTAATAAAGGGCCCCGCAACGAGAGTAAAGGGCCCCAGGATCAGTGGGAAGAGCCCCAGGCTTGAAGGGAAGGGCCCTGGCCAGGGGTCCGGGGGGCCCTTCATGGTTTCTTGCACCGGGGCCCTGAAGGTTCTAGTTACGCCTCTGCTGTATATGCTATATTGAATTGATTTAAAGTGCCAAAATCATAGGTGTGCGCACAGGGTGTGCCAGGTGTGCCCAAGCACTCCCTAATCACCCTGTGCAGCACAGATTCCCCCTACTGCCCTGGCCCCCCTCCCTCTTACCCCCACAGCTCTTCCGGCTTCCCTCCTCTCCTCTCCAGGCAGCTGTTGCTGTGGGGATATTTTAGGATGAGTGGGGAAAGGGGCCAGTAAATATATAATTTGCTGGCCCCCTCCCTTTCTGAATGAACATCGTAGGTGATCGGTAGTGTGTGTTTGAGCTTTGGTGTGCACACTCTAATGCATTAGGCTGCGCACACCTATAGCCAAAATGTTTTTTCTAGTCTTGGACAGAGTGGAAAAGGGTCAAAACTTCTCTCCAGTGTCAGGACAATGTTCTCTGGAACCCTAGGTGAAGAGGCCAAAGTGCACCACCTACAAGTACATGGAACATAGGGCGCTTCTGTTAGGGAGATCAATCATCGATGGTAGAAAGGTGATATCCTCCAATGACGTGGGGGGTGCTATACTGACACTGAAACAGCTCTTCTAGAGAAAAAGTTTTAGATGATGTGCAACGGGGTACCATGGCCAACCATTAACACCACATCCCTCATATATTGAGACCAAAGAGAAAAAGGGGCTTGTTCACTGAACTGACTGGCAATTCGTGAGACACCCAATTTGGGACTTTAAAGGTGAATAGGGTTGGCACAGACAGATAAGACTCAATTGTATAAAAACATATTTATTGTAGTAAAATTAAAATTGGTGCAAACATGTACATTGTAAAGTTGAATGCATACATAATACATTGGAGAGATGATGTCTCATAAACAGAAGAGGGATATATAAACAGTGGGGTCCTACATGTTTCGCCAGATAACTGGCTTCTTCAGGGACCACATGGTGTTTCATCCTCTTATCGTTCAGTGAACAAGCCCCTTTTTCTCTTAGCTCTTCTAGAGAGTAGAAGCATGTCCAGCTGATAGGATAGGAAGGGGGGGGGGAAGACCCCTCTAAGTGCAGCATAGACAATGTTCATTAGCACACAAAAACATAACACTTACAGGATAGTAGTGTATAACGGGCATATCAGGACAACACTGGGGTTCCGTTCCTGTCCCTATGGCTCTGTCTCCTTGGGCCATCCAGCAGCAGGAGGGATGGTGGAAGTGGAGACCCAAACAAGGGAGGTCCTTCTGTCCGAGGCAGTGGTGGAACGCACACCTCACTATACACTACTATCCTGTAAGTGTTTTAAGGCAATTTTTTTAATTTTTTTTTTTTTACATTCAGCTGTCAGTGGGGAACCCCACGGAAAAGAAATCTGACAAGGGTACTAATAGTTTCCTAGTTTATCCAAAATAAAAAATTTAAAAATGTTGTGGTTATACATACACATGGACTAGAGTGCAAAAAGCAGTGATGTGCAAAGTAATCTGAGTAATCAGTAATACTGAAATTCAGATTAGAGCAGGAAAAAATATATATTGTTACTGACTGATACTGCCTAAAACTCTCTCCCTTTATGGAATAAGGCTAACAATGCCTGGAACAGCTATGCGATATCAAAACTTTTTTTACAAGGAGTACAGTCATTTCACAATTCATCTCTCTTCAGCTAGGCAGTTATAATCAGTGGTATAGCAACATCAGCAGTATTTAGTAACTGTTACCAAGCCCACGACCTTTGCATACAATAATGGAAGCATCATCATGATGTGGTTGTTTGCTAGCAGATTTTTATTTTCCAATATTTTTTATTAAAGTTTTGCAAAAAGTAAACAAAGTGTACAACAGTGCAATTTACACCTATAAGGCTTAGTCATATATCACAAAGATAGCATAACATCCTCATAATATAATTCAAGGCACAACTGACACAGATATAGCCGGTGTAAAAAAAAAAAATACAACAGAAACAAAATAATACTAGGAATGGCAGCCCAAGTCAGGGTCAGGTCTGAACCCCGAGTCGGCCGCCAGGTTGGCCAGGGGCCCGAGTCCCCCCCCCCCCCCCCCGGCGCCCCTCAAGGGAATATGCTGCGCCCTAGGAGGGAGGTGGTCCCTGACCCCCGGCCTTGGCCCCCCTCCTCAGCTAGCAGATTTTTATACCCACGAGTTTCCTAAAATGTATGTACAGTATATTCAAAACAGAAAATCATATATTCATTTCCACATTGTATTGCAGATACAGGCGGATACTTATCCATCATGCCATACCATCAGGGAGGAGTGTGATTGGCCCCAAATTGATTCTGCAGCAAAACAACAACCCCAAACATACAACCAATGTCAGTAAGATCTATCTTCAGTGTAAAGAAGAACAAGAAGTCCTGGAAACGATGCTTTGGCCCCCATAGAGCCCTTATCTCAACATCATTGAGTCTGTCGGGAATTACACAAAGAGACAGAAGGATTTAAGGCAGCCTACATCCACAGAGGATCTGTAGTTAGTTCTCCAAGATGTTTGGAACAGCTAAAACTGTGTGTAAGTGTACCTAGAAGAATTGATGCTGTTTTGAAGGCAAAGGGTCACGCCAAATTTTTATTTGATTTGGATTTCTCTTTGGTTCATTTACTTTCCATTTTTGTTAATTGATAAAAATACACAGGGAGGGGGATTGGTGCGACGGGACGGGAGGACAATTACAGAACAATGCACTGTGTCTGTTTTTCTCTCTCCAGCAGCTGAAAGCTGGCAGGAGGGAGAGGGGGAGAAATCTGCTTTCAAGCAGCTGGAGGGAGAGACAAAGACACAGTTCATTGTTCTATAATTGTCCTCCTGTCCTGGTGCACCATTCCCCCTGCTGTCTGAGCCCCCCTGTGTACCTGGACTCCCTACAGGAACCCCGGTGGTACCCCCCTATAGGCGGCCCTGCATCCAGTCTGTGTGCAACCAGTCAACAGATTTTTTTAAGAAATTTGAAAAACGTTTTTCTTGAGATTGTGATTGCAGTAACATAAAAAAGGATGGAACATGAAAGTTTTAGTAGCTTATTGGGTCCCATATTGTGATTTCTACCATGAATCAAATAGAAGTAACAGGCAAACAGATAAATAAGCAATTGAAATGCATGACCATACTTGATTTTTGCCAAGCAAGATCCAGCCTAAAAAGTTGTCTGTACTACATCTCATATGGTCATGCGTCCCTTATGTTGGTATGAGTTGAAATGCATGCGTTCTGCGTCACCGATTACACGCTATTGATGTATACATCATTCTTGTGGCATCAGTGAAGGTGCAGTATGACTTCAGTCGTTGGTCATTCAGAATGACTGAAAGCTGACGCATGAATTACGTACTCATTCAGGGAGAAGATGCTTTTACCAGCGGCAGCACAGGCGCAAATTCACTTCCACCTTCCATTATTCACAATGACTGAAGGCCAAGGTCATTCTGCACCTGCACTGCCACCACTGTCTACATATTGTTGATATTTACATGTCGACCCTAAATTCACTAATCAGGGGAGAGGGTGCATATAGTCCATTTACTCTGTATTCATATAAAAATCAGCACGAATATTTACATGCATACAATGTAAATATAATCGAAATTGGAACCTGAATTCCATTTTTTTCCTAGTTTTGGTTTAAGCTGTTCATATCTGTGTGTAAACAGACATAGTTAAGTTAGATAGTCTGATACTAGGTGGCTATGTCCAAAAATGGTGTGGTACCGGGTGCCCCTTTAGACAAAGCCTTCCTACAGTGATGTACTGGGTGGAGGTAGGGCCCGTATAAATACCAGGATGGTAGGAGCCTAGAAAGACGGGGCATGGGAGCCAAACACCCCACCACCATGTGAATGGAGTCAGCTAATGCCAAGGGCCCTTAATGGGGCTGAAGCACCAGGTGAGGTAGTTCAACTGCAGGAGGATCACCTGCAGTCACCCTGACTCTAATGGTTGTCTGTAGACTGTAAGTTGGATGCAAAGGGACTTTTAAGCCAGGCTAAGGGTTTTCTGACGTGAGTACTACACCTGGGAGCGAGAAGGTAACATCTGGCAGTGTGCCCGGCTGGGTGGCACTATGGAGTGGGACAGAGAGAGTCTGGTATACTACAGAAAAGCACCTTATTAATCGCATTTTGATAGAAGCAAAATAATGTGGTTCTAGTATACAGTAAGGTTGGTTCCAACCCTGTGGTGCTCCCAAGTGAGCGAATTCTACAGAAGGTTTGCTCTTGTGTATGGCAATATATGCTGAAGAGATCTGTTAATATATCAAAGTGAAGTTACATGATACCGCCTCTTTGAAGAATATCAGTAAAGTGCGGAAAATATACTTCTTGTGTGGATATTCCATTTTGCATGAATATAAAGGCTCAAGGCCTGGGATGTCGTAGGTGGACCTATGCCCAGGAATTGGGCACTATATGGCAAGACTTCTATCTACCAGCAGTGGGTCCTTCTCATATCCAAGAAGAAGCGAGGCTAGGGCTCTAACAAGTTGGTGCCATCACACAGCCAATTATGGCCCCCCCGTCCAATGATAAATTACAGATCCGAACAGAGCGTATTGTACGCCCATTTGCAAGCGCCCTAAATATTCTTGGAGTTCCGCTTTAAGGATCTGTTCACATTAGTGCAATTTCTGATGCGACTTAAGTCACACAGAATTGCATGATAATGGAAATCACATTGTTTTCAATGGTGCCTGTTCATATAATCGCAACTCAGTATGGTGCAATTTTAGAAACGGTTCCCTTGCATTTTTGGGGTGATTCCAGCATAATCGTATCCCCATAGAATATGTAAACCAATTCAAAGTAGCATCCAAGTTGCACTACATAATCGCACTGAAAGTCGGATCAAAATCAGATTGCAGCAGTGAGAACCTAGTCTAAAGCTTTTCTAATTTGAGAAAGCTGCAGATTTTCAGTTTACTTTCAGAAAAATACTCCTACCTAATAAACAAAGCACTATGTCACAGGAATCCATCATTTGAAATTCTCGCGGGAACTCTGTGCAGTTAGGTCATCACATAACTCTCAAGAGAATGAAAAACTCCAGGCCATGGTAACTGTGTACAGTATTGCAAACATAGCTGTCATAGCTGGTATGGAACTTCGATCTCCAAAATTCTGTGGTCTTAGTCGGGCATGTTGAGACAATAAAGAAAGCAAACTTTAAACTGCAGAAGATGGAAGCTAAGTAGACATGATGATAAATTAATAAAGCAGAACAGCCAATACGGGGTCAGACAGGTAAAATGGTATAAATAAGGAGTGAAAATGTGTGATTTTTTATTACTGGGTTATACAAAAAGTAATAACAGTAATAATGTGGATATCTTGCCATATTCCTCATTCCTCGCTCCACTGATTGCCTTATTACTCCACTCCTCCTGGAGCTGCTGGTCCTGAATTGTGCGTAATGATGTCAGAGAGCTATAAATGGTGGAGGAGTGAAGAGAATCGGCTTTAGGAGACCAGTCTTACAGAGAGAAGGAAGCTTGCAAGAAGAGAATAAGGTAAGTAGTTCTTCTTATTCCTTGCAGTAGGTCTATAACCAACAAAATGGCCCCTGCCCCCACCTATAACTGGCTTTCACAGTAAGGAGCACATGGAAGGGCAACGCATGCAAGAAAAAACCTTAAAATTCCCAGCTAAACTCACCAACCAGTCTGCTTACCAACCAAATTAACCTGTCTAACAGTATGCGTTAAAAACAGGGGTTTAGTTAGCACACATTTGCAAACGCATGCGTAAGCTGCAGGGCCACTTCACAGCACCCTGTATTACCTCCAGTCCTAACTCCTGTAAATCTATGAGAGTTTCCACAGTGGAAGCACATGCACTCTAATGGATAGATAGGGGGCAGGTGGTCCTGGAGGTAGCCCAACCCTCCTTAAAGGCACAGGGGCACAGTGGACGCCCAGCACATAGCACAATGGTAGCAGGTCTAGCCTGGTATTCAGCTTTAAGAAAAGGTTTTATTGTTGGTTGGGAAAAGTGACAACAAAATGCCTTTCTAATAAATCCTTTATAAGTCAACTCTATACAAATCATAAAGACAATAGTTCTAACACTGTTAAATTCAAACTTATAAAAGTGATCTACTAAAAATATTAAATAAATAGGTACACTTCACATATAAAAATAAATGTAAAATTGAATACAATATTAATTAAATAGATTAATTTGCAAATTCATGTATAGTGCAGGAGATATAGAATTACTTTCATAAAAATGTGCAAAAGTTCATATGCAAAAAAAGTTCATATTTAAGTGACGTGACTTCTTGGTAGTGAAAGCTCAAAGGAAATAAATAAATAAAAGTGCACAGTGAAAGTGCTTGGTGCTGCTGTGATAGGTCTTCCACTCTATCCCTGGTATCAATCCTTATGCTCCACTGTGACAAGATAGAGAGATTTCACACTCACCAGATTGCGTGGGCCCTATGTGCCTTATGACACTAGGACCACCAGAGCTTTGTGACCCCCAGGGTCTGGGTGCGCTCTCTCCAGGTAGGCGCCTTCTCCTACAGCAATGCTCCTCCTGCCACCAACTTCCAGTCAGGGATGTTATGTAAGAAAGGAAGGTCTGAGCTAACCATAGCACTCTATACCCTCTGCTCCGAAAAAAAACACTTTCATACTTCCAAGGAATAAGAGGTGAGGAGAAATCTTCCTGAGGAGACACCTGTTTCAATGTCAGCTGTCTAGGAGGGGATATCCCCTCAGAGATCTCCTCACTTCCGGTTGTGTCTTTATGAAAGGAAGTGATGTGAAATCTGCCCAATGAAACACAGCACTCCGGACACAGCGGATGACAGATCACTGTACCGGGCCGCTGCTGGTACCATGTGATCACTGTGACCAACCTGCAGATCACATGACAATTGTACACAATGGATGGCTTCCATTCATACCACCTATTGTGTACTATTGTGTTGATCTCTGTGATTGGTCACAGTGATCACATGGTACAGACTGGGCCAATCACAGCCCATCTGTACCATGTGATTAGCTGTAGCCAGCTGATTTCATTCAGGAAATGGTTGCTTTTAACAGTGATTAGCCCTGGTATACCAACCATAGTGTGTAAAGAAAAAAATTCTGATCACCTCCCCAGAGTAGTACAGTTTTACTATGGTAACACTGTATTGCTTTGGTCATACAAACATAAAAAATAAAAGTATATTTCCAGGACAGTACAAATATCCCACAAATGACTCCTTTTTGGAAAGTAGTCAGTCCAAAGTATTTAGTAAGAGGCATGGCAGTTTTTTTTTGAAGTTGTAATTTTTTGTCCCAATTGTTTGGAAAATGAAGAGATTAAAACTTTCTTGTTTTTTTCAATTTCTTTTTTTTACATACTGTCACCAGTGCAGTACAGCATCATCATATAACTATTGGGGTGGTGATCAGGGACACTGGCTGATCACAGTTTGTAAAAAAAAAGTACAGTTTTAATCATTTTTTATTTATTTTTTCCTTTTTTATGACATTTTTATTTTTATTACATTTTTTTTAACACACTGTAACTAGAGCAATGCAGTGTTACCATAGTAACTCTGTACTACTCTGGAGAAGGGCTCAGGTTTTTTTATTTTTTACACATTATAATTGCTTATACCAATTAATTTAATTGGTATAAGCAACCATTTTTACTGAATGAAACTGAGTATTGTTGTGATTAGCTGTGATTGGCCTATTCGCATGGTACAGATGGGCTGTGATTGGCCCTGTCTGTACCATGTGATCAGTGTGACCAATCACAGCTAGAAACACAATTTTACACAAAGGATGGTATTAAAGGAAGTCCTCCATTCTTTACAAATGTTATGTGATATGCTGTGATTGGTCACAGCGATCACGTAGTACTGGTAGCAGGCCGATACAGTGATCTGTCATCAGCTGTGTCCGGTGGACACATCGAATGACAAATGGCCCCAGAAGAGCGCCCATGATCCTGGGGGACGTCATATGGGGTCCACCCGGAATGTTGAAAGTCCCGTTTGACCGTCATTTTGCAATAATCCTGGCGGGAAGTGGTTAAAGCATATTTTGTGAGTAAAGGGAATGTGGCATATGCGTGCTGTGTATAGAGTGAGTAAGTTCAACAGTCGTCGTAGTACTCAGCAAAATGGTCATTGTCAACATTTCATACTAGGTTAGTGTATCTAGCTAAACGAATAAATAAATATCTATTTTTTAATGAACAGAACCTTCTTGGATGTCTTTCTATTCTGATTATGATAAATCTTCCAGTGTCAGGTTGGATTCTTATACTGTACCCAGCCCTCAAAAAATCCACTCGCCTGCTCGCATTTTGCGAGCGGAATTATGAGGATGGAGAGTAAGGGCTGTGCTGTATGGGGATAGGGAATGTATTAGTGCCTGTGCCTGCCCCTGCCGCCGCCGTTCACATCGCAGCCTGCATTGACATTCTTCTTCAGAAAACGGTGGACCCGGGGCGCAGAGTAGTGCGCCCTGAGCTCACCCATTGTGTGACAATAGCGAATGAATATTTGCTATTGTCACATGGATCCTCCTCCTTGCCAATCAGGAAGCGGGTCCGAGACCAGTTTCCTGATTGGCCGAAAGGCGAATAATTGTCATTGGCCAAGGAGGAGAAGGAGGAGAGGCACGTAGGATTGAGGAGAAGCCGCCGCTGCATCAGGTATGTGCACGCTGGTCTCTCTGCACGCTGTGCTAACTCTGCATTTAAGGGGGCATGCTGTGCTAACTCTGCATTGTAAGGGGGAACGCTGTGCTAACTCTGCATTGTAAGGGGGCACGCTGTAGTCACTCTGGCATTGAAAGGGGGCATGCTGTGGTCACTTTGGCATTAAAAGGGGGCACGCTGTGGTCACTCTGGCATTGAAAGGGGGCATGCTGTGGGCACTCTGGCATTGAAAGGGGGCACGCTGTGGGCACTCTGCATTTAAGGGGGCATGCTGTGGGCACTCTGCATTTAAGGGGGCATGCTGTGGGCACTCTGCATTGAAAGGGGGCATGCTGTGGGCACTCTGCATTGAAAGGGGGCAATGTGATATGCAGGGGGGGACAGAGGACACTGATGTAAGAAGAACATTGTTGCACCACCACTACAACCACCAGGAGAGGAAGGGAGCATGTGAATCAGATGAACTGCGCACTGTAAGTTAACATTCTTTATGGGTTACTGGGATTTGTACGCCTCTATAGCTGATGGTATTTTTCACTGCTGTATTATGTACTGTTGGGATTTGCAGTCCTCTATAGAGGGCGTGTTTAGGGGCGGAGCAGGGTAGAGTTTGGGTGGGGCAACAAGTGGCGAGTAACTCTTAAGGCCTGGCTAGTAGCTCATGACTTGAAATTTTGAGCCCTGCTGTACCAATATACAAAGCATCTTTAATAACAATATTTATTTGACAGTGATAGAAGAGCTGTGTTTGCCTGTTCGTGGATGCAGAAAGGGTGTTGCTTAAATGGAAAAGGAGTTGATTAGTTAGGCTGGCCATACATGTTCAATTCTCTGGTACAATTTTCCTTTAGATTGCCCTCTATAATGCAAGGACCTGCCTAATTGGACACAATTGAAAGTTGTTTAGTTTTGAACTCATATTATATGGTTTTTGGTAAATCTAAAGGAAAATTGTACAAGAAAATTGAACAGCCTTAGTAAGTTTATTGACATCTAACATGGAAAAATAAATAATGTCTAGCTAATTAGCAATTAATAAATATATTCATTGAGTTGTATAGTTCATGCACAAAATGATGCAAAAGAATAATGATCAAACTCTTAGGAATACATATTAAAAAAAAAAAAAATTAGAATAACCAGGCATACCACATAGTTCAGAAGATACAGTATTTATTAAATCAATTTGATACTGAGGAAAATATGGGAAAAATGCAAATGTATTGGTTCTAGTTTTCATTTGCTGGAATGAATGCCAAATGTCTGGCTCAGTTGCACTTTTTAGTACTGTGATTTCAGGGTAAATGAGGGATGAAAACTCAAAAGAGCCTAGTCGCCCTTGTAACTGCACTGATTTAGGCATATCTCCCAACTGTCCCTCATTTGGAGGTACTGGCCCTCTTTAGCAATAAAATCTCCCTGTCCTTTCTTCGTCACCTAGCTCCCTTTTAGATTTTATAAATGGACCTCCATAAAATCTACTTTTTTAAGCATACTTTGGGCTTAAAGTACCCCTCGTTCTCATCCCAGAAAATTGGAAGGTATGCTTTAGGTACAATGCAACTTGCTATTTATTTCAGAAATTTACTTTTCTGCAGTTTTCTGCAGCATTTTATATACTGTGCTTTTGCACTAGTCCCCTCACTCAGTTTACAATCTAAGGTCAATATTTTCCATTCAACTGTAAGATAATCTTCCTGTGTCAGAAATGGCCACACTCACTTTTGCTGATCCCACCCACTATTCGTCTTGGTGCACCACATGTAGCACATTCTACCCCTTTAACAACTGTGCCTCTTTGCCAAGTTCAAAAGTTGAGAGATATGCAGCTCTATTATTTCTCAGGAGGGATCTACAGTAATCCAAAAGGTACAATTTCCAGGGTGCAGTTTAGGTATAATTAATATTTTTAGATATGCCCAATAACATAGGACATCTTTACTTTGAGATCGGGTTCACTTTAAGTGTCCATGTGTTTGTGAGATGCATTGTTATGCATTTTCAAAAGGGCTGCACGTGCCTTTTTTGACTACAAAGTATGTAGTATCACATCCAGGTTTTATGCTACTTTTATTAGGTGGTAAAGCATGACATATACTTTTTCATAATGATAGCATCAGCGATGCAAACAGAGAACATGATTATTAAACCTGAAGACAGAGTTAATGCAGAGGGGTAATTTAAAGACTAGACAGACCAGTAAGACATAACAAGTAATTAACCTATTTGAATCCTGTAGAACATTGAGGTTTCCGAGAAAAAATAAGTAAACATATTGTGATACATACCAATCGCAAAGAGTTCTTCAGATCCAATGTCCAAATAGTGGTTTTATTTCCCAGAGCCAAAAGCGCTAACACACAGCCTGCACACACTGGGGAGCCAAAGATTGCCCTTGTTAACAGGCACTCAAAGTAGCTTGCATAGCTCATCAGAGCTCTTTGCATACTGACTAAACCATATGTATAAAATAATTAATTTATTTTTTAAACAATAACTAAAGCCAGCCATACATGGATCAAATTTTGGCTCGTTCAGCAGGAATTGGCCAAGATTTGACCCATGTATGGGCAGGCTGATTGTACCCAAGTCAATCCATGGATTGATTTGGGTATAACCAGCCTGTTGGAATTTTAGCTTTCCATTACTGCCGGCAACCATAGCCTCTAGCAGTAATCATTGTGTACCGCTGACTTGGAAGGCTCCCCACATCACCCTGCCGAAAGAACACAATAGCGCTGCGGGAGGCATTCCCCCATCAACACTCTCTGTGTTGATGGGGTAATCTAGCAATTTTCCTTCAGTCCACCTGTGATGGACAGAAAGAAAATCTAGTCATCTATAGGCTGCTTAAGTCTCCACAGTAATCAAGTTATAATACAATGATTTAAAAAAAAAAAAAAAAACACTGCCTGCATTTACCCATTCAATCATCACTCATCTGTAAAACAAATTCTAAACTCCCACTTTTTTGTATTCCATTATGCTGTGAACCAGGTTATTCCCTGTCCCGCAGTGTGGTGCTTCTCAAGTTTGCTAACTTATTTGATGCTATAAGGCAGGGGTCTTCAAACTTTCTAAACAAAGGGTGAGTTTATTGTCCTTCAGAGTTTAGGAGGGCCATACTCTGGCCAGTGGGAGTGGATATTTTCCTGACATCAGTGGGAGTAAACATCACCACATTTGGTATTAAGGGGAAGAATAGTGCCCCATTATTGGTATCACTTGGAGGAATAGTGCCCCATTATTGGTGTTGGAGGGAGAAATAGTGCCCCATTGTTGGTGTCGGATAGCAGAATAGTGTATCGGTTCAGTAGGAGGAATAGTGCCTCAAGGGCCATATAAAGGCAAGCAAAGGGCCATATCTGGCCCTGGGGCCACAGTATGGAGACCACTGCTATAAGGTCTTGACTTTTGCTAAGTGACATTCCAGTTTGACGTAAAGGTTCTGTCACTTTGGAATAAGATAGGAAAACGTTAAGTTAAGTTAAGTTAAACATCTTTACAAGAAGGACTAGAGAATAGATCTCTTTGAATGTTTCATATTTTCCTAACAAAAAAATGAAAATATTTTTTACAATTGTGTTTATTAGTCCTGAACAACATATTCTGGACTAATAAAAACAAAAATATTTTAGAAAAATATATACAAAAACACTGTACCTACCCTAGCTAGAACCATCAAATCTGGAGAAAGCCACATAAAATAGGGGCTTTAGGGAATCACCGCAAAGCAAAAGATTATGGATATGGGTATATCATTTGGCCTATACAGTCTTGGGGGACATTTTTTCTGAGAACCCCTAGGAAGCCTTATTAAATCTTAATTCTCTCATGTACCTCCAACTATTTTAAATGAGTATCTTTCATTTTTACCACAACCAAGCAAATGCTAGTGAGAGCATGGAAATTTGGAGTTCCAATTATTACATAAGTGAAACAAGAAATGCCATGGTATTTATTTAACAAAAAATAAGCTGCCACTGTACATGACATAATCAAAATTAAAAAAAAAAAAAATGGGACCCTTGGTTATCTAATTATTTTGAGGGAACTTACAATGATGCCCTATGGTTGCTCTAACTCTCTGAAGCTCACCAATTGGAGGTTCGCCCTGCACATAGGGGCCCACTCAGGTCCAACTCCAACCCTCTACCCCACCCTACCCCTCTGTGTCGTTTGCCTCTTTGCTTTCTTTTACTCCCCAAGTAATTTTTTTCTTACAACATCAAGTTTCTGGTTTTGCAGATTTTCCTGTTACAGACTATGCGTTATCCTTGGGTGTCTTAATGGTATTTGGAAGTTTATACCAGGGATGAGCAATACTTCCACCATTCTCTCTAGCCCTTTAAGGGAGGTCAAGTCCTATTAGTTTTAATGGATCCCTTAATTTTACCCCATACCACTGCAGCTTCACTCTCAAGAGATTGAATAGACCTTCAAATATCTAAGGTACTTACGTCCTGTTCCTTTGTGACCACTTATTGCACATAAGGCTTCTAAATCTCAAGTATGTCACTCATCAAGATGTGTATCTCTGCAAGACTAAACAATTGTTAAAGTTATACTGAAACACACACTGTTTAATTTACATCATCCCTTCTATTTCTATATGTGGATGATGGCACTGTTATTATTTTAATGATAAATTAACATTTAAGTACCTTTTCCATAATCAATTTACAGCTGTCGCGTGACCCAGCTCTTTCCCAGCCTGTCTGCAGGGAAACATAAGCAGGAGGAGCTTCTAGTCTGCTGCTGCTGCTGCTGCTGGTCACATGAAGAAAAAAACAGCATTTGGAATACAGAGTAAAAATAAATAAATAATATCAATAAACTGTTTTAAATTGGCATACAAACATATATATTTGAAATCAAATCTTTATTATATTATGGAAACAACATAGTGTGAGCAGATTTCTGCCAGTCACAGGCTGTGTCATGCCCCTCTAGCCTGTGTATCAGGTACTAAAGTGCTGGAGGCCAATGGAGAGAGGGCTTCCCTTGCAGCTAAGTTCTGGACTCCCCTGGAGATGAGATAGGAGGAGTCAGGCACCAAAGTAGCACAGGTTGCCTGCAGAGTTGCTTGCAGAAAAGGCTCAGGAACACCGCTGGTGCGCTGAGGGGCTGCTGCAGGCAGGTTGCACCTGTGAGATGTAGCAGGTAACTAGGGTCACTGAGACAGAGGTTAGTTGGTACAAGCCAAGGTTCGGAGCCAGGTGGATAGCAGAGGAGATGAGGTCGGGTGGAAGCCAAAGTCAGGACAGGTAGCAGGCAGAGGAGGTCCGTTAAACAAACCGAAGTCAAGGTCAGGATGTGGGCAGGAGACAGGTCTGGAACAAGCCAGGTCAGTAATCAAGAATCATAGGAAACACGGGAACGTTGGTAACAGCTGAAGATCAAACAGCACTTCAGCCATGGACTGGCTCCCTTATAAAGGCCCATGTGAGGTGCTGGCGTAGATGCTGGGTTCTAGAGTCCTCCTGCCATTGGTGCCCTGACACTGTGTCTTAGAATAACAGGGAGGTGAAGCCATCATTATTCTACATGTAATATCCATTCCCATTGTGTTTAGATAGTTAGTGGGCATGGAGGAGGAGGGAGGGAGTGGGCTGTCATTTACCACTGTGTATATGCCCACATGTGTGACTCTATAGTCAAATGGGCTGCTCAGATGTGATAGCTAGGACACACTCAGCGTAGAAATTCACTCGCATGTGCAGAGTTGCCACCACAGCTGAAAAATTCCTAGCTGAAATGGGGACATGAACAGAAGGGGGGAGACAGAGAGCAGTAGGATCAACCAGGATTTTTGCAGAATACAGAAAACTAATCTCATAGTGACTATGAACAGCATGTAATACACCATTTATCAATAGTTTTTTATGATGTGAGTTTAGTGACACTTTAAGCATTTGTAACTAGACTCCATTTTGCTTGATCAGTAAAACAATATTAAAACAGAAATAGAGGTTACAAATACCTCAGAAGCCTTTATTTGTACTGTTTGACATTACCAGAGTTTAATCTTGGTTGCTAATGGTTACCATTTTAAAGAAAGACTGTATATTGAATGAAGCTATATGTGTACAAAGGAAAACAAATAAATCCTACACTGGCTTTGTCAATACAAGTAATAAATGTTCCATTAAAAAACAATCATTTTAGCTAAGTACAAGGACAGAAGAACAGAGCAAAAATGTTTACTGCATGCCCAGCATTGCCAGCATTCTCTCTAAGCCTGGATACAATTACAGGACTCAAAGGGTTTGCAGTTTATCATATGAAGAATTTTCCCCCATCTAGAAGTGACAGTTTTCTCTCCCGCCTAGCTAAAATAAATAACATGGAATAGACTTGGGGTTTAAAGATGCTGTCCTATATATGACACATGATAGAATTTGGTGATTGCATGTTGTAATATTTCCTTGTGAGTGGATGTTGGAAAACCAGCAAGAAGACAGCAAAGCAAAAAAAAATGTGAATTCCGAATTTGGGCTTTAAAAACCTTAGGCATGTAGGTGTCAAAACTTGCCACTAAAAATGCCCTATGCTCTAATGTACATCAGTTTGTGCAGGATGATTACCACCTTTATGAGGAACAGAGTTTGGTGTGCTACTTATTTGGATCCTTGGGTGACCAGAAGCAGCTCCATACAAGCCACCACCTTCCTGGTTTTTGTTGTGGCTTTATTTGTGAGGTTGACCTTGTCGGCAGTTAAAGTTAAATGTTCCCTGGTTTACACCTTTTGTGCTACTTTGATGCCTTTCTGGAACCTTTGGTTAGAACAGGTGTGTAGGCTATGCTAGACTGGCACATGTTTTTTTTTTTTTTTTTTTTCAGAAATGTAAAGCTGACCAATGTACCAGCTATGCAACTGCAACTTCCATGTTGTACTCTGATGTTCAAAAGCCTAAATAGTAACTTCACAATTGGAAACTTATAATCAGAATGAACATTAAAGTGGAGTTCCACCCAAAAATGGAACTTCCGTTTTAAGTATTCCTGACCCCTTGACATGCCACATTTGGCATGCCATTTTTTTTGGGAGGGGAGCGGGTACCTAGTTTTGACAGGTACCCAGCTCCCACTTCTGCTTGGAGCACCGCGGCGGCCCGAGCAGAAGTTCTCCTCACCCCCTCCCTCTCTGCAATCTGTCGCAGCCGGGTGCCGAAACTAGTGATGCCGAGAGGAGAGGAAGAGGATAGAGGCTTTGGGCGGCCGCATCGCTGGATCTTAGGACAAGTGAGCGTGTTTAATAAAAGTCAGCAGCTACACTTTTTGTGGCTGCTAACTTTTAATAAACACTGAAATGGCTGGAACAACACTTTAAGTGCCTTTCCTGCATTTCTAACTATAATTAGTTTACATCAGTGAATTTTTTCATCTAGCATATTATTTAAATTTCTATTAATGGTGAAAAAGTTGATTGCCTTTTTCCCCAAATGTGATGATTATTTGAAAGCTATCTTACTGAGTTTTGTTTTGCCTTCCTCAGAATCAACAGTACATGATATGTTCTCTTACCCAGGGGACAAAGTACATGTAGTTGCCCTATCTCCTTTTATACTGTCCAAGGCTAGCTGTGAGGTCAGATAGGACACACCTCCTCCCTCCACTGCCATTTGACAACACAGATAGGAAAGAGATGGCTGCTTTGATATACAGCATTTTCCCTTATTTGCAAGCATTTGCACGCATGCCTTGAACTTTTTTGCCCCCTTTCCCTTCATTCCTCCTGAGACGCTTGTTTCAGACAAGTGCTTGGAGAAAAATGGCATCTGTCAAAGCTACCTTCTCCTTGCAAGTTGCATTCTTGACAACCTTAAAGAGAGGGGTGGCCTGTCCAACCCCCATTTTTACTTTTTACAGCATAGGACGATAGAACAAAGTGCTACATGTATTTTTCTTCCTGGGGGAACACATTATAAAAATTAAATTTTTTCTTTAAAATTACACAATAAGAAATTTTGATCAGTTTTATTCAAATCACTTATACGTTTATAAACTATTTATTGTATAAAATCTTTATTTGAGAAATGTAACTTTAGACTCATTTAGCTCGGCATGTGTGTTCTGAATAGAGTAAAGTAGCAGGGGGATCACATTCCATGGGAATGTAGGCTGCATACTTGATTCAATAAAGTAATGGCACTCTGAAGAAATAAACAAACTTACAAAGAACTGGTACTAAAATGGCCGCGGCACCTTTATTGGGATATATATAATTTATCAAGAAAATGTTATTAAAATTCATAAATAAACAAATATTCCAAACTTTAAATTCATATATTTTACTCGCTCAGTCATAGAACTCAAGCGAACAACCTCAAATAAATTAATTCAACAGAAGTCCCCCCTTGATTGAAGGGTGGGGGGGAGGGGAGTTGCCAAGTCGATCCAGGTCAACTAAGACGGAAGTCCTAATGCCGCGTATATAGCCCTCCTTACACGCGCAGAGAGGCTTCTAGAAAGACAAGCATGGTAAGGATTTAAAGACACAGTAACAATTTTTTTTTTTTAAACTAATAGTGGCCACCACAATCCCATGTTGTGGGCACTCAGTAGTGCATTCTCTTTACAACATAGCAAAAAGTCTTGCACTAAACTTTGTTAGCAGGCTCTAGAGCTCCACCTGCTGGTTTTAGCTGGTAAATATGAAGTATTGATATTTACCATTTCTTATTTACCTGCCTAATGAATAAGGCAGTTAGAGTCCATTCACACTGGTACGACTTGTCAGGCGACTTGGTCAGCCTGACAAGTCGTGCACCGTCGCTCCCACTGTGTAGTACAGGAGCCGTTCTAATAGGAGCGACACAAGTCGCTCAGACTTAGAAAAAGGGTCCTGTACTACTTGGGGGCGACCTGGAGGCGACGTGCATTGACTTCCATTATGTGAAGTCCGTGCAAGTCACCCCGAAGTCGCGCTGCACGCGACTTCACAGGTCGCCCCCTAAGTCGGAGCAACCTAATGTGAACGGGGACTTAATGTTTTTTTTTTTTTATTCTAGGAAACAGCAATGTTTACTTCCATCAAAACATTTGTTTCTAGTTTTTTATAGAGTGGATTGGTATTATTATGTTTGTCCCCATTGGGGAGATTCAACCTCTCTATTTTTTATGGTGACTTTTTATTATGCTGTCAGTTGAGAAAAGAAAATCAAGAGGAAAGCCAAGCTTTTACAGTTGTTAATGGAACAGGAGGTGGGGGAAATCTCCTAATGGAGGTACGTGTTCCAGTAAAATGTAACAAAGGTAGGATATCCTGTCACTGGGTTGATTTCCACACACTTATGTCAATGAAGATTAATATTCTTAAATGGGACACCAACAGCAGAAAGAACCTGACAAAAATGATAACCCTTCCTTTTCTCTAACAGGAAAAAAAAAAAAAAAATCTTTGACTGGAATTCTACTTTAAATGATACAGCATTCTACTTTGTTTGTACATTCAGAAACCTTATGTGACCCTGCTTTCTCCTCTTTCCTGTTAGTAAGGGAGAAAGCATGATGCCCAATCTGTGACCCAAAGATGGATTGTGAAATGTCTCATGGAACTGTAAAAATTAGACTAAGAACAGCGTACAAAGTTATCTACCCAAAGCCAAGAGCATATTGCACAAAGAACTCCATATACTTACTAGAATACAGGTTAACTAGGCAATGGACCAAATAGCCCTAAATACATTTTTGTAAAGTTTATATTTTAAAGATTATAATGTTTTTTTTAACAATTTTGTATTATATGTTTAGTTAAAGATCATTTCCACGTTTATTCCCTTTGGAAAATGTAAATTATTTTACTGCTAATGGTTAGACCTGCAGGCATGGTCTAATCACAACCAAGCTTAATACATTGGTTCTGCATGCATAAATTTAAATACTTATCTCAACAAAATGTTCATATTTGTGCTTATAGAAAGGAGTGGTGGAAACCAACCTGCTGGAGGCAGTCCTGTTGCTGGGGAGGGGGGACAATAGCAAAGGCTGCAGGTTCCCCTGCCTTCTCCATTTAACTACTGAACAAGTAAAAACACTCGTGGGGTTACATAGTTACATAGTTACATAGTTGGTGAGGTTGAATAAAGACAAAAGTCCATCCAGTTCAACCTGTGTAGATGTGTGTGGCTGTAATCATCTTGCATACCCCTGAATGTTCTGATCCTTGAGATGTACGTCTAAGAGTCTTTTGAAAGCCACCATACTACACCATACTACCCGCAGAAACCACCTCATGTGGTAGAGAATTCCACAATCTTGTAGCCCTAACAGTAAAGAACCCCCCACGTTGCCTGAGGTTAAAACGCTTCTCCTCTAATCGCATTGTATGCCCCCGAGTTCTCATGCAATCCCTTCGACTGAACAGCTTTTTTTCTAAGCCTAGATCCCCATTTAGATATTTAAAAATTGCTATCATGTCCCCCCTCAGGCGTCTCTTCTCCAGGGAGAATAAATCAAGCGATTGCAGACGCTCCTCATAATCAAGGTCCTCCAATCCCCTAATTAGTTTAGTTGCCCTTCTCTGGACTCTCTCCAGCTCCAACACATCCCTTCTGAGGACTGGTGACCAGAACTGGACCGAATACTCCAGATGAGGTCGGACCAGAGTTTTATAAAGTGGAAGGATTATAGTCTTATCTCTGGAATACATCCCTTTCTTTATGCATGCTAATATTCTGCTAGCCTTGGCAGCTGCCGCTTGACATTGCATGCTGTTGCCTAGTCTATCATCAACCAAGACTCCCAGATCCTTCTCCATTTTTGATTCTCCTTATGGGTGTTAGGGTTAAAAGCTAAATAGATGTAAAACAAGTCCAGGTTGACATGACAGTACGAAGGACTCCAACATCCATCTGACACATATATTGTATGAACCCCTAAGTTCCAGCGGACCCATGCATAGCTGCACAAGGGTTTACTGTACTTATCTGCTTGCTTTCTTTCCTCAGACCTGTTGGCCCCAAGTCAGTCTACAGCTGCTCATAGAAATTATGTAATTGCCTAATCACTCTTGAAAGGTCGGAATGGTTGATGATTATCTTATTTTTATGAAGGCTTTTGTGTTTGTGTTAAAGTCAGAGGGACTTGCATATATACGGTATATGAAAGCTACAACAGTATTTTTCAAGTGCAAGCTGCAAATTGTAAATTTCCTAAACTTAGTAATGACCTATAATGGCATGTAAATAACTAGAATAGTGTATCTCAAGGAAAAACCTGTTATTTTTGTACAATTTTGGGCAGATTGTATAACGTTTTTATTGCTGTCTCCATTGTGAAGAGTCATCCTTCCAGTTTGAAAAGTGACAGTGCAGCGCTTATAAAATTCTAGACAGACAATCTCCCAGATAGCAAGATTAACTTGCCATAAATATGTGGCAGTGTTGAATTGTAAGTCTGTTAACTTGTTGCACATTTTCACTAGCAAGTTGTACACTTGCAGAGCACTTGAAGCACAAGTTCTAGTTGGCACTTTTCCAATTTGTAGCAAATTTGCGTAGCAAGTCTCTATCAAGAGCAAAGTTGCAGTGGTGAATCTACAGCAAGAGCTCTGCAAGTCAACAGCATGAAAATTCAACCACAGTGACCCCTGTGGTGGGATGACTTTGCACAAAATAACTGAACCAGAACTTGTGGCAGACTTGCAAAATGTTTGCAATGAAAGTTGATCTGGAGTCATCCAATGCGGACTTCCTGCAATTGTGCAACAAACTTGTGAAGCCTGGCAAGTCTGGCAATAGCTTAGCAAGCTATTTTCAAACTTGCAGCACAATTGCTTACTATCTGAGCTATATCTCCAGGTATTCCTCAGAATTCAAAGCTCAGATGGTGGTCATTACTTTCTACACCATCTTGGATCAACTTGTCAGGAGCCACCGCTGCATGCATGCAGTCTTTACAGTATTTTTGGGACTTTTTTTGCACTACAAGCATTTTAGTAGGATTGTTGGTATTTAGTTGTGATAACCCTTTAATACATGAACTGTCTATATAGTTATTTAGAGTTATTTATCTTTAGATAATTTTTGTATATCACCTATTTCAGTACTTTTTTATGCACATAAGTTGTTGTGTCTGTCTAAAAATGTATAAGCGCTGCACTGTCACTTTTCAGATTTGCAGATAAGGTTGGCCAATTACCTTTATTTGGTGCTAGCTGCTACCTTTTTATTTGCTTGAGCGCTCACTCATATTATTGTATACCCTTCCAGTTTGTACTGGTGACAACCATCACTGAGAATGAAAATGAGGGTGTAAACAGGGTCTCCTTTCCGACTATGCCATGTTGTACATGGGGTACCTCTTGTGCAGAACCTGCCCATTAATGCTCAGGACCAGGCAGAGGCGTCGGTCATTTGAAAAATCCAACACCAAGGCAGTTCCCCGACTTACAGATAAGCCTTCACTGTGCAGTAATAAAGTGCAGAGTTCCACTGAAAAGTGACTTGTCACATATCACTACACATTGTAACTTGTATGTTGCATTAGATAAGATGTACTGAGCTTGCACCCACTCTTCCATTCTAGTGTACCTATGTTACTCCCAGTAACAGAATGGGGTCCCGCCGAGCACCTAGCATGAACCTCATGCGTGCTCTCACTCTTTCCTTCATGTACTACGTGACTAGGTCATAGATCTCTGTATTGCTAATCTGTTCCCAGTTGCTATGAGTGATGGAGTGCTAGGTAGGGAGCCAGAACATCGACCACCTCACTACTGGAGGACCTGCCACCTTACCAGATACCATGCTTCATGACTGGTTGCTTGAAGCTTGTTCCTTCACTTGGTTACCCAAAGCAACTATACTCCACTTCCTGGCAATGCAAGTTAATCTTTTGTAGTGATGTTACTTCATACCCCATAGCGCAATTATAGACCCAGGTTCCTTTGGAATATGCCAGAACCCCTTGTATAACTTCAGACCAGGCTCATAATGGTTAATGTAATTTTACTGTCACAATGCAGCATGGCATTACAAAATAAATAACGTCCTGTCTATGATCCTAACTAATAGAATGTAGTGACCCAGGCATACCTCCATGAGGTAAGAGCCAATATAGGCATTGTGCATGACTTGGATGCTGTCCAAGACTCTTGGTATCTTCAGTCCTGCCTTTGAGCTTACAGGTAGGTCGCTGTACCCCCTATACTGCGTTCCATTTTCCACCCGCCAGTCCGCTCCTGATTTTGGCTGTCCGCCTATTTATATCACTGGTGGGCCTGCCAAAACTGAAAACCCGGGAACTGAACTAAAAATGTTTAACTCTCTCCCCCAGCCTGGGCCGGCTCCTAAATAACTAACAAATTCAAAGTTTTAGAGTTGACCCCTGAGCAAGAGCTAAAGTGAAATCTTCTAAAGGGGACATCTATTCCAGGTACAACTAGCTAAGAGGGGAACTCCCATCAGTTTCGGAGGTGTTCTCTACTGTAGCTTCCTTTTGAGGCTCAGAGAGAGGAAGTGATGGGAAAGTACCTCAATGGTACACAGACAAACAAAATAATAACCTGGCAGGGATTTCAATCTTCTTTGTTCTATCCAAACTAAAAAAAACTTTTGACTATACATGGATTTTGTTCTGTTTCAAATACTGCTTTATCCATTGACATACCTCCTTAGACCCAGTGTGTATGGACACTATGGTCACCTGCTGACTTGGCACCATTCACTGGCAACTTAACTCTTCAATAGGACACAAAAGTTGAATTCACTGTAATTTTCCTTCAGCTACCGTAATTGCAGTACAGAGGATGTTTTTCCTGTCTTTTGAAGTGTAAGAAGACATTGACTCTCCTGAGCCCTCTTTCTGTCAATATTTAAAGTGGTTCTAAAGGCTCAAGGTTTTTTTACCTGTGAATAGCAGCGGTGCATAGGGAGCAACCCCCTGTGATTACTATGCAGAATGGAAGCAGCTCGATATGGGACCTGGAACATTGTGCCTGACACTATTATTGCAGCAACTACTACAGTGTTTTTTCAGCTTCCCCAGGGATTGCACAGGTATGAGCTATGGATATTTATATTGGTCCAATGTAACTATGCAATACAAGTCATATCCAGACTTCTGTTTTAAGTGTATCTGATACACCACACACAGAACTAATGACATAAATGTAGCTGTAGTTCGGTTTTATTTAAAAAACTAATGTTATTTTTCAAACCTGGATTTTCTTCTTCCTAATGCATCCCCATAGTTATCCTCAGAAAAAATGGTATTTGATATTAACAGATTTGCAATTCCATTCCATCAAAGTAATGCTACCTCATCCACATTAAATCAACATCAGCAAATAAAGCAGATTCCAGGTAATCTTTCTGGTTGTTCTTGTTTTCAACGACTATTGCCAACCATCGTGTTGCTAAAAAACAGTGAGCGAGCGAGATAAATTATAGGGCAGATCTGTGAGCTACGTGAGCAGAGGTCTCTGCCAGGACCCCTAAGAATTATTACAAGGAGGAAGGTGACTGCACTCATCTGCTTTCGCTTGGTTCTAATTTAATAACAGTTTTATATAGACTGCTTCTATGTGTCTAAGGATTGACCCCATGCCATAGGACTGCATATGGATTTTCTAACCAACAGCTGTTAATATGAATTTCTATACAAGTTGCAGGGAACTGCAACTGCAGCATTCCATGAGTTTTAGCAGTAACTACATGACACTTGTAAAAAATCCCTTCAGAAACAGCAGACCACATATTTGATAATTATAGGTTTTATTTAAAATGATAGTAAAGGCTAACTGTAACTATTCTTAAAAATGTTCCCTCCCCCCCTGCTCCTACCTATCCTGCATGCATATCCTGTATAAAAAAAGATATGTGTACCTACCTTTCTTTAGTCCAGTCATTAGATTCAGTAGCTCTGGCTCCCCTGCATAAAGAAGCACTTGACAACTAATGTAAATTACATGATGTCCCCCATTAGCCTTGCCATTGACTGCACCCCTCCTCTCCCTTACTGACCCAGGGGAGCAGGAGCTACATGATCACATAACCAGGCCAGATTAAAAATAGGCAAGTACACAGATCTTTTGTATAGAGGGCTGCAGGATAGGTAGGTGCGAGGCTGGAGGGAATGTTTTTAAGAATACTTAGTTAGGCTTTTCTTCCACCTGAACGTATATGAATCTACCAGAAACCAAAATATCAGCTCTGCATGGGCTGACCCTTTAAAAGAAAACTTCAGGCAGAATGAAGATCTCTAATAATCATTATGTTTGTCATGTACCTGGTAGAAGAGCCTGACACAAGGCCTGAGGAAGGCCTCTGACTCCGGGCCCCTGATAGTGCAGACAGGTTGCGTAGGAGTACAAAGTGGCACAAGTGCTTACTGGTCTTGCTATCAGCAGAGCTGGAAAGACTCTCTGGATCAAGCAGAGAAAGTCCATCAGTAGACCCCAGTGGAGCAGGAGTGTCGGTTAAACATCATGGAGCAGGAGACAGCAGCAGGCTGGCATTGACGGCAGCAGACAGGTACAGGCTAGTAGCAGACAGGTGTTGATCAGGCGCTGGAGGAATATAGGCAAAGGCTCACAGCAGGTAGTCCAGCAGCAATAGGGACAGAGGCAGAGTCAGATGAACCGAGTCATACACAGACAGATGGATCAGATGCAGTTGCATACGCAGTTGCAAAGTCAGGATACAGGCTGATTCAGTAACTAATCAGTGGATCAGCAGCAAGGGGCACAGGCAAAAGCAAGGTCAGAGTCAGTCTAGGGTCAGTGAAGGTGGAGGTTAGAAGTAGTTAAGACAAGCCAGGTTGGTAACAGTAGCCAGATGCAGATTAACAAGTTTAAGGTATTCATGGAAACGCTGTAGACAAATCAGCACTCAAGCATTGCACAGGCTCAGTTTAAATAGCCCGCTTGGCCCAAATGTGAGCAACAGATGCACGCCTGTGAGCAACAAATGCGCACGCAGGCGTGCATGAGCATGTGCACATTTTCTAAGTGCATGTAAAGAAACATGAATTAGTCTGTGCCTATGCACAGGATGCTGTCCAGAAGAGCCATCTAGTGTGCTGGTATGCCCTTCCTAACAATGTTATTATTATCATTATACTGGATTTATATAACAGTTTACACAGCGCTTTACAATATAAAAGGTAGACAATACAGTTACAATACAATAATATACAAGAGGATTAAGAGGGCCATGATCAGAAGAGCTTACAATCTAACAGGGTGGGGCAGATGTTACAAAAGGTTGTAACTGTGGGGAACAAGATGATAGAAGAGGTCAAAGATTAGTTGGAGGTGTGATAGCTTTCCCTGAAGAGATGAGTTTTCAGGAATCGTCTGAAGGCGAGAAGGAGATAGCCAGACAGGTTGAGATAGAGTGTTCCAGAGGATGGGAGAGGCTCTGGAGAAATCCTGGAGACGAGCATGGGAGGAGGAGACAAGGGAATTTGAGAGTAGGAGGTCTTGAGATGCGCAGAGAGGATGGTTTGGGTGATATTTGGAGACGAGATTGGTGATGTAGCACGGGGAAGAGTTGTCTTGTTTCCACAGATTTTTTTTGTGAGTTGCAGAAATACCTGTCCTGAAAGCTTCAAATCCTTTGGTAGCAGCGGAGAGCAAGTACCCTTACTTAAAAGAACAACAGTGAAACAATCAGGATTAACTCAAATGCATTGGAGTTGATTTTCTAAAGGAAAATAGACTGTTCACTTTGCAAGGGAATTTTTGCACTCCTCAACACTGCACTCTGTATGTAGTGCGCTCTTCAACCCTGTACTCTGTAGACAGCGCACTCCTCAACCCTGCAGTCTGTATGTAGCGCACTCCTCAGCCCTGCCATCTGTATATAATACAATCAACAACCCTGCATTCTGTACACAGTACACTCCTCAACCCTGTTCACTGTATGTAGCACACTCCTCAATCTTGCACTCTCTACACAGCACACTCCTCAACCCTGCAGTCTGCAGGCTGTACAGTACAATTCCCAACCCTGCAATTTGTATGTATCACACTCCCCAACCCTACACTGTTTTGTAGCACAATCCTTAATCCTGCACTCTGTACGCAGTGCACACCTCAACCCTACACTCTTTACACAGTTCACTCCTTAACTCTGCCCTCTGTATGTAGAGCACTCCTCAACCCTGCCCTCTGTACACAGCACAGGCCTCAACCCTGCACTCTGTACACAGCGCACTCCTCAACCCTGCACTCTGTAAATAGCGCACTTCCCAATTCTGTGCTCTGCACATATCACGCTCCTCAACTCTGCACTCTGTACACAGTGCACTCCTCAACCCTGCACTCACTAAACAGTGCACTCCTCAACCCTGCACTCACTACACAGTGCACTCCTCAACCCTGCACTCACTACACAGTGCACTCCTCAACCCTGCACTCTAGTAGATCACCTCCATTTACATATTTTGCTTTTAAGAACCTACATAGTATTGTCCAAAATTGACTTTATTTTTACCAGGGGCCCAAAACTTTAAGAACAAAAAAATCAAAATTCACGAGTACAGCTTTTTTCAGCTTTTTTATTACATACAGTAAATATTTGGGGTTTTTTTTTTTTTAACCATGGAGTTCTTTATTTAATTTTTTCATTCTATTATCAGAGAATACTAAAATGTAACGTAGATTCTACAAGTCAACATGACCTGTTCCTCTGAAAAGACTTGTCTGCTTCAGTTTTTTTCCACTGGCTCATTTAATTTATTTCTGTAACAGCCTTCAACATCAATACCTAACTGAGCCCATCAAAATACAAACTGGAGAAATAAGAGCTGACAAGTGTCGCCTGGGCAAAATGGGTCATGCTGACAAGTACTTTACTACAATCTTGTATAAAAAAATCAGCAGAATATTGTTAATATATTTTGTGTAGGTTCGACTGTATTTTCTATTTATCAAATAGCATTAACAGATCAGTGTCAGTCTACCTTCTTCCTTTCTGCCTAAAGGTGCATATAGCCATTAGATGACAGTATTCAGGCTACTTCCAGCTGAATAGGGCGATTTTCCTTTATCCATGGACAGACGCTGACAACATCTAGGTGGTTATTGTGTTAAGGCATATTGTGTTATGCCTAAACACCATTTGCCCTGACCATAACTTGTTTATGGACTATGCATTTGCTTGTAAATTCAGTACTTTAAGTTATCTCCCAGAACATCATCAGCTTTGATCATGGAATAACATTTTGGGGCAGTATTTTTAGAGCATTATGCAACAAACTTCATACCAAGAATGTCTTAGACTCTGTGTCTCTGGAGGAACCCATTCTACCCACTGTGGCAAATCAGGTCCAGTATATCCAATACAATCATCTAATCTGCATTTTACCAGCCTTCTTAGTTTCCGAAACTGAGATTGAACTGTTAATATGTTATATTTGGTGACATAAATTGCTTCATAAATATAAACTCTAAAAATTATTATTTTTTTCTGTAGTTCTCCACCCAGCTGACTTATATTCTACCAATGGTGAGGTTTTATGGACATTCTGACAGTCAATGTATGCTTGATGTATTGAAGTCTGCAATAACAGCCCTATAGTTCTCTTAGGTTTACATTAAGAAAATTGTTGGATTTTTTACTTATTTGTACCTTGACACAGGTATAAGCTATTCATAAGCAACATCCTAATTAGGGGAACTAGCTGAAGGTTTTGCTTATGGTTATACATAGTCTCAGTTGCCTTGCCTGTCAGTTGTTTCAGCTGCTAGTCAAGGCAGGTTAGGTTGCCCTAAAAATAACTTAAACAAATAATTATATAAAATCGTCTACAGACCTATACTAACTTATTACCTATCAGTTTGGGACTCTGTAAATATTAGGCTTCTTCCTTTGGTGAGCATAAAATAGTAGCAATCGCTGAGAGCGCTGATCGGATTGTTCTATCGGGGGGGGGGGGGGGGGCATCTCCCTGTCAGAACAGAAAAGCTCAGCTGTACTAACGTCGAAACACTGGATCTGACTGGAGCAGACGTTTTTTTTTTCCCTTCAACCCGCTTGGTTGAATGGAAAAAACTCCTAGTGTGTACCAGGCTTTTGTGGTGGCAGGAAATTCGTTTTAACAGTATTTACACCTTACTAACAGTAAAGAGAATTAAATCCTTTCAATAAGTTAATGAATCCCATAGGATCACCAATTGATATTTTTTCTGCCATGTACAATTACGACACTAAATCTTTTTTTCTATTGAACAAGTTTAAGTCTCCACAGACCCCTACCATCTATGAGAGCTTATTCAAATATAACTAATACACAACTGATATCATTTTCTTAACGCATTCATCTACCTTGTCCAACAACTCCAACAACATGTCATGAAAGGACATTTTACTTCATCTCATATCACAAATTGCATTCCTAAATATTCTCCTAAATGTTTTAGGAGGTGCTCAGAACTTGGATACATAGTACACATATGGTGGTCTTGCCCTTGGGCCCAATGTTTGTAGATTAGAATACACAACCACATTAATTATATCATCTCACAAAACTTAAACAAGAATCTATGGGCAGTCATTTTACACTCTGGTAATAAAAGAACCCTGAAACCCATATATTTGTAACTGATCAGCAAACAAACAATACATGCTTACTAGTCTCAAATCAAGAGGTTAAAAAACGTCTTAATGGTACAATTATGGTTGGAAACTTAAAACCCAAGTTACATCCAAATACATTATTGATGATAGATAACACCTTTATTAACCATTGATAATGGCCTTTTTTGAAGTTCCTCATGCATCTGGCTCCATTCACATTTGTGCAACTTGTTATGCAACTTTGGACATCAGAGTTGCACGACATGTCGTTCCCCATGTTTTCCAATGATACCTATTCAAATATGTGCAACTTAAAGTTGAAGCAACTTCAAAGTAGTTCATGCACTACTTTGATCCGACTTTCATGCAACTTGAGGGCCATAGATTTCAATGTTAACCCTCATAAGTTGCATGAAAGTCATACCTGAATGTTATACAATGCAACTTGTGTGCAACAGTTGTCTATTAAAACTGGTCAAAGCCAAAGTTGTTTTCAAGTTGCACCCATCCAAAGTTGCATCAAAGTTTCACTTAAAAGTCGGCACAACTTTGGAATCGCACAAGTGTGAAAGGGGCCTAAAAAAGGCTAATTTGTTTATAACTGTATTTTGTATTTGCTACTACTAATGATATCTTCAGGTGATGTTGTCCCTACACTTATCCCACATAACAAACTCATATAGTCATAAACGCTTTGCCCTTTTACCTCTCCTTAGGTCCAAGGTCTTTGAATTATAGGTCTGGTATTACATACATAATATTTCGATTTTTTTTAATGCCACATATTTGCGAATAAACACACTTTATACTATATCAGTTTAAAGGTCTGTTTTTTGTTTTAGAGATACACAATAATGTTACATTTTATAGAAAAATGTCTGTGTAGAAAAGCACTGTATTTTTTATTTTAATTTTTTGGACCAAGGCTAAACTTGCCATAATATTTCACAGTGAATGTATTTGATATTATTACACATTCCTTACTAGTGCAGTAACATTTATTTTGTGTCTAATATTATTTTAATAATTCCAACTCTTCATTTACCATGCTGGTCAGTATAATTGCTGTCATGGGACTCCAGAGGCAACAGCTGACAACAAGCAGAACAGATGCTAAAGTGGTGTAAGTCCTTAGACAGATGGTCTCAGAAGGTAGCAAAGTCAGCAGGTCAGATGACCAGGTCAGGTGCAAACAGATTTGAGGTTCCAGGTAGGTAGAAATAGCACAATCTGATTCTGCCAATAGTAAATGAACAACAATGAAATGTGAATACTGTGTTATAAATAGACAACACATTGAAATAAAGTCCAAAAAAAGTGCTGAAGTGAAAAAATGTGTAATATATCTATATATATATATATATACAGTGGGTACGGAAAGTATTCAGACCCCCTTAAATTTTTCACTCTTTGTTATATTGCAGCCATTTGCTAAAATCATTTAAGTTCATTCTTCTTCCTCATGAATGTACACATAGCACCCCATACTGACAGAAAAACACAGAATTGTTGACATTGTTGCAGATTTATTAAAAAAGAAAACCTGAAATATCACATGGTCCTAAGTATTCAGACCCTTTGCTCAGTATTTAGTAGAAGCCCCCTTTTGATCTAATACAGCCAGGAGTCTTTTGGGGAAAGATGCAACAAGTCTTTCACACCTGGATTTGGGGATCCTCTGCCATTCCTCCTTGCAGATCCTCTCCAGTTCTGTCAGGTTGGATGGTAAACGTTGGTGGACAGCCATTTTTAGGTCTCTCCAGAGATGCTCAATTGGGTTTAAGTCAGGGCTCTGGCTGGGCCATTCAAGAACAGTCACGGAGTTGTTGTGAAGCCACTCCTTCATTATTTTAGCTGTGTGCTTAGGGTCATTGTCTTGTTGGAAGGTAAACCTTCGGCCCAGTCTGAGGTCCAGAGCACTCTGGAGAAGGTTTTTGTCCAGGATATCCCTGTACTTGGCTGCATTCATCTTTCCCTCGATTGCAACCAGTCGTCCTGTCCCTGCAGCTGAAAAACACCCCCACAGCATGATGCTGCCACCACCATGCTTCACTGTTGGGACTGTATTGGACAGGTGATGAGCAGTGCCTGGTTTTCTCCACACATACCGCTTAGAATTAAGGCCAAAAAGTTCTATTTTGGTCTCATCAGACCAGAGAATCTTATTTATCACCATCTTGGAGTCCTTCAGGTGTTTTTTAGCAAACTCCATGCGGGCTTTCATGTGTCTTACACTGAGGAGAGGCTTCCGTCGGGCCACTCTGCCATAAAGCCCCGACTGGTGGAGGGCTGCAGTGATGGTTGACTTTCTACAACTTTCTCCCATCTCCTGACTGCATCTCTGGAGCTCAGCCACAGTGATCTTTGGGGTTCTTCTTTACCTCTCTCACCAAGGCTCTTCTCCCCCGATAGCTCAGTTTGGCCGGACGGCCAGCTCTAGGAAGGGTTCTGGTCGTCCCAAACGTCTTCAATTTGAGGATTATGGAGGCCACTGTGCTCTTAGGAACCTTAAGTGCAGCAGAAATCTTTTTGTAACCTTGGCCAGATCTGTGCCTTGCCACAATTCAGTCTCTGAGCTCTTCAGGCAGTTCCTTTGACCTCATGATTCTAATTTGCTCTGACATGCATTGTGATCTGGAAGGTCTTATATAGACAGGTGTGTGGCTTTCCTAATCAAGTCCAATCAGTATAATCAAACACAGCTGGACTCAAATGAAGGTGTAGAACCATCTCAGGGATGATCAGAAGAAATGGAAAGCACCCGAGTTAAATATATGAGTGTCACAGCAAAGGGTCTGAATACTTAGGACCATGTGATATTTCAGTTTTTCTTTTTTAATAAATCTGCAACAATGTCAACAATTCTGTGTTTTTCTGTCAGTATGGGGTGCTATGTGTACATTCATGAGGAAGAAGAATGAACTTAAATGATTTTAGCTGCAATATAACAAAGAGTGAAAAATTTAAGGGGGTCTGAATACTTTCCGTACCCACTCTATATATATATATATATATATATATATACACAAGTCCAGTCTTGAATGAAAATCAACAATAAAAAACAACTTTTTTTATTGTGTGATGAGCCAACGGGAGTAAGGAGGGATGTGTAAACTGTGCCCTAAGTGATGGTGTGCTTGTAATCAGAGGAGGCCCAACAAGTCATCATGCAGCAAGCCCTAAGGGGACAGTGCAACAGTAATATACAAAGCTAAAATAATCTTAAGAAAAAGTGTGTAGTGCCAGAAATAAATGAACAATGAAATATGAATACTGTGTTATAAATGGACAACACCTTAACCGGTTGCCGACCGCCGCACGACTATATACTGCGGCGGTCAGCCCCGGCCAGGCAGAGTGACGTATTGGTACGTCACTTGCCAGTCACTTCCTTGTGAGCCAATAGTGAGTGCGAGCGCGCTCCCGCGGAGGCGCGCGCCCACCGCGGCTCGTTCACAGGGAAGTTAGTGCGTGTGACCGGTGGACCCGATGTCCGCCGTTCACTCGCCGATCGTCGGTACAGAGGGAGAAAGTCAGGCGGCTTATGTAAACAAGCCGCCTGTCAATCTCCCCTGTGTAGAAACAGTGATCAGACGGTTCTACTATGTAGGACCGTTGATCACTGTTCCTACATTAGTAGCCACAGCCAATCACAGAAGAAAGCACGCCCCTAGGGACACACTTAACCCCTCCCTCCCCAATAAAGTTAACCCCTTCCCTGCCAGTGTCATTTTGCAGTAACAGTGCATATGTATAGCACTGATTACTGCAGTAATGTCACTGGTAACCCCAAAAGTGTCAAAAATGTCAGTCAAGGGTCCGATCTGTCCGCCGCAATGTCGCAGTACCGCAAAAAAAAAAAAATCGCAGATCGCCGCCATTACGCGTTAAAAAAAAACACCAAAAATTACAGAAGTCTTTCCCTTAGTTAGTAAACGCAATAACTTTTGCGCAAACCAATCAAAATACGCTTTTTGCGATTTTTTTTACCAAACATATGTAGCAGAAAACAAATTGGCCAAAAATGTTAAAAAATTTTGATTTTTACATTTTTTTGGGGGGGAATTTCATATAAAAAAATGCAAAAAATATTGTTATTTTTGCAAAATTTACGCTCTTTTTTTGTTTATAGCGCAAAAAGTAAAAATCGCACAGGTGATCAAATACCACCAAAAGAAAGCTCTGTTTATGGGAAAAAAAGGACGTCAAATGTGTTTAGGTACAGCGTCGCACGACCGCGCAATTGTCCGTTAAAGTCACGCAGTAAAAAAATCGCAAAAAAACCCTGGTCGGAATGGGGGTAAAATCTTCCGGGGCTTAAGTGGTTAAAATAAAATCCAAAAAAGTGCTAAAGTGAAAAAATAAATAAATAAATAAATTTATTCTGGAATGCAAATCAACAATAAAAGACAAAATAGTGAAAAATATAGATTTATATGCACAGTCCCATGATAGGATCAGCAATATAAACTTATTGGTGAAAGCACAATGTTCAGTGCAAAGATGTGCACAAAAAATTGGTGATGAGTGAAGAGGTGATCCAGTACAATGCTCCAGAATCATCCACTACACCCCTGTGAAATGGACACTCACTGAAAAAGCTGGCTGCTGTTACAGCAGCAAACATGCACTAGATCCACTAGATGTAACTAATGTGGTAAACAAAGCTCACCGGGAGTCAGATGAAGTCTCCATAGTGTAGTATTTATTGGATATGTATGTTAACCACTTGCCGACTGCTCACAGTATATTTACTGCGGCAGTCAGCCCCTCACAGGCAGAGCGACATAGGTCTACGTCGCTAGCCTGTGAGGGTCTCAGGAGCGAGCGCGCGCCGGAGGCGCGCTCCCGCGCGGTCACGGGCCCCCCCCCGCGCGTATGACCGGCGGACCCGATCGTCCGCTGGTCATTCGCGATCGTCGGTGGAGAGGGAGAAAGGCAGGCGGCTAATGTAAACAAGCCGCCTGTCATTCTCCCCTGTGTAGTAATACTGATCATACGGTTCTACTATGTAGAACCGTTGATCACTGTTCCTACACCTCAAGCCACAGCCAATCAGTTAGAATCACGCCCCTAGGGACACACATAACCCCTCCCTCTCAAAAAAGTTAACCCCTTCACTGCCAGTGTAATTTTACAGTAACAGTGCATATTTATAGCACTGATTACTGTAGAAATGTCACTGGTAACCCAAAAAGTGTCAAAAATGTCAGTCAAGGGTCCGATCTGTCCGCCGCAATGTTGCAGTACCGCAAAAAAAAAAAAAAAAAAAAATCGCAGATCGCCGCCATTACGCGTTAAAAAAAAAACAACAAAAATTACAAAAATCTTTCCCTTTGTTAGTAAACGCGATAACTTTTGCGCAAACCAATCAAAATACGCTTTTTGCGATTTTTTTTTACCAAACATATGTAGCATAAAACAAATTGGCCGAAAATTTTTTTTGGGGAATTTCATATAAAAAAATGTGAAAAATATTGTTATTTTTGCAAAATTGACGCTCTTTTTTTGTTTATAGCGCATGATCAAAAAAAAAAAAAAAAAAATCGCACAGGTGATCAAATACCACCAAAAGAAAGCTCTGTTTGTGGGAAAAAAAGGACGCCAAATTCGTTTAGGTACAACGTCACACGACCGCGCAATTGTCCGTTAAAGTCACGCAGTGCCGAATCGCAAAATAGGCCCTGGTCAGGAAGGGGGTAAAATCTTCAGGGGCTTAAGTGGTTAAAAGCCAAAATAAAATGAATCATAAAACCATATGAAAATCGGTGCCACTACCGACCCGGTCTGTCACAGCTTTACCGGAGAGTGCCCATTTCACAGGGGTGTGGTGGATGATTCTGGAGCAGGGGCGTAACTACAGGGGTTGCAGGGGTTGCAATTGCTACCGGGCCCCATGCTCCAGGGGGCCCGGTAGCAAACCAGTGGGTGAACTTCCAGGATCTCAAAGGTCACACTTGCGACCGGGCCCTGGCATTGCACCACTGTGGGGAGGCCCCAAGATTGCAGGAAGGGGGCCCACTGCAGAACTTGTGAAAGGGTCCTGCTGCGGGACCATAATAAAAGGCCATGCAACGAGAGTAAAGAGCCCCAGGATTAGTGGGAAGAGCCCCGGCCAGGGGACTGGGGGGCCCTTCATGGTTTCTTGCATCGGGGCCCTGAAGGTTCTAGTTACGCCTCTGTTCTGGAGCATTGTACTGGTACACTTCTTCACTTTTCAAGTCATCAATTTTTTGTGCACATCTTTGCACTGAATATTGTACTTTCACCAATAAGTTTATATTGCTGATCCTATCATGGGACTGTGCATATAAATCTATATTTTTCACTATTTTGTCTTTTATTGTTGATTTGCATTCCAGAATGGATATATATATATATATATATATTTTTTTTTTTATTTCACTTTAGCACTTTTTTGGATTTTATTTTAAGGTGTTGTACATTTATAACACAGTATTCACATTTCATTGCTCATTTATTTCTGGCACTACACACTTTTTCTTAACATTATTTTAGCTTTGTATATTACTGTAGCACTGTCCCCTTAGGGCTTGCTGTGTGATGACTTGTTGGGCCTCCTCTGATTACAAGCACACCATCACTTAGGGCACAGTTTACACATCCCTCCTTACTCCCGATGACTCGTCACACAATAAACAGTCCAGGGGTATTGGTTTTTAGTGTTTATTTTGGAACTTGGATTGGAGAAGGGAATAGTGGGATACTCCAACTGTAACTATTCACAATGGATAAGGACAACTCTCACTTGGCCTCACCAGGTTGCTTGTGGAAGCACTGCCTAATCCATACTGCCACATGTATGGAAAGGGTTAAGTCCCCTTGCTCTTTTCTCTCCAGCAGTAGACTTGGTGACTCTACATTTTCTTTGGAACACTCACTAGCATCCCCTTTACTGACACCCGTCCACTGACTCTTCTAGCTGCAGGGGTGGCCACCCTCAGGTCGGGTCTCTTGACACACACATCTATACTCACTGTACTGCAGAATCAGACCCTCCAGTGTTCCTCACTAGTACTCTCCAGGCCCTCAGGTCGACTACCTGAGGCCACATGGCATCTCTACAGAGGAGGAGGCAGCCACCCCCTCCCTCCAGGACTCCGCTATCCAGCCGAAAGATGTGCTCCTGGCTTTTATACAGTATCCCAGCCTGCACCTAGGCAATTTTCCTCTGCCAAATCACCAGGACTGTATCAAACGCCTGTGCACTCAGAACGAGTTGCACCTGAGCACAATGAGCAGACCTCACCAACAGATCCTACTCTCTGGTAGGCAGAGAACCATATAGATTTACCTGCAGTCCTTCTGGTAAGCAGACAGGACTCAAAACTATACTTTCTCTAGCACTTACCTAGGAGGGTGCTACATTACCTATCTGTGTCAGCTGCCGCCCCACCACAGTGCAGAGATACATCTTTTTTTTTTCTGATTCTGCCAATATCAGGTGATGGCTTACAAAATCACTTTACCAGGCTACTGCTAACATTTAGACATGTATAAGATGGTGGACAGAATTTCATACATGTCAGCTCTGCTGTACTTTACAGTGACAACATTACTTCTTTCACAATTTCGGAGGTAGGAGTCCAGGACAACCTGGGCTCTAGCGATCACAGGATGATCACATTTAGCGTAAATAACAATATAGCAAGGCAAGTGGGGAACATAAGAACCCTTAACTTCAGAAGGGCAAACTTTCCAAAATTGTACTTGTTGATGGAAAGGGTAAACTGGGACCGAACCCTGGGATCCCTGACCACAGAGGAAAAATGGGAATGCTTTAGGAACATATTAAGCAAAGGCATCTTGCAGTGCATTCCTATGGGAAATAAATTTAGAAGGGACAAAGCCAAACCTGGCTGGCTAAACCGGAGCGTTAAAAAACTTAGGGGAAAAAAATTGGCCTTCAGGAAATATAAATCAGAGGGCACAGTATTGGCTTTCGACCAATACAAGGAGGCAAATAGGAAGTGTAAACACAAAATCAAGATGGCTAAAATAGACTTTGAGAGACAAATAGCGGAGGATAGCAAAAAAAACCCAAAGAAATTCTTTAAGTATATCAACAGCAAAAAAACTAGGGCAGAGCATATTGCACACATAATTAACAATGATGGGAGGATGGTTACAGAGGACACTGAAAAAGCAACCGTGCTGAATGCTTTTTTCTCATCAGTCTTTACACAGGAATTGGAGGGGTACACTGACCATGACTGTATGGTTAGTAGTAATACACAGGACTTGCCACTATGGCTAACAGAGGGTGAAATCAGGGAAAGGCTGGATAAACTCAACACAAACAAATCACCAGGCCCGGATGGCGTACATCCGAGAGTACTCAAGGAACTCAGTAAGGTTATATCCAGACCACTGTTCCTGATCTTTGCGGACAGTATTAGGACAGGAGATGTACCAGGGGAGTGGAGGAAAGCTAACGTGATTCCGATATTCAAAAAGGGTCAGAGGCATATACCGGGAAATTATAGGCCTGTCAGTCTGACATCAGTAGTATGTAAACTTCTGGAGGGGATGATAAGGGACTATATCGTAGAGTTTGCTAAGGACAACAGCATCATCAGTAGTAACCAGCACGGGTTTACAAATGGGCGTTCTTGTCAAACCAATCTCTTAACATTCTACGAGGAGGTGAGCTGTGAGCTAGATAGGGGCAGACCAGTGGATGTGGTGTACCTAGATTTTGCTAAGGCGTTTGATACAGTTCCCCATAAGCGCTTAATTTATAAAATAAGGTCTGCAGGTATCGACAGCAGGGTTTGCTCTTGGATACGGAACTGGCTAAAAGGGCGTGTCCAAAGGGTGGTAATAAACAGCGCGTACTCAGACTGGTCTGAGGTAGTAAGCGGGGTCCCCCAAGGCTCAGTCCTAGGACCAACCTTGTTCAATTTATTCATAAACAGCATTGAGGACAGGATCAGTAGTTCAATATCAGTTTTTGCAGATGACACAAAATTAGGCAGGGCAATAACAGCACAGCATGAAGCAGATATCCTACAGAATGACCTGGACAAAATAACGGAGTGGGCAAAGACATGGCAAATGAGGTTTAACGTGGAGAAATGTAAGGTTTTACACTTGGGGACCAGAAACATAAAAGCACAATACACGTTAGGAGGGGAACCCTTGGGAGAATCAGAAATGGAGAAGGATCTGGGAGTCTTGGTTGATGATAGACTAGGCAACAGCATGCAATGTCAAGCGGCAGCTGCCAAGGCTAGCAGAATATTAGCATGCATAAAGAAAGGGATGTATTCCAGAGATAAGACTATAATCCTTCCACTTTATAAAACTCTGGTCTGACCTCATCTGGAGTAATCGGTCCAGTTCTGGTCACCAGTCCTCAGAAGGGATGTGTTGGAGCTGGAGAGAGTCCAGAGAAGGGCAACTAAACTAATTAGGGGATTGGAGGGCCTTAATTATGAGGAGCGTCTGCAATCGCTTGATTTATTCTCCCTGGAGAAGAGACGCCTGAGGGGGGACATGATAGCAATTTTTAAATATCTAAATGGGGATCTAGGCTTAGAAAAAAAGCTGTTCAGTCGAAGGGATTGCATGAGAACTCGGGGGCATACAATGCGATTAGAGGAGAAGCGTTTTAACCTCAGGCAACGTGGGGGGTTCTTTACTGTTAGGGCTACAAGATTGTGGAATTCTCTACCACATGAGGTGGTTTCTGCAGGTAGTATGGTGGCTTTCAAAAGACTCTTAGACGTACATCTCAAGGATCAGAACATTCAGGGGTATGCAAGATGATTACAGCCACACACATCTACACAGGTTGAACTGGATGGACTATTGTCTTTATTCAACCTCACCAACTATGTAACTATGTAACAATAAAGTGTATCGTGTATACATGGTGATTTAAAACCTTGTCTGAACACTGGAAACTTGACAGCTGAAAACTGACAGTAAAAAACGTCAATTTTAAAGCTTTTACATACTGAGTTTATGTGAGTTTAGCAGCAGTTATGAGCGTTTGAGGTTAGAAGCGTTTTTTTAAAGATAACCTCAGAAGACCCTCCCAAATGGCCACAATGCATGAAAAACAAGTAAATTATTACCTCTTTCAGCCATTCTGTGAGATGAGAGTGAGCAGCAGAGAGAGCAATGTGCTTGTAGATAGCTCTTATTTTTTGTGTTTTCACTATGGATCCCATCATGAGCATGTGTGAGGAAACGCTCCTGATGTTGCTGAGGCTATGAAGACATAGAAAATTACATGAGAGGACCAGAGTTTATCGCTACTGGACTCATCCATTGAGGCAGGCAACACCATGTGGTGAAATTTGTGTTTTTGTTTACATTTTTTACGTTCAAAGAATATGAGGAGTTTTTTCCCCTTAAAAAAAACAAAAAAACGCTTATAAACGCAAGTGTGCATAAACGCGGTGTACCACGGTTACAAGCATTTGGGGGTTGAAATGTCAGTAAACAACAGTCCTGAATGCGATTTTTGCACTTTCAAAAAAATGCTTGTAACCTCAACTGCCTCTAAACTACTATAAACGACTAAGTGTACATGTATACATAAGATAATGGAGGAGAGTTCAGGGGCTGCTGAAAAATACACCCAACTGCTCCTAATCTTCAGTTTAGCAGCTGTGGTATACATGAGGGCTAAGTGTCGGTTAACACTACCGCGACTTGTCAGGCGACTGGTCAGCCTGACAAGTTGTGGTCCATTCTGTGATATGGGAACCGTTCTAATAGGAGCGACTCAAGTCGCTCCGACTTAGAAAATAGTTCCTGTACTACTTCGGGGCGACATCGGAGCGACTTGCATTGACTTCCATTATGTGAAGTCCGTGCAAGTCGCACCGAAGTCGCGGTGCATGCGACTTCACAGGTCGCCCCCGAAGTCGTGCCACGGTAGTGTGAACCGGCACTAACCCTCTATGTTTTTTTTGTTTTAAACATCAGGACACATTTTGTATACATTTTCAAAACAAAAATAACATTAGTGCAATACCAATGTGAAAGAATGAATTATGTGCTCCTAACTTTAAATGGCCGCTGTCACTGACACAGTGTTTTTACTACACTCAAAGAAATATAAATCCAGCTAAAAACAGTCCTGCGCCACAACTAAAAATGTCATATAGTGCAATGATACTCAATCTAAAAATTAGGTGATACTCAAAGTGTGAGAGCCATATAAATCAAACAATCATGTGAAAAGAATTATTAAAAGTCCATATAACATAGGTGTATCTTTATAGAGTCAATCAGCAAAGTGATCCACCATGCAGTGCAAACAAACAATACTGTGTTGGTGCTCACCTGCACCTGTGCAATCAGGCCGATCACCTCATATTTTGACCCCTGTGTTACCAGTGGGTCAAAATCAGCTGTTCCCCTCTGAGGACAAGTAATTGGTCTGGTATTTCTCTGTAATTTACTCTCCCTCCAGTCAGCTCTGTGAGCCTCGATAATGATCAACAAAATATGGGGGGGAACAAGGGAATAGCAGAATCTGGTGCTTTCTGTTAAACTAAAATGTATTTTTCCATAAAATACAAGATACAGCACTCACAAGTGTGGCACTTAAGCAGTGTGGGCTGATCCGGCGTACAACATATGTATCTCTTCAATCGAGATGGCCGCGATGTGACGTCAGGCTCCGTCCCTATACGCGTTACGTCAGGGCCTAGACTTCTTCAGTAGGGGTGGGGATTAAATGACTTTGCAAATTAATTAGGAGGTGTGTTTAATCCTGTGATTTTGATGTTTATTTTAAAAGTTTTGTGATTTGTTAATGGTTATGTAAAGGTGGCCGTGATGGGAATTGATGTGAGTGGGTATGCTCCGCAATTATTTTGTTATCTGGAGGTATAGTTATCCACTTTTGCAAAATCATTTTTTGCGTATTTTAAAAAGATTTTTTTTTTAGCAGAGTGGTGTCCCCAGTATATATGTCTCGGTGACCCCTTCCTCTTGTCACACCATTTCTGGGTGTATCCCGTTGAGGGCAGGTTGATTATGCTGCCTGAGTGTGATTGAGATTAAAGGGAGGCATTGCTGTCGATCTAGCTGAGATTATTTAAAGAACGGAGTGACGTCCTAAACCCCACCACTACTGAAGAAGTCGTAGCGTAACGCGTATAGGGGGGCGGAGCCTACATGCTGACATAATATCACGCCCATCTTGATTGAAGAGATACATATGTTGTACGCCAGATCAACCCTCGCTGCTTAACTGCTACACTTGTGGGTGCAGTGTCTTGTATTTTATAGAACAATACATTTTTAGTTTAACAGAGAGCACTAGATTCTGCTATTTTCTTGTTCCCCTATATTTTGTTGATCATTATCGAGGCTCACAGAGCTGACTGCAGGGAGAGTAAGTTACAGAGGAATACCAGGCCAATTACTTGTCCCAGAGGGGAACAGCTGATTTTGACCTACTGGTAACACAGGGATCAAAATATGAGGTGATGGGCCTGATTGCACAGGTGGAGGCGAGCACCAGCACAGTATTGTTTGTTTGCACTGTATGGTGGATTACTTTGCTGATTGATTCTATCAAGATGCACCTACAGTATCTCACATAAGTGAGCACACCCCTCACATTTTTGTAAATATTTTACAACACCAAAGAATTGAAACTTTGCTACAATGTAAAGTAGTGAGTGTACAGCTTGTATAACAGTGTAAATTTACTGTCCCCTCAAAATAACTCAACACACAGCCATTATTGTCTGAACTGCTGCCAACAAAAATAAGTTCACCCTAAGTGAAAATGTCCAAATTGGGCCCAATTTGCAATTTTCTCTCCCTGGTGTCATGTGACTCGTTAGTATTACAAGGTCTCAGGTGTGAATGGGGAGCAGGTATGTTAAATTTGGTGTTATCGCTCTCACTCTCTCATACTGGTCACTGGAAGTTCAACATGGCAACTCATGGCAAAGAATTCTCTGAGGATCTGAAAAAAAGAATTGTTGCTCTACATAAAGATGGTCTATACTATAAGAAGATTGCCAATACCCTGAAACTGAGCTGCAGCACAGTGGCCAAGACCATACAGCGGTTTAACAAGACAGTTTCAACTCAGAACAGGCCTCACCATGGTCGACCAAAGAAGTTGAGTGCACATGCTCAGCGTCATATCGAGAGGTTGTCTTTTGAAAATAGACGTATGAGTGCTGCCAGTTGAAGGAGTGAGGGGTCAGCCTGTCAGTGCTCAGACCATATGCCGCACACTGCATCAAATTGGTCTGCATGGCTGTCGTCCCAGAGGGAAGCCTCTTCTAAAGATGATGCACAAGAAAGCCGGCAAACAGTTTGCTGAAGACAAGCAGTTTAAGGACATGGATTACTGGAACCATGTCCTGTGGTCTGATGAGACGAAGATAAATGTATTTGGTTCAGATGGTGTAAAGCGTCTGTGGTGGCAACCAGGTGAGGAGTACAAAGACAAATGTGTCTTGCCTAGTCAAGCATGGTGGTGGTAGTGTCATGGTCTGGGGCCACAGGAGTGCTGTCAGCGCTGGGGAGCTACAGTTCATTGAGGGAACCATGAATACCAACATGTACTGTGACATACTGAAGCACAGCATGATCCCCTCCCTTCGGAGACTGGGCCATGGGGCAGTATTCAAATATGATAACGACCCCAAACACACCTCCAAGACACCCACTGCCTTGCTTAAGAAGCTGAGGGTAAAGGGGATGGACTGGTCAAGCATGTCCCCAGACCTAAACCCTATTGATCATATGTGGAGCATCCTCAAACGGAAGGTGGAGAAGCACAAGGTCTCTAAAATCCACCAGCTCTGTGATGTTGTCATGGAGGAGTGGAAGAGGACTCCAGTGGCAACCTGTGGAGCTTGGGTGAACTCCATGCCCAAGAGGGTTAAGGAAGTGCTGGAAAATAATGGTGGCCACACAAATTATTGACACTTTAGCCCCAATTTAAGCATTTTTACTTAGGGGTGTATTCACTTTTGTTGCCAGTGTTTTAGACATTAATGGCTGTGTGTTGAGTTATTTTGAGGGGACAGCAAATTTACACTGTTATACAAGCTGTACACTCACTACTTTACATTGTAGCAAAGTGTAATTTCTTCATTGTTGTCACATGAAAAGATATAAAATATTTACAAAAATGTGACGAGTGTACTCACTTTTGTGAGCTACTGTATGTTATATGAACTTTTATTATATTTTTTCACATGGCTGATTTATATGGTTCTCACACTTTGAGTATCACTTTATTACTTAGATCAGGTATACTCAAACTACGGCCCTCCGGCTGTTGCGGAACTGCACATCCCATGAGGCATTGTAAAACTCTGACATTCACAGACATGACAAGGCATGATGGGAATTATAGTTCCTGATCAACTGGAGGGCCATAGTTTGAAGACTCCTGATTTAGATTGAGTATAATTGCACTATATGATATTTTTAGTTGTGGCACAGCACCATTATTAGTTGGGTTTACATTTTATAGTATATGTAGTGTTCAGAACACACTTGTTTTTTTTTTTTTTTTTTTTAATGGCTTAAATCAGTGGTGCCCAACAGGCAGCCCACCAGCACTCTTCATACGGTCCACCACCTATTAGACCCTAGATGACAGCAGAGTGGCAGCAAGATGCCAGGCACTGGAAGGCTTCCTGCGTTCCAGCACCCGGCACTGAAAGTCCTGCCACTGGGGAGAGAGAACATGACGTGGGAGAGTTGATCAGGTAAATGATTACAAGTTTTGAAGGGGGGGGGAGGTTACATTTCACTGGCACTGGCCAACAATGAGGGAGAGGGGTGTTATAAATCACTGAGGAAAGGGAATGTTGAGATGCTAAATAGTGTGTGGGGAAGGGGAAGGTAGAATAGCACTGCCACTGACCACCAATGTGGGGGGAGGGGTTAACAGTGATGCCGCTAACCAGTTCTGGGGATTATTATTGTTGCCACTGATACCAGTGCTCAGGGTTATTATTGTGATTACTGAAACCGATGCTGGGGGTTATTATTGCAGCCACTGACATCAATGCAGGGGGTTATTATTGCTGCCACTCGCCCCAGTGCTGATGGTTATTACTGTTGCCACTGACCCCAGTGCTGGGAATAGCATCCACTGACACCAATGCTGGGGATTATTATAGCATCCACTGACACCAATGCTAGGGATTATTATAGCATCCACTTATACCAAGGCTGAGGGGTTATTATTGCGGTCACTGACAACAATAATGGGTGTTACTATTACAGCCACTGACACCAAAGATGGGGCTTATTTTACTCTTATTTCCTATTCAGTATGCATTGCAGATAAGAAATTGGAAATACCAGTTCCAGGGACAACTATTCACATCCACAACCACATTGTCAGTCACAACAAAAAAACAGGGTAGAAGAGAAAAACCTTACCAAACCATATAGGACTTTTGGTGTGGGATTGTATCAGGATGGGATGTCTCTGGGATTTGGTTAGTGTGGAGTTTACCTGCCACCCTCCCCCTTAGGTGAAGGTGGTGTGTGTGTGTGTGTATTTGTATTGTATGTGTGGGGTAATCTTCTGGGGTGTAATTATGAGGTTAGGTGTGGTTTGTATATTGTGAGTTGTTACTTAGGACTTTTATGGAGTAGGTGCAATATGTTTGGGATTTTTAGGTGTATCCTATGGGGCTCCTTATTAGTTTATCTATCCATGTGTTTTCCTTGGATATAGGTCTGTGCTGGAATAACACGCAACTTAGCAGACCTTTATTATTGTTTCAGTGGTTGTGGTGGGCCTGTGCGGGGCCCCCCTTTTCCCTCCTGAATGGTCCAGCGTCTGTATAACCAGCCCCCTGCATTTTGGCCGGGAGGTGAGGTAGCCTTTGAATGTGGCTTTCTTCTCTCTGAGTTGCAGCTTATGAATAACTCTCTTCACACAGTTGGTGAGCATTTCGATTTTGTTTGATCATATAGTAAAAATGTGGCGTTAATACTATTAAACACTAATGAATATAATATTGAAAAAATAATGACTTCCTAGATGTATATAGAAGTTCCCTGAAAAAGCAGATTTACCCTACGAAACGCCTTGGACATTAAATCTGGAATCTTCATTATCAACTGATGTCAACAAGCTGCTTAAAATTATGTGTGTCTTGTGACCCCTGGTAAAGTTTTTAATCAAATGTATGGCTTTGTAACCATACAAGTGTTTTATCCATGTGTAATAAAATTGTTTTTTTAATTCAATGAGTAGTTTATACCAGCCTTTTGGTGTGCTTTGAGGTTTCTTCAGGGGTGCCTTGGCAAAATGTCTAAAAATTGTCCAAAAACTGAATACAACCTGGCTTGTGGCTGCCTTTTTTTTATTTACACAAAGCCATGGGTTTTCACCATTACAACCTTTTAGATGCCGGGGTCCTAATGACCAATGGCATCATCAGTTGATAAGGAGAATGTCAGTCGCCTGCATAGCACCATTGTTTGACCCTCTCCTGCCCCTCTCCATCAGCGTTTGGGTCACATAAGCTGAGTGATAGAGAAATACTGAGGGAGAAGAGAAACATAGGATTACTAGTCAGTACCAGTCTCCAAAAAGGTATTTGCTTTGGAAGAATAAATCACCTCAAACATTGGGTGTCCTACTTGGACTTGTTGATGTTGCTACATTATGTAAAACTATTAGAATAGGTTTTACATTTTAGAATGGGGCGCCTTGAGACTGTCCATAATTTTTAAAGTGTGCCTTGACTGAAAAAAGGTTGAGAAACACTGGTTTATACTATGTTACCTCACTGACAACTTCCCATCCTTAAAAGTCCTATATGATTTGGTAAGGGGTTTTCCTCTCTACCCTGTTTTTTAGGTGTGTCAGTATGAATTGCAATGTGCTGATAAAATACAGCAGGAGCAACATTTTTGGGTGTTCCGGCCACAAAAAAAAAATTTCAATGAACATACCCCCGGGACAGTCAGGGCTAGTACATTCCACAATGGCTAGCCTCTGATCTGTCCCGGTTCGCACTTACCTGCAAGAAGAAATACTCACTTTTAAAATTTCTTCTCCAGCGTTGCCATCTCTGTTGTGGGCAGCTGAAGCCAGCGCGATCCTCTTCTGCCTCCTCTTCCATGTCTTCTTCTCCCAGAATGCGCCTGCACCGGCCCCTCTCGTCACTTCCAGTGCGGCGCCGCATTCCTCCACAGCTTCTGGGCATGCCCAGAAGCTGTTTAGCAGGGAATGCGGCGTCGCATCGCATCGGAAGTGACGAGTGGGGCCGGTGCCGTCGTATTGATTCCTGGGAGCGATGACGTTCAGCTCCCAGGAATCATTGCAAACCGGAAGTGACGGCGTGGGCCGCGGCCGCCGAGGGAGGAAGTGGAAGAAAGGTGAGTATTTCTTTCTACAATAACAAGGTAAGTAAAAAAAAAAACAATCTTAACTATCCATTTCCTTTTCAGGTGAAGAAAAGCAAGCGGATGGCCACAAAATCGATTATGTCGATTTTGTGGCCGGAACTCCGCTTTAAGGTCCATCACAACCCAAAAATTTTGAGTGGCTTAACTTGACTCAATGCATTTCAATGCATCTCTCCAAAGTGTCAAAGGCTGCACTTAAGCCGTTTTTAATTTTCAAGTTTAAATGGTCCATTTGAGGCCAGTAAACTGCCTGTAAACCACACTCCATTGGATGCTCTTCTGCATTTGTCGCAGTGTGAGCGAAACCAGCTGGCAAATAGGCACTTTTCGTACAGAATCGAATGGAATTAGAAGCATGTTTCATCTGTAGCGATTCCAGGTACTCCAGCATGGTGTCAGTCGAGTAGGCTGCCTGATTTCTTGCTGAGATATGTGTGATAGGATTGATACATTTCCCCCATAACATACAACTTCTTAAAAGATTATTTCTCACATTTGTGACAAATGCTGTGCACAGCAGTGAGCTCTCTGCCTGGAAATGTGCTGATTCATTTGATGTGTCATGCTCAGGACACACTGTGGAAATTTTTCAAGAGCATTTTGTTTTAACTGTCTGATTCTGTCCTTAGAACATCCAATATCACCCTTTATCACCCCATTCACACACTTGGCATTCTGGGAACGCATACAGAATTCCTAATGGCACCTCAAATGTAGGTAGCCGTCGCACATTTTGTCGCATGCCAAAAAAGAGCCAGAACACGCATTTCAAAAATGCAAATGCTTACTCCAAAAAAACGTTGCTTGTCCTATTTTGGTCACGTGTAGGGCAACCTATTCAAGTGAATGGGCTGCTCTATGCTGTCGCTTGGCAAATGCACCAAAAAAAGCGATGTGTTGCGTCACCCATGTGTGAATGGGGTCTTAGTGTTTCTATCATAAAGGAAAAATTATACTTTACTGAATTATTAGATCATAGGTTGGGCACCCTTCCTCAGGAAAAGTAAATTACATTTCTACCAGTGAAACTAGGGAAAGGAGGATTATAATTACACTGTATTTACAACCCCCTTTCCCCCTTTTAATGGCAACCAGTAAGTCAAAGTCAGTATTTCCACATCTCAATCAATGCTTTATCCGTCTGCTCTCTCGGTCCCTGCTTACTTTGACCAGAGCAGAAGCACTGGTGGCCATGCTGGATGCAAAGAAAGTAACAGAAGAACATTGGACACGGACCCCAAGGGAAAGTGTACCCTCCTGGTCCTGAAAGGGCACTCTGCCCTAGGCCACATAGCAGCTGTGTGAGCTGTTATGGTGGCAGTTCTGCCACTGAGCTATTCTTAAATTGAATCCCCAATGTGTGTAGTGAGTGCATGGTGGACCCCGGGTTGCTGTTAGAAATAATGGGGCCCCATACAGCCTTTCTGGGGGGGGCCCCTATGCCCTGAAAATAGAAAAAGAAGTTCCTCCTCTGCTCCCACCTCCTGGGCCCCTCTGTTGACATGATGGGGCCCAAGGAAATGTAATTTAGGCCTTGGAAATCAAGTAGGAGCGGAGGTGTGGTCTAGTAAAATCAAGTAGTTGATTTAGGCAGAAATTAACAATAAAGCTCCCCCAGGCTCCCCTGTTTAGCTGATGAGGCCTGGGCCCAGTACAACAGGACCAGTTGTACTGCCTTATCAGTGGCCCTGGGTGAACCCCTCTCTGTTGGAACCTGTGTTCACTGCACACATTAAGGATATGCCAGTGCATTAGATGCATGTTGGATTGACCAAGTAACATTTTTTTTTAAACTAAGAGGCTATTAAAAAAAAACATTCCTGAGCTCCATCATGTCACTTACAGCCAAGACAAAGATAACATAGTCACTGGGTGCCTCAAGGGTGTCTGGAAATATAAGAGACTACAGAGTGTATCGTCTTCAGTCAGGAAGAATTATCTGTAACATAGGAGGATCAGCAAGAAGCACAGCCTAAGTATGTAATAAACAGGTTTGGCACCCACATGTACAGGTATAACCACTTCCTGCAATATCATGTACCTGTACGTCATTTTGAGCAAGTGGTTGTACAGGATTGATGCCTGCAGCTAGAGGCATCACCCCAGTACCATTTCTTTTAGAGCCGACGGTCGGCTTTTATGTGATAACAACCGATGTGGCTAAACAGCCGCTCGTCCGTTATCTCAAGCAACAGGAGGGGATGTGACCTCTCCTCCTGCCGCCTTCCGCTGCTCCGCCTGGGTCTCCTGTCCCCCTGGGAGACCTGAGCGACCAGCCGGCATGTCCGACGACTGGCCGGAGTCCCGACCAAACCAGATTCAGCATTGATCGGGTCTCCGATGTAAAAACCCGGAAGTGATGTCACAACGCAGCCAACAGCACCGATTTAAAAAAAATCTGAAGTATTCAAAAATGCTTATCTTGGCATTTTGAATACTTTGAAGTGCAGTGGAGGGGTCTTTTAAACCCCAGATCCCTCCACAAAGAGTACCTGTCACTGCCTATTACTGTGAAAAGGGATGTTTACATTCTTTGTGACAGCAATAAGGCTCCGTTCACATCTAGGCGTTTTTGGGGAGTTTTTCTGCTCTAAGATCAGCTCTCAAAACGCCCAACAAGACAATTCCTATTCATTTCAATGGCCCCTGTTCACATCTGAGCGTTTTGACGCTGTTTACAAAACGCCCAACACTCAAAAAAGTACATGAGCTTCTTTTTGGGCAGATTACAGGCGTTTTCCATTGGTATCTATTCAATCAAAAAACGCCTGCACAAAAAACGCCTGTAAATCGCGGTAAAAATCGCGGTAAAATCGCGGTAAAATCGCGGTAAAAAAAACACGCGAAAACGCTACGCTCAGGTGTGAATGTAGCCTAAAAGTGATCAGAATTTTTTTTTTTAAAGGGACAGTTTAAAAAAAAAAAAAATAACATTTTAAAGCGTCTCCGTGCCTGTGTGCTCACACGCCAAAGAAAATGCATACGTAAGTCTCGCCCGCAAATGTAAACAGTGTTCAAATCACCATGTGAGGTATTGGCACAATCGTCATAGTGAGAGCAATAACTCTAGCAAAAGACCTTCTCTGTAATTACGCATAAACTGGTAACTGGTAATTTTTAAAGCGTGGCCTATAGAGATTTTTAACTACCCTAATTTGTCTCCATTCCACGAGTACTTGCAATTTTAAAGCAAAACATGTTAGGTATCTATTTAATCACTGTAACATTATCTTTCACAATATACAAAAAAATTGGGCTAACATTACTGTTAAGTTTTTTTTAAATTTAGTGAAGTGTATTTTTTCCCACAAAAAGGCACTCTTTTACTATGGACAATACTATGGAAAATAAGCAATGTTCTCGTGAAGCAGCTATCTGAGTGAGCAGTATTTAGCCCTAGTTCTTCAGCTGGCTAGCATTGTAGCCCAGTCTTTACGGTGGTGCACATTTCCAAAAGTCTGCATGCAGTAAATAATGCTGCTATTCAGATGGCTAGTCACTCTGCGCTCAGTCTCTACTAGCAGCAACAGGTTAACGGCAGCAATGTGCTCTGAAAATATAGCTCTGTCTCTTTATACCAGGCTTGCATCGGGCATTGTAGCCCAATTTTTCTATAAATGCCATAGTGGTTTCCAGAACTTCATCTTTCATGATTCATTGCTGCCAACCATCAATCTTTTGAGCATTTCTTCTGCTTGTCAGTTCCCCCTGGTGGACAGAGATGAAATAGTGTTTATCCTTTCACCTGAAGTCTATTGGGAGCACAGAGACCACAGCAGCACGGTGTCCTAAATCGCTTTCTGGCTCTAGCCAAGCACTTGGCTACAAATACGTACCTATGTTGTACATTAGGGATGAACTCAGATGTGTTCAGTTTCTTGTCTGAACCCACCTGAGCAATCCTGCCAAGAAACTGTTACTGTACTGGGCCAATCATAAGTGACCAAGGCATTCTCTGTTCTGCAGCTGCATGTATAGATGCTGCTTAAATGTGGCTCAGTACAGTGACTTCCCACGGGGACTGCTTGGGTGGGACACCAACGGAAAAGAACAACACACTCCTGTGCTACAGTCAGCTGACTGTGTAGTGTCACAGGTGCCTGGTCAAATCGTGGATAATCTCATAGATGCCTTGCTGCCCACTAGGACTGGGGTCGTCCTGACAGTGCTGTGAGCATTGAAAAAGAAAAGAGGGCGAGCTGGCCTACTACATTATTGCTTGGGTGGGTTCAGACAGGAATCCGAACATGCCTAAGCTCATCTCCAATGTACATATTCAGTCAAATGATAAAACAAGGTCTCTACAATACAGCATACATAGAAGGAATGTATTACATGGATAGTTGGCAAGGTATAAAATTGCTAAAGGCAAATTAAATGGGAGACCTAATCATAGACGTTTTGCAGGAATAACTGCAAAATAATATAGCAAAGCCCATATAATTAGAGTATAATCAGTTAAAAAAAAAATCATCAAATTTGGTGATTTTGCAGCGTCACTGCTGTGCGGGGCCCTGTTTGAATGAACCTGGGAGAGAGAGAGCGCCCCGCGAGCCGATACTACGCCCCGAACACCCATCATGCCCCTGTATACAGACGCCCGGTGGAGGAAATTTTCCATCTATGTTGATGACTTCAGCTACATATTGTGATCTGAGGTCTGGATACCATTATCTGATCCTGAGTGTTGATAAATGAGATGAGAAGGAGTGGAGGTGGATTACTGTTTTGGCTCTGATATTACATTCTGTTTGACCCTGCAGGGTCTCAGAGATAAGGTGAGAGGCAGGGAGTGACAGGTGGTGGGATCTTATGAGCACCCTTTTCACATTGTGGACCAGGATACTGCTTGCTCTGAGATATTCTCCCATCAATAAACAGAAAGACTTTCTCCTCACTTATCACCTTGCACCTGTTTGTGACTTTTCTATAGCATGCTCATTATGTTTATTCATTAGGATCGCGCTGCACTTTATTTATATACATGTTTCAGGAGGTTTTTTAGATTGCCCTTGAGTGTTCAGCTGCCGATCCGTCATTATCTTGTATTCAGGGGTTCAGCGCTGAATATTTTTTATTATTATTCATAGTTTCAAAAATATACATTTTTTTTTTTAGAAAATAAAAAAGAACCATACACACATGTACATTCTGACTACAGGTCCCTGTAGCTAGCATAATAAACACACACGATAAGGGATATACTGTAAATGGTGCACCCCCCCCCCCCCTCTAAAGGGAGGCCCTCCCAACAAACTGTAAGAAGCCTAAAGTCCATCATATAAGTAGGGGGGGGGGGGGGACAGTCATCCATGAAGATACCTGCGAAGGGCAATCCTAAAATGAGAGGAAATGCAATCCTAAAGCGAAGTTTCGATCTTTCTGTACATTCTGCTAGTAGGGGGTTTATGATCCTGCTGGCAGAAAAAAAATATGTAGACAGAAAAAAAGTCCCTTGAAGGAGGACCCGCTCCATATCAGTAAAGCAGCCTAATGCTAGGCCTCACTCAGATTTCTTCTTTTGGAATAGGACATCCCCTGCTGGAGATGAAACAGGGTTTTTGGACCGGCCTAGTCCGTGAAAAGAAAAAAAACAGGGGCAGCAGCCCTCTAATTGCTGTTCATTTCTGTAATTTTCAGGCTGAACAGTTCACTTCAGTCCTTTCGCAAATAAAGATGAGGATTTGGAAGTTTTTTGATGCTGCCATTGGCTCCCCTTAAAGTGGGAAAAAAAAAATCCCAATAAGCGTGTATTGATTGGTTTGCGCACAAGTTCTACAAACTATGGTATATATATACACTGGATTATTCTTATTTTTTTTTTTACTAGTAATGGTGCAGATTAGTGACTTTTAGCTGGACTGCGATAGTATGAGGGGCAATCAAACTCCAACTGACACTTTTGACCCTTTGTGGTAGCCATTGACACCAATATAGTGATCAGTGCTAAAAATATACACTGTAACTGTACTAATGACACTAGCTGGGAAGGGGTTAAACATCTAGGGTGATCAAAAGGTTAAATGTGTGCCTAATCAGTGTTTATGTGTTTACTGTGAGGTGCTTTAAGGGATGTGCTGGTTTTTATTCCCTGCTTTGGAGGGAAACAAACACTGGCACATCCCCGCTGACAGGACAGAGACAGAGCTCTGTATTGTTTACATACACAGAGCTCAGTCCTGTCTTCCTCCTCGCCGATCAGGGGGTGCTGGTGGTCATCCATTAGACAGAGACTCTGTCTATGAGAATGCCCACTGGGAGGGGTGAAACGCGTCAACGTAGATTCCAGCCGTTCAGCAACGTCACTCCCGGGTCAGTGGAACGCATGCCGAAGTGTAGTGGCACGCACACCGCCATGTCCGCAGTGTTACTGAGTGTAATAGCTTTCAGGAGCTCCAGCAGTATTATCTTGATACGCGATTTTACTTCTGATACATTGTAAGTGCAATTCCTTATATATATATATATATATATATATATACACATATAATAAAAAGCTTGAACATATTACACTATTGGACTCTTCTCTGTCTTCCATTTTGAGTGTTGGATAATAGGAGAATCCAGGAATGCCCTATCCATTATACTTACCGGCCAAAGCTTGCCAGACCCCTGTGCAATATTGCCCAGGGGTCCACACTGTCTGTTAAGTGAATTCACTTTGGGGGAGGGGGGTGAAATACCGCCACCTTGCACGAAAGTCACAGATTGGCATGGACTTTTTGTAATAAGAGCACATTTCATGAACTGTCAATGGACACTTGCTTGCTCATGTTTTTTTGAAAATACATTTTTGAATATTTTTGAATATTTTCTGAGTTGACTTTTTTGATTTGTATTTCCTCCCATATAGTCATATTGGAATATAGATTCACTTTACTAGTATATAACCACAGGGTGATTATAGATCTCATTTAATTTCATTTTTTTCACACACAGTGTGTTTAACAGGTTATATACGATAGCACCTTTTATATTTGGTTTGTTGCACAGTTTTTTTGCGCTGTGTTATTGTTATTTACCGTTGTATCACTTAGGCTAAGTTCACATGTAGGCGTTTTGGGGCGTTTTTTGGGGAGTTTTTCTGCTCTAGGATCAGCTCAAAAAACGCCCAACAAGACTAATCCTATTAATTTCAATGGCCCCTGTTCACATCTGAGCGTTTTGACATTTTAAGCAAAGCACTCAACGCTCAAAAAAGAACATGAGCTTCTTTTTGGGCAGATTACAGGCGTTTTTATTTTTTTCCATTGGTCACTAGTCAACCTAAAAACGCCTGCACAAAAACGCCTGTAAAACTCCTGAAAAAAACGCCTATAAAAACGCCTGAAAAAAACGCCTGTAAATAGCAACGCCAAGATGTGAACGTAGCCTTATGCTTTACCTGTTGTAATTTGTACAATTTACTTTTCTTACAATAAACATTATTTTTCTTGATCAAAAAAAAGTAGGAGATGTGTATAATGACCAGCAGAAGATTCTGCCTGCCACATACCCCAAATTGTCTGACATTTTTTTAAGCAACCTCTGTGATCATAGATCAGTTTCCTTAACAGGGGAGTTTTCTAAATCACTGCTTTCCCTTGAGTAATATATTTAAATTAATGTTTTTCTGGCTGGAGGTCAACTTTAAGAGCTGAGTGCATTTCAGGTAGATCGACACATTGTTATTTTTCTATACTTGAAGGATCCTTAAGTCTAGGTTCACATCTATGCGGCTGCATTTGATGCGTTTTATAGGTGCAGTTTACGATGTGTTTTGAACCCGCATTTTTGATAGATTTTTGCATGCAGTTTCTATGTGTTTTTTTTTTTTTTCTCTTTAACGCATTGTATATAGCTGGTTTCTAAGGAGCGGGCTGGGAAGCAGGCCGCTGCGTTCTTAACAACCGATGGGTCATCAGCTGTCAGCGGGGATGACTCGTCAGTTGTTAAAGCGGAGTTCAGGCCTCAAAAAAATTTTTTTGATAAAAATACCCCCGGAACAGTCAGGGCTAGTGCATTTCAGCAACGATAGCCTCTGAACTGTCCCCGGTTTCACTTACCTTTTAAAAGAAATACTTACCTTGAAAATGTCTTGTCCAGCGCTGCCATCTCAGGTGTGGGCAGCTGAAGCCAGAGCGCCCTCTTCTGTGTCCTCTTTGGTGATGTCGGAGTCCCAGAATGCCCTGCTCGTCACTTCCGGTGCAGGCACGTCATCCCTGCATAGCTTTTGGGCATGCCGAGAAGCTGTTCAGCAGGGAATAACACGCCTGCAACGGAAGTGACGAGCAGGGCCGGTGCAGGGCATTGACTCCTGGGAGCGATGGCGTTCGGCTCCCAGGAGTCAATGCAAGCAGGAAGAGACGGCGCGGGCTGCGGCCGCAGAGGGAGAAAGAGGAAGGAAGGTAAGTATATTTTCTTTAATAACAAGGTAAGTAAATCAAAAAACAAAAAATTCAAATGATCCAATTCTTTTCAGCTACATTACAGCAAGCGGATGGTGTAAAGTCAATTTTGAGGCCGGAATTCCGCTTTAAGGACTCGACAGCCAGCTTCCTGGCTTGCTCTTTAGCAACCACCTATACACTGTTAAAGAAAAGAAAAAAAAAATGCAACATGCAAAATGCTTGCGTTTTTGGTGCGGGTCCATTAACCACTTGCCGACCAGTCACGTTGACTGTACTGCGGCAAAGTGGTTAGTTATCGTCCAGCGACATAGACCTACGTCGCTGGACTCCTCCCCTTGTGGGCGGCACGCACTACGCTGGAGGCTCACTCCCGCTGTATTCAGTCACAGCGGGAGTCGGGCCAGGGGAGGAGCGGCGGTGATCACTGCCGCTCTTCCCCAATCGTCGGGGAATCGAGTGTGGAGATCCACCCGCTTGTGTAAACAAAGCGGGCGGATCTCCTAAGTGACAGACAGGGTCAGATTGCAGGATTCCCTGTGTCACTCAGTCACCTCCCCCCACACACGTTAGTAAGCACCAGGCATACATTAACCCCTTGATCACCAATAAAAATTAACCCCTTCCCTGCCAGTGTCATTTTTACAGTAACAGTGCATATTTATAGCACTGATTACTGTAGTAATGTCACTGGTACCCCCAAAAGTGTCAAAAATATCAGTCAAGGGTCTGATCTGTCCTCTGCTATGTCGCAGTCCCGCAAAAAAAAAAAAAACGCAGATCGCCACCATTACTCGTTAAAAAAAAAAAACACCAAAAATGACAGAAATCTTTCCCTTAGTTAGTAAACGCAATAACTTTTGCGCAAACCAATCAAAATACGCTTATTGCGATTTTTTTACCAAAAATATGTAGCAGAAAACAAATTGGCCTAAAATGATAAAAAATTTAGATTTTTACATTTTTTTTTGGGGGGGGGGGGATTTCATGTAAAAAAAAATTTGAAAAATATTGTTATTTTTTCAAAATTGTCGCTCTTTTTTTGTTTATAGCGCAAAAAGTAAAAATCGCACAGGTGATCAAATACCACCAAAATAAAGCTCTGTTTGTGGGGAAAAAAAGGACATAAATTTCGTTTGGGTACGGCATTGCATGACCGCGCAATTGTCAGTTAAAGTCACACAGTGCCGAATCGCAAAAAGTGGCCTGGACGTAAGACAGCAAAAAGTGGTTAAAGTATATTACACGTAAAACACAATCTGCTAAGGGAAAGTCCCTGACCCTTTTCAAAAACGCACTGGCTGAAAAATGCATAGATGTGAATATGTACCATAGGAAACCGTGTTAAATGGACTGTAGTGCACTTCTGCAAATTTCAAAACGCATACGCGTGAAGGGTGAAGGGATAAAACATGGAGAAATGTGCACGCATTGCAGAGACATACTAAATATGTTTTTTTAAATTGCCTTGATGTACGCTTTAACTCTAAACTCATGACGCCTGACTTTCTCTGATACCATTTGTAACCTAGCTCAGGCTGCATGTTTGAACTCTTATGTGTTTGTATGTCTCTTCCTCTCCGACACTGGGGAGTGACTGCAATAATAGGCTGTGAAGACACAGCTCCTCCGCCCACTGCTCAGAGTACACAAAGCCATGCATTGCCTGAGCTGTCTGTGCTTCTCTGAGATGTGAGAGCATTTCTCAGGACTGCAGCAGCACCTGTCCTGGCACCCCAGCCAAGTCCTTATCACTGTCCCAGCTGAGCTCTCACTCCTACTGCAATGTTAGAATGGGTTGCCTCTCTAGGCACTCTCCTTCTCCTAGTGTTGTGGTCCTATAAAAAGCACTTCTATCTTTTTTTCCCAGCAGCTGTACCTGCAAAAACTATAGAGGAGCCGAAAGAGGACTACAAACTCATCTGCAAACCTTCTGCACTTGCCAACTATCTGCTGAGACAGTGCAGAACTTTCTGCACCTTTTCAAATGTCACCTGGGTGTGGAGAACTTTCCCCAGTCTGCAGACCGTGGTTGCTGTGCTGGGACCTGTGGATAAAGGGGTGCAATTTGTCAGGGAGTACCTGCAGCTGACGGATGATGGCTTGGTTGCCCTGGATTGGGCTGTAAAGCCTGGACACCATCAGAGGAGGAGGAGGACTTCTAGCAACTCGACTGTGCCTATTCTTCTCGTCATCCCAAACTCCTTTGGCAAGATCACTAGGAATACCAGCAAGGTAGGAGAGATTAGTTTGCATGACATGCTTATGGGCTCCTGCACACAGATGCAGAGGGGTGTACATTGATTTGCACCCTGGAGTCAAAGGTGTTTGCGTATAGTCATGGCCAACAGCACATACAAATCAGCTGACAGATGCTGCAACTGTACAGATGTAATATGCGTACAGAGATAGATGAGTGGCTCCAGGTCCCCATCTGTCCCCATGAAACTGCGTGCATGTGCAGTTACATCCATGTAGCTGTGGTGCCTTTCACTGATTTGTATGGGCGGCTGTATGCAAACCCCTGTGACTACCGAGTGCAAAAATATGCTCTTTCTTGATGGTGTATAGCCCTGTATGCATGAGTACTGAAAGATCTTTAAAGCGGTAGTAAACCGCAGTTGATGGGAGAGGAAAAAACGAAATAAATCCCCTGCAAGGCAATGTCATAATATGCTAGTATGCGTCGCATACTAGCACATTATGAGAGATTTACCTTAGAACAAGCCCTCCAGCACTACACTGTCACCGCTGAGAGGGCATCTTCCCCAGGTCTTTGTTCCAGGTTCTTGGGCTCCGGCGCTGTGAGTGGTTGAGCCGTGATGACGTCACTCATTGGCAGAAGCTGCCCTTTATGGCACAGGCTCTGAAGGTTCGGCAGTGCATGCCGGACCTTTAGAGCGCATGTGCCGGTAACGTCACCAGCTGTATGCACTCTGATTATCTCCTAAACTGTGCAAGTTTAAGAGATATTCACAGCACCTACAGGTAAGCCCTACTATAGGCTTGCCTGTAGGTGCAAGTGGTAGAACAGAGCTTACTAACACTTTTAAAGCCAAAATGTTATTTTGGATAGGGAAGAGAATGGTTAAAACTCGCATTGTGTTTTTTTTTTTTTTTTTTTTTTTTAGCTTGTGCCCCATTTGGGAGATTTTCTTCACTTCCTGTCTCAAGGCACAACAGAAAGTGAGAGAAGATGTCTCTAACATAGGGAAAACTACATAGATCAATGGAAGCCCAATATGAGGGCAAATTAAAAAAAAACAAGTTTACTATGTGCCCTGTTCACACCATACATTTGCAGGGTGTGCTGCATAAAAATTCAGCATGCAGGGCTTTTTTTCTCCCTGAATAGGTGCAGGTACTCCCTTCTTCCGAGTCACTCCTTGTCTCCACCCCCTACCCACCTCCGAGCGCTGTCCTTTGGTTTCACCCCCTACCCACCTCCCAGTACCCCCCGCCCCCCTTTAGAGAATACAGAACCAAGTATCATATTGTGGTTCTAGGTAATTTGTATAGAATTTGTTAATGATAACTAGAAAAGCAGTAAAATAGATCCCCTGGAATCAGCAACTATAGCCGCCCCCCCACCCGAATAATAGTTCCCCCAAGCAACAATAAATCCTTCACTGCAACAATAGCCCCCCCCCCCCCGAAACAACAAAATGCCCTCCAGCAACAATAGATTCACCCCAGCAACAATAGATCCCCCAGCAGCCAGCATCAATATGCCATTCAGCTCACCCTACTGACCCCAGCACCCCTTTGCCATTGCATACATTCAGACTGGAGGGGCCGGAACTGCGTTCCCCCCGCGTTCCCGCTGAAAAAAAGCCCTGTCAGCATGTATGTATTTTTGAACAGAGCAAATAATTGTACAGCATGTCGCCGCAGCGTATCACAATATGCTGCGGCGGTGCATAGAGTTTAATGAAGTATCGTTTTGAGACACTTCAATAAAGATAAAAAGTGTGATGTGTTGTAGCAATGTATTTCAATGCTCCTACACCACATACCCCAGCGTGTGCAAAATCTAGTTTGCAGGCTGGTGTGAACTAGGGAAATCTCACCAAAACAAAGTGTCCCCTTTTACCTGTTCCGTAATAACTCAAAATTTTAGATTTTTTTTTCCTTACTTACTGTTTAGGGAACAATGCTCACCAGGACAAAAGAGCGATGAATCTCTCCAGTAGAGAGGCAGACAGCAGTAAAGACCTGACATGGGGTTCTAATCCTCGCTTAGAGCCTTGTCACGCTGATATGTTGCCCTAACTGCACATTCACATGTGTAACCTCAATGCATATATGTAGTAGCTGGCAAGGCACCTGCAGAGTTGTGGTGTACTGCACTGTCAGAATACTACAATTGTGGTTTCCTTCTGCATGTGCAAATACTACCAGCTCATTTAAAATGAATGAGCTGCCACAACGCATGACAACACGTGTGTTATTACAACGCATAGTGTGAATGAGCCTCACTTTATTAAAAAAAATGGCTTTAGAAACTCTATAATGCTGCTTTAATGCTAAACTGACTTATGGGTAAGGGTCCACCTATCTGGCAGTAAATGATAAAACAACCAGAAGATATCCGTTGTCACGGAAGTCACTTTTTAGAATACTGCAGATGGGTGTTACAGAAATATACTGCAGCTCATTGTGAAGTGTGCATGACTATAGGAAAATTTTAGGCAATGCAGACTTTCATTTAAAGGTGTCCATAAAACATATGGTTACTATGACAAATATGGTGACATGTCTGGTGGACACAATGTTACTTGTCTGTGTCTGATAAGGTAAGCTGCCTTTTTCAATAATGGAATTCCTTTGTGATCCAGAATGATGGCCAGGTAGCACCCCAATTAAATGTGCATAAGGGGCTCATTCACACCATGTCCATTGAACTATGTTGATTTGCATAGATCATCAAAAGGGCACATAGAAAACAGTTGATTTCTATGTGCCCTGTGTTAACCATACAAGTGTGTTGTAGTGAACTGAATTGTCCCCACCCCTGCAGCCACCATCCTATCTAAAATCAACACGGTTGCACTACACCTGCGAAGCCCTGTCATTCAGCAGAATCTGTTAACCCCTAGACGCCGACAGCGTTGAAATTATGCAAACTCTTAGTGGGAGGCCGCATATTTGTGTGGCAAGTAATGCCCTGTACACACGTTCCGATAATCGTACAATAAAACTCGCTTTCGACCTGATCGCACGATAATCTGATCGTTAGTACACAGCTTTGTTCATCCAACAAAATCCGAAGGGACAAACAGGAAAACTTCTGTCGTACGATAGCCCCACGAATGACAATCGTTTCATCAGTACACTATGCGTCTGCTAAAAATCGATCGACAAAGACTGCGCATGATCAGGAACACTAAAATAGCACGGAAAAAGCCTGGCTGCCATTGTTTTTGTTTTGCACCATCTGATACGTAGCTAAGCAACCAGGAAGCTTTTTCCCGAATCGTACAACAAAAATCATACGGTTTGTACGCATTGTTGAATTCGATATTAGTATCATGCAACAAAATGCGAACAATATGTTGTCCAATTATGTGAACGTTTGTAAAGGGATTTACTTTCCATTCATGTGACCGCCATGACAGTCAAGCACGGCAGTCACGTGATCATAAGCCCTGCCTCCCATTAGCTGAAATCCCTTAAAGGGCCAGGAGGCGCCGGCGCAAAGAGTTTAATGAATAAACTACAAGCCCTATCGCCAACCGCAGCAGACGGCTTGTAATTCTTAATGGACTACGAGTGTGCTGAATAATGTGCTCGTAGCCTATTCACCCTTGCTGTCCTGTAGGAAAAAACAATAAAATAATATATTTATATATATTTATATAAAAATATATATATATATTTTTTTTTTTTTATGTGCATTTTGTTTTTTTTTTTCCCTTTTAAAGGTGAACTTATCCTTTAAAGTATATATCGAAAAGCAAAACATTTTTTTTTTTTTTTCTTCATTTTGGAATCGTTTAGAGGAGAGTAAAACTCCTGTCCACTTTTTTTTTTTTTTTTTGCCATATGTGTCTATCTAGGGAAATTTTCTTCTACTTCCTGTCCTCTCAACTCTACAGGAAGTTTAGAGGATATCCTTCAAATGTGAAGACAATTCTATCTTTGACAGTTGTCATGGAAACACATTTCCCCATTGGAATATTTGCCCTATATTCCTGTTCCGATGGCAACTCATTTAATCCACCTGCACTTTCATTACTGGTGACATTAGTTATCAGGACAATTAGAGAGGGTGAATCTCTCTAACTGGGACACAGGCTTAAAAAAAAAAAAAAAAAAACCCTGACCGTGGTTCTAACACCTCTGTACTCTCTTCAAATCTAAAAAATATGTTTTGCCTTCAGTTATACTTTAACCACTTTAATACAGGGCACTTCCCTCCCTTCCCGCCCAGGCCAATTTTCCCCTTTTAGCGCTGTTGCATTTTGAATGACAATTGCGCGGTCATGCAACACTGTACCTTCACCAGATTTATGTCATTTTCCCCCCACAAATAGAGCTTTCTTTTGGTGGTATTTGATCACCTCTGCGATTTTTACTTTTTGCTAAACAAATAAAAAAAGACCGAAAAGTTTAAAAAAAAAAAAAAAAAAATTTTGTTTATGTTATACAATTTTGTAAATAAATAATTTTTTTCCTGCACTGATGAGCACTGATGAGACTGCACTGACAGGCACTGATGAGGAGGCACTGATGGGGTGGCACTGATGGGGTGGCACTGATGGGGTGGCACTGATAGGTGGCACTGATAGGCGGCACTGATAGGCGGCACTGATATGCGGCACTGATATGTGGCACTGATAGGTAGCACAGATATGCAGCATTGGTGGGCACTGATAGGCGGCACTGCTGGGCACTGATAGGCGGCATTGATGGACACTGATAGGTGGCACTGACGGGCATTGATAGGTGGCACTGACGGGCACTAATGGGCACTGATAGGCGGCACTGGTGGGCACTGATGGGCACTGATGGGCGGCACTGATCGGCACTGACAGGCGGCACTGATGGGCACTAATGGGCACTGATAGGCGGCACTGGTGGGCAATAATGGGCACTGGTGGGCGACACTAAAGGATGGCAGTGATGGGCACTTGTGGGCAGCACTGATAGGGAGGACACTGGTGGGCATCACTGATGGGGAGGGCAATGGGGGGCTCCCTGAGCCCTGATTGCCATCCCTGGTGGCCATAGTGGGCATCCCTGGGGTCATAGTGGGCATCCCTGGGGTCATAGTGGGCATCCCTGGTGGATCTAGTGGCATCCCCCCCCGAGGGTCTGCACTGGTAATCAATGATCTGATTACCAGTGCCGACCCCCCCCCCTGTCAGGGGAGCCGCCGATCGGCGCTCCTTTACTCGTGCCTGTCAGGCACGAACTAAGGAAAGCCGATCAACGGCTGTTCCTATTTACTATGTGACCAGCCGTGATTGGACACGGCTGATCACATGGTAAAGAGCCTCCGTCAGAGGCTCTTTACCGAGATCGGAGATGCAGGGTGTCAGACTGACACCTCGCATCACCGATCGCCGCTCTGCGCGCCCCCGGGGGGCGCCCAGAGCGGAGTTATCCTGCCGCCGTCATATGACGTCCGGTCAGGATAACTCAACCACATTCCCGCCGTCAATCTGTAATAGGGCGGGCGGGAAGTGGTTAAGGCTACCATCTGCATGGGATAGGGTGGAGGTGACAAAAGGATAGTGTGCATACTAGGTACCCAAGAGTGCTGAGAATCTGGTATCAAAAGAAAATATCTGCAATCTTGCCTACAAGCATGGACTGTACTGGACGTTGTAGTCTCATTCACTTTCTGTGCTTCTCCTCACTATGATAATGTTGCAGACCTTAGTGTAGTGGTCCCCAAACTTTACCCCACAGGCAGGATGTGGCCCTTGCTTGCCTTTACCAACCTTTGGAACCCTATTCCTCTCACTGACATCAATGATGAAGCACCCTTACCCCCACTGACACCAATGATGGGGGAACAGTTTCTCCCCCTTAAGCCAACAATGGCGCACTATTTCTCCTATTGACACCCAACGATGGGGTGCGTTGCCTTCCACTGACCCCCAACAATGGGGCGCTTTTCCTCCACTCACTAGCCAAACAAACTAGACACATTTTTCTTATCCCACTTTTCACCAAACCTGGGGCATTATTACTTCCACTGACCAGTCTGGCTGCCCTAAGGCTGGGGTTTACACTGGTGTGAATTGGATGCAGATTTCTCTGCATCCAATTCACATGTCAGGAGAGTGAGACTGGCTCTCAATAGAGCCAGTTCACATAGCTCCAGGATAGCTGCAGAGCGGTTTGCAGGAAATTCATGTGCGTCTTCTGGCCTGTTTCAAGTCCTAATTCAGCCAAAAATTCGGACCTGAAACAGTGAACAGGATGCACCGAATGTTTAGGGACCCCTACCTTAAGGGAATGCAGCCAAAAGTGACATGGATGTGCTTCCTTGTCTAGTACTAGTGTATCAGCACTTAGATATATTACATGTTTTTTTTTGTATATTAACATTTTTATTTATTTTTCATCAGCATATTAAAGGCATAAATCAGGTCATTGCATCATTAACGAGCATATATGGCTATTACAAATAACTTTCTATAATTGCAAACCCTTCCCTCCCTCAAAAAAAAAAAAAAAAAAAAATCCATCCAGTTCCCTCCTGTTGTTTCATCTGCTACCTACACACTCTACCAAGCTCCTTCTCTCTCAGGCATCATAATTCCTGACCCTGATCATCCCTGCCCCGGTAGTTCTTCTCCCCAACTGTCTCCGTTATCAACGTCAAACACCCAGCAACTTTATATAATCCTTAGGTTTTTTTAAACCTCAGCCAACCCCCACCCCATATTTCCAGGCATTTCGCACTAGAGTCCTCCACTGTATACATCGTTTCCTCCAAAGATCTCGCCCAATCCACCTTACAGCCAAATCCCTCATATTCTGAGCTTCTGGCATCAGGCTTTTAGCTGTGTTCAGGAGGTGAGGCACTAATGTGTTCTTAAATATTCTCACCTTTTTCTCTGTGTTGTGAAACCGACAACTCCAAGGTTCCACCTGGATACAGTCTTCCAAAACAAAACCTTGAATCTTTGTGCACTCCCACCACAGAATTGGAAGAGAAGGTTGGGACTTTAAATGAGAGATATGACCAGGTAAACAGGAGACAATACAACCATTTATTGTACATACACTCAAGGAACCATAACATACAAGATAATAACACGATAATTGAAATGATGAGTAATAAATGGCCCCAGGTCCAGTGTTCATAAAAACTCATGGAGTTCACTATCCCTATTTCTTGATCTAACCATATCTGGGCTACATCCCCTCATTTTGTCCTATCTGTCACCTTCCAAGGTGGTATCCATCACTTTTATTTCAGCATACCTTGGTGGACTTTCACCACACTTCAGCTCCCATTTTATTCATTATCATTATTATTTCTTTACTCTATAAGCAGCACCATTATATATTTTAATATACCCTATTTTTGCTACTATGTTTTTATTATAGATACTACTCTACGTTTTGTTGGATACATACATTTTTTGTCGCTGCTTATATGCACTGCTTCCACTCTACCTACTCCAGTTTACACTCATCCCATGTGTGGCGTGCCCGTCCTGGTCTGCCTGCCCTATGTTCCCTCAGCTCCCGTGGGAGACATTCCGAGCCATGCTTCACCACCAATGCCTGTGTCCACTTGGTTTGCAACGTGAGTCAATGAAGCTGGGGAATTCTTTCCCCCTCCCTCTGCCCAGTTTTCATGCATCCATTTTTGTTGCCATTTTCCTATAAATACTCATATCTTTTATAGACATGGCTAGACATTTAATCCTGATGAAGTGGTACATACGATCCATGAAACTCGTTGAGAATTTCTTGTTGTCATATACATAGATACTATACTACAGTTGGATTTATGAGCCTATTGATGTTGCAAATACATACCATTATCCTACTCTTGAAAATTGCCAATTTTGTTTTTATGAACACTGGACCTGGACCTGGGGCCATACTTATCATTTCAATGATTGTGGTATTTTCTTGTATGTTATGGTTCCTTTAAGTGTATGTACAATAAATGGTTTTATTGTCTCCTGTTTACCTGGTCATATCTTTCATTTAAAGTCCCAACCTTCTCTTCCAATTCCATGTTAAAGGGTGGGGATATTTGTGCATAGAACACAGTGGCCAAATATTAAGATAATAAGCAGCTGTTAGCTACTTGCATCATTTTACACTGCCTTAATAGTAACGTTAAACCTAGTAGTTAAGAGTTTAATACGTATTAGTTTTATGGCCTGTATTTAGTAATGAATTCATGGTGTGGCCTAAAATGACAATATTCTAGGTCTGGGATTACTCTGCACACCTGAGGCAAAAAAGGAGCAAAAAAAAAATCAACACAACCTGTCATGTTTCCAGACTGTAATACAAATCTTATAACTTTTAACAAGATAACTAGAGTCGCTGGTTACGTGGTTTAGAAAAAAAAAAAGACTTGCATCTCTTTTTACATTCAAAGAGTGTCTGTCATCAGTATGCAGCTCACATATTTGTTTAAAGGTAATCTAAAGTAAATAAGCTATGTAGATTTTAACCATTCCAATATGTATCAATCTGAAAAGAGATTGTGCTCATTTTAAAAAGATGAAAGAAATTAATACATATTCACGTTGTCCATGTTAACCAATCAGCTCAAATTTGCACTTTTACAATCCACTTTGGAAACAATGAAAACGTCAACCTGATTGATTGCTGTGAGCGACCTACACACCTATTAACAGACTTATCTGACTTAAAGTGGATCTTTTTTTTTTTTTTTTTTCAAAAACAATTTTTATTAGAGTTTTATGGTTACAATATGAAAAAGATCAGCAGAAGCATATTAACCTCGAGCAACATATTGCTTATGACATGTTAATGATAAAACTATAAAAATATGAGCTTAACATTATAGGTGCTTAAAGTCTTGGTACAACATTTATGTCGTAAACCACAACATTTCTACTAGACTGTAGGTAACACTTTATTTTCAAAGAAAGGATTAGAATCGAAAGAGAAAAGAAAGGAAGAAAGAGATGGATAAAGGATCTCTGATGGTATTCCTGTATGAACTAATTGGCATAGATAATGAACACCATTGTGAATCACAGAGGTTCTGGGCTGTCACAGGACCTTTCAACCTGTGGTGAGGCTATCATAGTCCTCCAAGTATCCAGGCTCTCCAAATTTTTTTAAATGCGTGTGTCAGGTCTCTAGCAATGGCAAGGGTTTCTTCTAAGTTATATAGCCTGTCTACCGATCCTAACCATTCCCTTAATAAGCAGGGGGTTCGGTCTGTTTTCCAATACTTGGGAATTAAAGACTTAGCTGCATTTAGTAGGTGCTTGGTCAGTGAATGTTTGTATTATGCAAGAGAGCAGTCAGATATATGTAATAGGCAACAGGCAGGGGTCAAAGCGAGCTGCGTATCAGCAATGTGTGAGGTCAATTCTTGTATCCGGGACCAGAATGGAGTTAGTAAGGGGCAATCCCACCAGATGTGCAACATGTCGCCAGGTGACTGGTGGCACCTCCAGCAACAATCGGAGGTCTGTGGGAAACATCTTTTGAGCTTAAAAGGTGTTGCGTACCATTGTGTCAACACTTTGTAAGAAGTTTCTTGTAAGCGAGTGCTTATGGAGCACTTATGTGCTAAGATACACGTGTTCTCCCACTGGGAATCAGTGAATTTGGTGTGTAGAGCAGATTCCCACAGATACCTGAACCTGTCCGAATCTGATGACAAGGAGTTCTGATGCAGGAGTAAATCCGGGACGTGGTTTTGTCAAGGTCTTGCTGCTTATGACAAAGAGACTCGAAGTGTGTTAGGGGTCTCCCAAGGTCCCTTTTCTGAGGATGGGTGGAGAAATAGTTATGTATTTGTTAAAAGGACCAAGGTGTACAACTGCTTGGGCCAATGGGATATTTCAGTCTATCATAAGGTAGAATCCTATCATCCTTTTACACAATGTAGTGCTAGTAGGGGGGAGTTCTCCTCCATTCTGAACAACGATACAGTGGTTCAGCCTGGTGGGAAGTCAGGGTTGTTAAGAGCAGTCAAAGGCCCTATGGAGGTTAAAAGAGGTGTGTGGCGTACTGACCTCTTGGAAGGCCGATAACGCTGCTTCATTTGTTGGGTGGCACTTAAGATCTAGGGGGCACTTGGACCAATCTATCCAGGGGGAGAGTTCAGGTGTGTGGTGGTAGTAGTAGATTCTTCCAATTGCATCCAGTCTTTGTTGGCCTTATGGCAATGCCAGTCGACTATCTTAGCCAAGTGTGTAGCTAGGTAATAGTTGCGAAAATTGGGTAAACCTAACCCCCTTTCGATTTGGCCATGGTCAAATAGCGTAAGTTATTACGGGGTTTGTTTCCCATCCGGAGAAATCTTCTTACAATGGATGACAATTGCTTAAAACTGGAGGGAACGTTAATGGGTAGCGTAAGAGAGTACAAGTCCCCGGGGAGGATTTTTTTTTTTATTTTTTTTTTTTTTAACAATTGCCACGCGGTCAAACCATGAAAGGTGTTTGAGGGTCCACTTGGCAAGATCATTCGTTATTTGGCATAATAATGGCTGAAAGTTCGTTATAAAAATATCTTGGGTGTTCGCGGGGCGCCAGACGCCCAAGTATCTCAGCTCTCTGGAAACCCACCTAAAGGAGTTATTTTGCTGCGCCAAGGATAGGTCAGGCGGTTTAAGTGTAAGATTAAGAGCTTCAGATTTTGTATAGTTGATTTTGAAATTGGAAATGTATGCAAACTTCCCAAAAGCCTGGAGCAAATTTGGAATAGATAAATGGGGCTGAGTCAGAAAAACAACAAATCATTGCGTTCGCTGCTAGTTTATACTCCTTATTATCTACATGGAAACCCTTCACAGAGGACAGTTGGGACACAGATCGAAATAAAAGGTTCTAAAGAAATGATAAAGAGTAGAGGTGACAATGGGCATCCCTGTCTGGTCCCATTGGCAATTTTCACCAGGTTAGATGGTGATCCATTGATTTTTAGCCTAGCAGTTGGTTTATAGGAGAGGGAAGCTATCCAGGAGAGCATGTGTGTTTTTTAACCTATGTGAGAACAGGTAGCCAATAGGTAGTCCCAAGCCACCATATCAAAGGCCTTCTCCGGGTCAGTAGACAGATGTTATCTCTCCGTGCTCTGTAAATTAGGTTTCGCGTTTTTTTATCACATTGTCCTTGGCCTCTTTGCCAGGCATGAAACCCGCCTGTTCGGGGCCAATAAGAGTAGACAAAAAAGGTTACAAGCAATTTGCAAGAATTTTTGCCAATAGCTTCAGATTTTGGTTGAGCAAGGAAATTGGCCTGTAACTTGTAAAATCAGTGGGATCCTTGCCTGGTTTTGGTATGACCGTCACATAGGCTTCTAGGAAGGTTTAAGAAGGGTGAGTTCCATCTCCTTAAAGTTAAAGGCTCTTAACATGGGTCTCTTGAGGATTGGAGCAAACGTTTTTTTTTTGTTTTTTTTTTATAGTAGTGAGAGCTGAAGCTATCAGGGCCTGGGCTTTTACCTGGCTTCAAATCTTTTATTGCTGACAATGGGTCTCTGTAGTAGTTCAGCATCTGAGCTCTGCTGTAGGTAGTCTCTAATAATCTGGGTTCTGTCGCCCTGAGTGTTCGGAGGTTTATGTGTCGGGGAAAGATTATAAAGTTTTGTGTAATAGATATGAAATTCTGAGGCGGTTGCTTCCGTAGAATGTTTCAGGTCATGTTAAGGTCTTTCAGTGCTTTTGCCAAACACTTGCCTGCTTTGTCCCCATGTTCATAAAAAATACCCTTTCTATAGAAAAGGGAGCGTTGTGCGTTCAAATTTAGGAGTTGTTGTAATCCCTGCCTGGTTTCAGTGAGTTCCTCTTAGACCCTATCCCCAAAAGGTTGTCTGTGTGACATTTCCAAGTGTCTTACCTTAGAGGCCAGATCTGAAATGTTTTTTTGCTCCGCTACCTTCTTATTGGTTCCCCTCTGAGTACACCTTGGTGCTCTTCCCAGATGGTCATGGGTGAAAGGTCATCAGAGGTGTTGATAGTGAAATATTCATTCAAAGTATGAGTTAAGTGGGGTAGAGATTCAGGATCTAATAGTAAAGATGGGTTTAAGTTGCCATGTACCCCTACTTCTCCTTGGTACAGCAGGATTAAGAGACAGAGAAATGAGGACATGGTCCAAAATAGATTGGATGCCAAAGTGTGAGTTTTGTAGTAGCGAAAGATCCCTCTGAGATATAAAAATGTAGTCTATACAGGAGTGTTTTGAATGGAGACTGGAATAATATGTATAGTCCCAATCAGAGGGATGGGCCACCCTCCAAGAATCTAAGAGTGATAGAGAGTGGAGAAAAGATTTAATTTTTTTTAGGATATGGTAGCGGATCCTGGATTTCATGTTAGAGGTAACTAGCACTGGATCTAATGGGGTGTTGAAGTCACCCCCCCCCCCCCCCCCAGCAGTAAACAACCAAAGGCAAACCATTTAAGTTCATCTTCAATTGTCTTGCAAAAAGAAGCATATTGTGAATTTGGAAAATATACATTAGCTAGCATGATTGGGATACCTTTCAAGTCGCCTTTACCAAAAAGAGATCGGACATCCAGATCCACCAGATGGTGGGTGACCTCAAACTCAGCCGATTGGCTGATTAAAATGGAAACCCCTTGGGGTGGTGTGGCCTGGAGCGGCATGCGGTGAGACGTGAGTGAGCTGAGCTCCGTCAGCCCTATCTCCCTGCACAGATAATCCTGCTGTTTCCCTCTCCTATTTTGGGCTCCTCTCACTTGCAGCACACCCCGGCTTACGCTGCAACATGTCACCGCTGAAAAAAACGGCTGAAACCTTGGCAAAATTGGATAAGTTCTGCCGCCAGGAGATGCAGTCCTCCTCTCAAGATGGCGCCACAGCAGACCAGGAGGCGGGCTCGGCGGGAGCTGATACAGTGAAGGTATTAGAGGCTATTTCAGCATGACAGGCTTCCCTTACCTCCTATATAGAGGAGGTTAAAGTAGACATTTCCCTTGTTCGACAGGATCTTTAAAAGCTTAGAGAGAGGGTCACGGATACTGAGAACCGTATTAGTGGTGTTGAAGACTCCCTGCTCCCTCTGCAAACAGTCTCAGATCACCTCCAGCTGCAGGTCAGCCAAATTCTCCTCAAACAGGATGACCTGGAGAATCGGCTGCGCCGCTGTAACATCAGATTGATAGGCCTGCCTGAGGGGGCTGAGGGGCATGATCTGACTGACTTTCTTGAACAATTACTTTATCAAACCTATGGCCGTGATGCTTTTTCACCAACCTTTGTGGTGGAGGGAGCCCACCGGTTGTCGGGCCGTCCACCGCCCCAGGGAGCCCCACCACAAACTTTTATCGCTAAACTCCTTAATTACAGGGATAGAGATGCGGTCCTCAGGCTGACGCGTGAGAAGGGCAACACACCGTTCGGTAATGGCAGACTTGCAGTCTTCCCTGATTTATTCGCTGATGTTCAGTGGAAACGCAAGATTTATGGAAGCTAAAAGGAGACTCTGCGTCAAAAATGTGAAATATGCAATGTTATTTCCAGCACGTCTCCGTGTTGAAGGCTAAGACAGGGTCCACTTCTTTGAAGATTCCGGGCTGTCATTGCTTGGCTGGAACAACAGGATGCTAGAGGTTAAGGGAAGCTTTTTTTTTTTTTTTTTTTTTTTTTTTTATTGTCTCACCTCCCTTCACTTTGGCTTACCGTTCTCCTCCTGGGACGTGGGAGCCCTCGCCGGACCTCTGCCTTTTTTTTTTTTTTCTCTTTTCCCTCCCTCTACATATGACCCTTTTCACCTATCCACTTGCCTGGGGCATTTCTTAGATGTGATAACTTGTCAGGACCCTTGAACCGGTTGTTTTAGCTGCCTTGGTACTTTTTCTAAAATGGAAACCCCTTTTGTTTTAGCTTTTTAATTTGTGGCATGGTACACCTTGGGGGAAAAATGGAGATGTTAATTTAGGTATACATCCTGTTTTAAAATGTTTTTCCTGCAAAAACACAAATGTAGGACCAGCCTTTTTAAGTTCCCGTAGGAGTGCCGACCTCTTTTCAAGTATATTCAAACCTTGTACATTGTGGGAGATCAATGTGGGGTTGTGGCCAAGATTCGAGTAAGCCATCTTAGAGTGTGGAGGATCCTATCAAAAAGGTCAGTCAAGGGCTAAAGAAACAAGTGAGAAGGAAAGACAATAGAGCCTAAGATAAGTAGATCAGACGACTCAAGACCCTTGGTACTTGGGTAAAGTATTATTAAATTTGTTATTTACCACAAAGGGTAGAGGTAAAAATTAAGTGTAGATTGAGGTCTACAGCAACAAGCATAAGCCATTCAATCCACTGGTGGGGTAAAGTGGGTGGGTTTGCCTGTCAGTGTCAAGAAAAACCCTACTAGCAAAAGAATCAGATTCCTGTGAGCAACCTTCCTGTCTTAGATTTTAAAAATGCCGCAAACACTTCACTTCTCATAAAGTGCAAGGAGCCAATAAATATATAATTAGTGTTGCGCAAAATAAAAATCTATCCAAATGTGTAAACAATAAAAAAATATGTAGCAAAACAATTATATAAATAAATATATATTGTGTGTATGTATAACCCTGAAGCAAAAGATTCAAATTTCATAATCTTAAAATGCTGTATCATAAATAAAATCCAATGATGAAAGGTAAAAAATATATATAGTTGTGTACAGTGCGATTCCTAGAAATGAATATGAATTGTGCTAGAAGAAAGTGCAAAGTGCTAAATCACAAGTGTGTATCACAATAAATCATTGTGCTTAAATGTACTGCATATCAATCCATACAATATATAAAGTGCTATAAATGATAAGTAGTATCTGTGGTAAAATAATCAATATTAATAAAATGGAAGTGTCTCTGCGTCCGTGGAAATGTGTTACTGCGCATGTGCCGCATGAACAGCCGTTGGGACGCAGAGAGACTTCGGGTGGCCGGCCGGCGCTGGGTGGGCGTGTTGGACAGGAGCGGATCCCCGCCCACTTCACTTCCTCCTCAGAAGAGCGCGGCTCCGGAGGAAGAGGCCTGTCGGATGATGCCTCGAAGGCATTATCCGACATGACAGAGGCATCATCCGACAGGCCTCTTTCTCCGGAGCCGCGGGGGGAGCCAGCATGCACACAAGAAGCAACAGCAGCAGAAGGTACATCATAGCGAGCAGTCTCTCCGATCTGTCCCGGCTCCTCCGATTACCTCCCCACCATAAGTTCCAGCAAGTCACCGGAGTCCACAAAACTTCCTACACACCTGCGGTAAATCCACACTGACAGCCCCGGGATCTCACCGATCACACAGCGCACTCCCAGCGCTGCACTCTGCTACGGTATGTGCCGACCTCATGAATACACACATCTACACACATATATTTTTATATATATATATATATATATATATATATATATATACATACATACATACATACATACATACATACATACATACATACATACATACATACATACGTACGTACGTTCTAGCGCCCGTTAATTTAACGGGCTTAATGTCTAGTAAATATATAAGTCCATGCGGCAAATAGCAATCGAGTGTCCAATAAAATCTTTTGTGACAATCTGTGCAAATAAATCTTCTATAAGTGCTCAAGCCACCAATTCGTGGCGGTGTCCCCAAACCAGGTGAGTGACCGGGGTGTCACAACTCACTCCTAATCGTGCACCCCCTTGTGATTGGGCGCTCACCTTATGTTAGATTCAATTGGGCTCAAATGCTGGATATCAAATGGTTAACGCCTCCAGGTGATCATATCCCATATATCAGCCACTTTCTCCGTAGTAATCAGCATATCATGAAAAATATAAAAGCTCACAATGGTGCTTATACCTTTTTTAAAAACCTTTTAATTTTATTAAAAATGTGGTAATGCACTCACATGCTTTGGTGCATCCATGCACCTTTTAAAAAGCCATCCACGTGTAACAATCTTTAACCACTTAAGCCCCGGAGGATTTGGCTGCTAAAGGACCAGGGGTTTTTTTGCGACTTTTTACTGCGTGACTTTAACGGACAATTGCACGGTCGTGCGACGCTGTACCTAAACGAATTTGACGTCCTTTTTTTCCCACAAACAGAGCTTTCTTTTGGTGGTATTTGATCACCTGTGCGATTTTTTTTGATCACGCGCTATAAACAAAAAAAGAGCGTAAATTTTGCAAAAATAACAATATTTTTCACATTTTTTTATATGAAATTCCCCCAAAAAAAAAGTAAAAATCAAAATTTTTTAACATTTTTCGGCCAATTTGTTTTATGCTACCTATGTTTGGTAAAAAAAATCGCAAAAAGCGTATTTTGATTGGTTTGCGCAAAAGTTATCGCGTTTACTAACAAAGGGAAAGATTTTTGTCATTTTTGGTGTTTTTTTTTTTAACGCGTAATGGCGGCGATCTGCGATTTTTTTTTTTTTTTTTCGGTACTGCGACATTGCGGCGGACAGATCGGACCCTTGACTGACATTTTTGACACTTTTGGGGGTACCAGTGACATTACTGCAGTAATCAGTGCTATACATATGCACTGTTACTGCAAAAATGACACTGGCAGGGAAGGGGTTAACTTTATTGGACAGGGAGGGGTTAAGTGTGTCCTAGGGGCGTGATTCTAACTGTGTAGGGACATTCCTATTGGTGTAAAAGCAAAGATCAACCGTTCTACATAGTAGAACGGACAGATCTTCACTTTTACACAGGGAGAACTGACAGGCAGCTTGTTTACACAAGCTGCTCTGTCTTTCTCCCTTCACAGGAGCGATCGCAGTGTGACTGGCGGACATCGAGTCCGCCGGTCACACGCACTGACTTGTCTGTGAACGAGCCGCGGCGGGCGCGCGCCTCGGTGGGCGCGCGCCCGCCCGCGATAGGCTCGCAAGTCAGTGACAGGCGAGTGACGTACCGATACGTCACTCTGCCTGGCCGGGGCTGACCGCCGCAGTATATAGTCGTGCGGCGGTCGGCAACCGGTTAAAGTACCGTTGTGGTATAGTGGGAGACGCTGCAGCTGTGTCCTATCCTCTGCAGTGGATTCAGTCCAACAGCCTGACAGTCTCGCAAATCTCTCGGCGAAGCGCTCCGTCCGTCCTTGCCCTTCCCCTACGCGTTTTTGAGGAAGACACGTGGTCCCTTGTGTCGTCACGCGTAGGGGAAGGGCAAGGACGGACAGAGCGCTTCGCTGAGAGACTTGGGAGACTGTCAGGCTGTTGGACTGAATCCACTGCAGAGGATAGGACACAGCTGCAGCGTCTCCCACTATACCACAACAGTACTTTAACCACCTCCCACCCGGCCACTGTACATATACGGCCGGGTGGGAGTCTCATCCTTCTGATCGGACGTTCCGGAACGTCCTTCAGAAGGAGCGAGATTGCGCTGCCGCGGGCACGCACATCGGCGCGATCTCGATGTGCCTGTGTCCCTCGGACACAGAGCAACAAGATGCGGCAGGAGGGCCCTGTGATTGGCCCTCCTGATCACATGACGGCTGTGTCCAATCACAGCTGTCATGTAACGTAAAAACAGCCGTTGTAACGGCTTCGATCTCTTCTCCTCCTGACAGATCCTGTCAGTGAGGAGAAGAAGAGAGGATCGGTACTGCATCCGGGGGGGATCAGTGAGTATTTCTAATTGCTCACTGATCACAGGGGGGGTCTGTGCTGGTAATCAGAACATTGATTACCAGTGCAGCCCTGGGAGGGGAGGATGCCACTAGAGCCACCAGGGATGCCCACCCATGACCACCAGGGATGCCCACCATGGCCACCAGGGATGGCAAACAGGGCTCAGAGAGCCTGCCAGTGGTGCCCTCCCTATCAGTGCTGCCCACCAATGCCATCTATCAGTGCTGCCCACCAATGCCATCTATCAGTGCTGCCCACCAGTGCCCATTATTGCCATCTATCAGTGCCGCCCACTAGTGCCCATTATTGCCCACCAGTGCTGCCTATCAGTGTACATCAGTGCCGATCTGTGCCGCCGATCAGTGCCCATCAGTGCTGCCTATCAGTGCCCACAAATGCTGCATATCAGTGCTATCTATCAGTGCCACATACCAGTGCTACTTATCAGTGCCCATCAGTGCCACCCCATCAGTGTCTCCTCATCAGTGCCTGTCAGTGCGGCGTCATCAGTGCTCATCAGTGCAGGAAACAACGTATCTATTTACAAAATTTTATAACCTAAACAAAAAATTTTTTTTTTTTTTTTTTCAAACTTTTCCGTCTTTTTTTTTTTATTTGTGCACCAAAAAATAAAAAACCTGGTGGTGATCAAATAGCACCAAAAGAAAGCTCTATTTGTGGGGGGAAAAAAATGACACAAATTTGGTTTAGGTGCAGTGTTGCATGACTGCGCAATTGTCATTCAAAATGCAACAGCGCTAAAAGCTGAAAATTGGTCTGGGAAGGAAGGGGGTTTAAGTGCCCAGTATTGAGGTAGTTAAAGATTGTTACACGTGGATGGCTTTTTAAAGGTGCATGGATTCACCAAAGCATGTGAGTGCATTACCACATTTTTAATAAAATTAAAAGGTTTTGAAAAGGTGTATATAAAAGCACCATTGTGAGCTTTTGTATTTTTCATGATATGCTGATTACTACGGAGAAAGTGGCTTATATATGGGATATGATCACCTGGAGGCGTTAACCATTTGATATCCAGCATTTGAGCCCAATTGAATCTAACATAAGGTGAGCGCCCAATCACAAGGGGGTGCACGATTAGGAGTGAGTTGTGACACCCCGGTCACTCACCTGGTTTGGGGACACCGCCACGAATTGGTGGCTTGAGCACTTATAGAAGATTTATTTGCACAGATTGTCACAAAAGATTTTATTGGACACTTGATTGCTATGTGCTGCATGGACTTGTATATTTTATTATTTTAGCACAGATACTACTTCTCATTTATATCACTTTATATATTGTATGGATTGATATGCAGTACATTTAAGCACAAGGATTTATTGTGATACACACTTGTGATTTAGCACTTTGCACTTTCTTCTAGCACAATTCATATTCATTTCTAGGAATCGCACTGTACACAACTAATATATATTTTTTTACCTTTCACCATTGGATTTTATTTATGATCCAGCATTTTAAGATTATGAAATTGGAATCTTTTGCTTGAGGGTTATACACCTATACATATTTATATTATTTTTAGGAATCGCACTGTACACAACTATATATTTTTTTATTTTTTATTTTTTTTTATACTTTTCATCATTGTATTTTATTTATGATACAGCATTTTAAGATTATGACATTGGAATCTTTTGCTTGAGGGTTATACACATATATATATTTATATCATTTTTTTGCTACCTACTAGCAAAAGAGTTGTATGAATATCAATGTAAAACTAGAAGTTGCAGGAGGACCCACAGCCTATTTAAAGCAAAGCATGGATTTTGAGTTTAAATTGTATCCTGTACCTAAGTGAGCTTTCAGCTAATACAATGATTAAGCAACCAGCTAACAAATAACCGTTTAATGGAGGAACCAATGGGCAGACTCAGGTTCAACTAGATAAAAACATTGCCTAGCATCTCTTCATAGCCTTTATGGCCCCGTTCACATAGGGGCGACGCTACTTCGCACCGCGACCTCCGAGGTCGCGGTTCGAGCGGCGCGCCGCGACCTCGGGGCGGCCGCCACGGACTTCATAACATTGAAGTCTATGGCGGTCGCCTCCTGGTCGCCCCAAAGAAGCTCCGGACCCTTTATCTAAGTCGGAGCGACTTGTGTCGCTCCTATTAGAACGGGTCCGCAGCTTCCCTATGGGAGGCGACCTACGGCGACCTGTGAGGCGACCAGGTCGCCTAAGTGTGAACGGGGACTAACTGTTTGTGTTTACATTGTTCCATGTCATAGACTATAACAAGCACCATATGCTATCCAGTACATAGATATAGCTGGATTCTCAGTATGGCTCATTAGCCACCTGGCTTCAGCAGCGAGACACCCCGTGAGCCCCCACAAAATCCTAAGGGGGGGTCCGGGGTGTCGGAACATAGGCAGGACCCATGATCATCTGCAGCCCGGGGAGTCGTGGCTCAAATGTTGAAACAATATAATCCTAGTAACTTGGATCATGACGGGCCAAGATAACCCAAGAAAATCCCCACGCTACAGACCACCAAAAGCTAACACCGCAAGGTAGGCATGCAAGAACAACCTGAATTAAATGCACACTCTTCAGTAGATCAAATAAAAAATTGGCAATGGGACCCCTAGGAGTATGGATTAGTACAAATTGAGTGTGTGTGGGGGGGGGGGGGGGGCTGGAGTCACAATCCGACACATATGAAACAGCATTTGGTAAGTCCCGCTTCAAAACCAAAGTTACTGTGTCGGAGTATGTTGATGTGAGACGTCATGACCCATAGTTCCATGAGAAGGGGGTAGTGGAAACACAAACCTGAAACAAAAATAACAAAAAAAAGAGGGGAGGGGAGAAAGGAAGTCAAATTCTACCGACTTTAAATAAAAAATTGTCAGGTTGGACAGCAAAAAAAGATCAAGAGGGATGGTGCTCCTCTTATCATTTGTAACTGGTCGGTGTAGACAACTGTAGAAAAGATGTCTCAATTAGGTATTGTTTGTTGGCGACTATTTTTTCCTTTTTTCGTGGGTGGTTTCACAGGGGTATAGTTTTGTGAATGAGAGGTGCTCCGAGGTGGAGTTGACAAATGGAACTCTTCATACCACTCTGGAAGCTCCACCAGCGGAATCTGAAGGTTGTCAAAAAAGGCAGATAGATCAGCAGGTGCCCGAAGATAGTGCTGCTTCCCTTCATACAGTAGGTGATTTGTAAAGCAAAGGGGAATCTCCATTTATAGGCGCTGTCCCGATCTCTTAGAAGATCCAGCAGGGGGCGTAAAGCCCTTCTGGTTTTTAAAGTGATGGGGATAGATCCTGGAACAGAAGGATTTTGGAATCATTGAATGTAATGAGTTGGTGATCCTAGCTTTTGCTAAAATCTCTTCTTTTAACCGAAAGCTTTGTAGGCAGCAAATTACATCCTGTGGTAGGGCAGAGTTGTTTGGTTTTGGCTTCAGGGCTCTATGAGCTCAAACAAAATCAATAGAGGAGTCCATTGTTTGCTTAAGTAGGTTAATAAATATTGAGCACAGGGCAGAGGGTACATGTTCATAGTTGACAGATTGAATCTATAGTTGACATAGATTCAGGAATACCCCTGACCCTTATGTTCTGCCTCCTGCCCCTATTATCTAGGTCCTCCAGATGTTTATTAATGGCAATTAGGTGTGTGGCATGTGTCTCTGCTATGGAGTCCAGGCTCTAAATCTCCTTGTCTCTTCAGTAGTCAGCTCTCTCTATTGAGGCCATCTTCTCTGTCAGGGTTAGCAGATCTGCCGTAAGTTCCATAATGGCTGGGGAGAAGGTATTTTTTATATCTGCTGCTATTGCTGTCATAGCAGAGAGAGTGAGCGGTTGTTCTGAGGCGGCTTTTTCGCTTACCGGTTCGTCGGAGCTTGACTGAGAGTCCTCGCTGTATTCCCTCTCATGCTGGCTCAGCGCCATCTTGTCCAGCTACTCACAGTCCACGAGGGATCTGGGTTTGAAGAGTTTGGGGAAGCTCTGCGTATCGGGAGTCGATTTAGAACCTCGGGTTCGGTTCCCTGATGTGTGCCTGGTCAGTCTACCCATATCACGCTGACTAAGGTGGTACAGGAGGGCTTTAATGGCCGCGGGTCTCACGGAGCTTCTTCAAGCTGCCATCACAGATGAGTGCCAAGCCACAGCCCCTCTTAAAGTGGATCTTCATTGCATCTGGGCACCACAAACCAAAAACACTATATTTTATTCATTTTCAATATTTATATTAAAAGCAAACCCCTCCCATCCATCCGTGTCTCCATGCTTTATTTGGTTGAGAAATCCCTTTGAAAAACAACCCCCCCCCCCCCCCAAGCATTGCTGGCTGTGGCCATGGCCATCTTGGCTAAGGGCAAATGATCAATGTAGCATTTACTTCCTAGAATCCATTTGCTCTTAGCTCAGGCATGCATGCAGCAGGAGAGCGTGCTTAGCTGAGGAAACCCCTCCTCCTCTCCTCCCCTCCTAAAGACTCCTGGTATGTATGACATTATTTGTCTAGGCAGGAAGCCACGAAGTAACTTAAAGAAATGTAAAAAAAAGTTTAAAACCAGTATATATGATATGATATACTTTCCTATCTATGTACTAATGCTAGCAGCATAACGAATAAAAATAATCAATGTTGATTGGGAAAGTGAAGTTCCGCTTTACTTTTCGGGTGACTGTTGGGGAAGGACTTTGGGTCCAAGCAAAAGACTGTTACAAAATAGATGGTTGGAAATCTGTGGTTTTAAAAAATATGTATACACACTTGCTTTTACTTTTTATGCAGACTTTACGTGATTGTATTGAATTTGTGACATTCCAGGAAAAGTTTTTAGTACTTACATACCCATCAAGAATGTGCACAACGGTGTCAGCTGAGTGGTACATCACATCACAGTCATAAATTTTACGGGCAGACAAAACAATCATTGAGAACTCCAAAAAGCTTTATGGGCCAATAGTTCACATGCAGAAATATTAACCTCAGGAACTAAAAATATGAAAAACAAATGTAACTTCCAAATAGCAGGAACATTGAACAGTGACCTAGAGCAGTTGAGACACTTGATTGGTAATATTTTGTTCTAAAATGGGCATTTTACCAAATTCATTGGTTTCATCACATTGTTCTTTGGAAGACCTATAAATGAAGTGCAAAGCCTTCAGTACCTTTTCGGAGGTGTGTTCACGTGTAAAATGGCTACATTGTAATCAATTTTATCTTGCCATTTTTAGACAGCTACATAACCTTTCTTTGGTAAGCAGTCCTGTTTATGCCTCCCAAAGAGGTAGAATTAGAAAAAGTAATTTTACATAGTTGGTAAGGTTGAAAGAAGACACTGTCCATCCAGTTCAACTTGTGATGTGTAAGTGTGCTTGTGTTAATGTCAATAGTAAATTGTATATACCTGTATGTTGTGATTGTTAAGGTGCCCATTAAATAATTTTGAAGCAATCGCCGCTCCCTGCTGATGCCACTGCTTGTGGAAGAGCATTCCACATCCTTACCTTTCTGACAGTAAAGAACCCTCTACGCACTTTAAGGTTAAACCGATTCTCTTCCAATTTCAGTGAATGGCCACGTGTCTTTTTAAATTCCTTTTCACTGAAACGTTTTTTTCCTTATGCTAGGGTCACCAGTACGGTATTTGTACATCGCTATCATACCCCCCCCCCCCCTTTCAAGTGTCTCCTCTCCAGAGAGAATAAGTTTAATGCATGTAGTCGTTCCCCAAAGCTGAGATCCTCTAGTCCCTATAATAGCTTTGTTGCTCTTCTCTGGACTCTCTCGAGTTCCAGCACATCCTTCTTGAAGACTGGTGCTCACAACTGAACGGCATATTCAAGATGCAGCCGGACCAGAGTCTTTTGGAATGGGAGAATTATCCTTTTATTTCTAAAGGTGGATTACATTTTTTAATGCATGCCAATATTCTGATGGATTTGTTTGCAGCAGCTTGGCATTGAATGCTATTGCTGAGTCATCTACTAGGACCCCCAGGAACTCTTCCATCCTAAATTTCCCCAGAGGTTTTCCCCCTAGCGAGTAACTTGCTTTTGTATTTTTAGCACCCTAATGCATTACTTTACATTTTTCAACATTAAACCTCATTTTCCATGTAGTTACCCACCCTATTATTTTATTTAGGCCTTCTTGTAAGGTTTCCACATCCTGCTCTGATTTTTTTTGTCATGCTTAATTTTGTGTTATCTGCAAATATTGAGATTGAGCTGTTTATCCCATCCTCTATATAATTTATGAATAACATAAACAGAACTGGTCCCAGGACAGATCTTTGGGGAACCCCACTGGACCAGTCCGAGTACTCGCTATTAGTGTTGAGCGAACACGGACTGTATTATTCGTGTTCGTACCGAATAATTGGATTTTTTGTACCCGAACACGGACACTTTACTGTATGTTCGGGTAAAGATCCGTGTTCGGTCGTTTATTTCTGGGTTTTGCATGCTTTGGCGCTCTTTTCATGGCGGGCTTTCAACAGCCAATCAACAATCGTTTAACTGGTGTGCCTTAAGCCATCCCAGCCATGCCTGCAAATGTCTCAGTAGCTGTGATTGGCCATCTGAAGCATGTGATCAAGTCTTTAGATGTTCCAGGCAGCCGCAGCGTCTTCATTCTGCTGCTTAGATCAGGGACAGAGCACACATCAACGTGCTGGCTGCTGATTAGGGAAAGACAGGCAGGAAAAAACCATTTGTGTCCGGATAGAATTGAGGGACAGGTCGGAGTGTTTAGGCAGGGCGAGTTGTAGGCATTTTAGGGATAGAGTCTGCTGAATTATAGGGTCAGTGTCTTCTACAAAGTACAATCGATATTGCTGTGTGGGGGGTGGGGTGACTCTGCACTCAATCCTGATCTACGATCTCTTCTCAATCCTGTTAGGGAGAGGCTGCTGCTGCTGAATTTTAGGGAAACTGTGTTCTACAAACTACAATCGATATTGCTGTGTGGTGTGGGATAGGAGATAGGCAGGTGTCAGTGATCCACATCCATTTTTCTGTGTGTGAGCTGCAGTGAACACAATCTTTGTGGGGTGCAGTGAACACAATCTTTTTGGGGTGCAGTGAACAACGTCCTTTTTAGGGTGCAGTGAACAAAATCCTTTTTGGGGTGCAGTGAACACAATCTTTTTGGGGTGCAGTGAACAAAATCCTTTGTGGGGTGCAGTGAACACAATCTTTGTGGGGTACAGTGAACAGAATCTTTGTGGGGTGCAGTGAACACAATCTTTGGGGGGTACAGTGAACACAATCTTTGGGGGGTACAGTGAACACAATCTTTTTGGGGTGCAGTGAACAAAATCCTTTGTGGGGTGCAGTGAACACAATCTTTTGGGGTGCAGTGAACAAAATCCTTTTTGGGGTGCAGTGAACAAAATCCTTTTTGGGGTGCAGTGAACAACATCCATTTTGGGGTGCAGTGAACAACATCCATTTTGGGGTGCAGTGAACACAATCTTTTTGGGGTGCAGTGAACACAATCTTTGTGGGGTACAGTGAACAGAATCTTTGTGGGGTGCAGTGAACACATCTTTTTGGGGTACAGTGAACACATCTTTTTGGGGTGCAGTGAACAAAATCCTTTGTGGGGTGCAGTGAACACAATCTTTGGGGGGTACAGTGAACACAATCTTTTTGGGGTGCAGTGAACAAAATCCTTTGTGGGGTGCAGTGAACACAATCTTTGTGGGGTGCAGTGAACACAATCTTTGTGGGGTGCAGTGAACAACATCCTTTTTGGGGTGCAGTGAACAACATCCATTTTGGGGTGCAGTGAAAACAATCTTTTTGGGGTGCAGTGAACAAAATCCTTTGTGGGGTACAGGGAACAGAATCTTTGTGGGGTGCAGTGAACACAATCTTTGGGGGGTACAGTGAACACAATCTTTTTGGGGTGCAGTGAACAAAATCCTTTTAGGGTGCAGTGAACACAATCTTTGTGGGGTGCAGTGAACAAAATCCTTTTTGAGGTGCAGTGAACACAATCTTTGTGGGGTGCAGTGAACACAATCTTTGTGGGGTACAGTGAACACAATCTCATACTTCTGAAGATTTGAGGGTGCTGCCTGTTCCATACTCCTCCTCCTACTGCTCAACCATCCTTTTAGGGGTACAAACAATAGTAATTGGGGCCTAGTGTGGTGGTGTACGTGTGAGATACATACACTTTCTTTTTGATCATATTTTCTATTCCGCTATTCAATTAAAACCTTTGGGGATCAATTAAATTGCGTGATAGTCTGTGTCGGTACGTGTGAGATCCACCTTTCCAAGTTTTTGGGGTTCATCTCATACTTCTGAAGATTTGAGGGTGCTGCCTGTTCCATACTCCTCCTCCTACTCCTCAACCATCCTTTTAGGGGTACAAACAATAGTAATTGGGGCCTAGTGTGGTGGTGTACGTGTGAGATACATACACTTTCTTTTTGATCATATTTTCTATTCCGCTATTCAATTAAAACCTTTGGGGATCAATTAAATTGCGTGATAGTCTGTGTCGGTACGTGTGAGATCCACCTTTCCAAGTTTTTGGGGTTCATCTCATACTTCTGAAGATTTGAGGGTGCTGCCTGTTCCATACTCCTCCTACTGCTCAACCATCCTTTTAGGGGTACAAACAATAGTAATTGGGGCCTAGTGTGGTGGTGTACGTGCGAGATACATACACTTTCTTTTTGATCATATTTTCTATTCCGCTATTCAATTAAAACCTTTGGGGATCAATTAAATTGCGGGATAGTCTGTGTCGGTACGTGTGAGATCCACCTTTCCAAGTTTTTGAGGTTCATCTCATACTTCTGAAGATTTGAGGGTGCTGTCTGTTCCATACTCCTCCTACTCCTCATCCATCCTTTTAGGGGTAGAAACAATAGTAATTGGGGCCTAGTGTGGTTTTGTACGTGCGAGATACATACACTTTTTTGGATCATATTTCCTATTCCGCTATTCAATAAAAACCTTTCTAGGGCAAGATCTTAAATTACAGAAATATGAGGAGACCGTCAAATAAGGGCTGTGGCCTGGGTCGTGGTGCTGCTGGTAGAGCTCCTGTTGCAAGGAGAGGACGTGGTCGATCTGTGCCAGCTACACGCACAAGTGAAACACCTTCCTCAAGTGTGAGTAGGCGACAGAACCTGCATCAGTATTTGGTAGGGCATCATACGCCCCTAGAAGTGATGAGGCCAGAACAAGTGGAGGCGATAGTAGATTGGTTTGCTGCTGACAGTGCCTCCAGTTCCTTCACATTGTCTCCCACCCAGTCTACTGCAGAAAGGTCACAGTTGGCACCTGCAGCCGATGTCCAACCGTCTTTCACCTCACCCCCTTGCAAATCAGGCAAGCAGTCTGAGCCCCAAGCCATACAGCAGTCTCTTCTTCTTTTTGATGACTCTGTCAGCAGGGTTTCCCAGGGCCATCCACCTAGCCCTGCCCCAGAAGTGGAAGAGATTGAGTGCAGCGATGCCCAACCACTTATTTCTCAAGATGAGTACATGCAAGGATCATCGCAGCACGTCTCCGATGATGACGAAACGCAGGTGCCAACTGCTGCGGCGTTCAGCATTGTGGAGACCGACAAGGAGGGCAGGGGTGAAGACTGGGTGGAAGATGATGTGGAGGACGATGAGGTCCTCGACCCCACATGGAATGAACGTCATGCAGGTGACCTGAGTAGTTTGGAGGAAGAGGCGGTGGTCGCACAGAGCCACCAGCACAGCAGAAGAGGGAGCAGGGTGCAGAAGCGGAGCGGCCGTGCCCTAGACACTACGCCCGCTACTGCCCAACGCAGCAAGGGAACGAGCGCACCAAAGTCAGCTCGAAGGAGTTCTCTAGCGTGGAAGTTCTTTAGAAAATGTGCTGATGACAGGACACGAGTGGTTTGCACCCTGTGCAATCAGAGCTTGAAGCGAGGCATAAACCTTCTCAACCTGAGCACAACCTGCATGATCAGGCATCTAAGTGCAAAGCACGAGCTGCAGTGGAGTACACACCTTCAAAACCAAGAAACGTCTCTGGCTCATCCTGCTTCCTCTTCTGCTGCAGTCTCGGCCGCTCCAGCCACATCTGTAGTGATACCGGCACCTGCCACCCCGCAAACAGACGATCTGTCAGCAACACCACCACCTGGGTCACCAACAACCATCTCCACAATGTCCCGTGGAAGCGTTCAGCTTTCCATCTCCCAAACACTTGAGAGGAAGAGGAAGTACCCCCCTACCCACCCGCGATCCCTGGCCCTGAATGCCAGCATTTCAAAATTATTGGCCTTTGAAATGCTGTCATTCCGTCTGGTGGAGACGCACAGTTTTAAAAACCTTATGTCGGTGGCTGTCCCACAGTACGTCGTGCCCAGCCGCCACTACTTTTCCAGGCAAGCCATCCCTTCCCTGCACAACCAAGTGGGGGAAAAAATCAGGTGTGCACTGCGCAACGCCATCTGTGCCAAGGTCCACCTAACTACCGATACGTGGACCAGTAAGCACGGTCAGGGGCGTTATATCTCCCTAACGGCACACTGGGTAAATGCAGTGGCGGATGGGCCTGAGGCGGATAGCAATTTGGCGCATGTCCTTCCACCGAGGATTGCAGGGCGCTTCAGTTTGCCTCCTGTTCCTAACTCCTCCTACTCCGCTTCCTCATCCTCTACCGCCTCCTCATCCGGACAGCGTAACACCTTCACCACCAACTTCAGCACGGCCAGGGGTAAACGACAGCAGGCAGTTTTACAACTTGCCTGTTTGGGGGACAAACCACACACCGCGCAGGAGTTGTGGAGGAGCATGGAACAGCAGACAAATGAGTGGTTGCTGCCAGCGAGCCTCAAGCCCAGCCTGGGCGAAATCTCATAGCAGCTCTGGGCCTAGCCGGTTTGACGCACATCCCTTGCCTGGCGCATGTGCTGAATTTGGTGGTGCAGAGGTTCCTTAAAAACTACCCCGATATGTCAGAGCTGCTGCAGAAAGTGCGGGCCGTTTGTGCGCACTTTCGGCGTTCTCACCCTGCTGCTGCTCGCCTGGCAGCGCTGCAGCGTAACTTCGGCCTTCCCGCTCACCGCCTCATATGTGACGTGCCCACAAGGTGGAACTCCACCTTGCACATGCTGGAAAGACTGTGCGAGCAGCAGCAGGCCATAGTGGAGTTTCAGCTGCAGCACGCACGCGTGAGTCGCTCTGCGGAACAGCACCACTTCACCACCAATAACTGGGCCTCCATGCGAAACCTGTGTGCCTTGTTGCGCTGTTTTGAGTACTCCACCAACATGGCCAGTGGCAATGACGCCGTTCTCAGCTTAACTATCCCACTTCTATGCCTCCTTGAAAAAACAATTCGGGCGATGATGGAAGAGGATGTGGCACAGGATGAGGAGGAGGAGGAGGATGAAGAGGTAACATTTCCAAGGCTTTCAGGGCAGTCATTCGCAAGGGGCTCCGAGGGTGGGTTCCTGCACACACAAACGCCAGGGACACAATTGTCCAGCAGGGGCACAGTTCTGGAGGATGAGGAGGAGGAGGAGCTGGAGGAGGAGATGGAACCATGTTCACAGCAGGGTGGCACCCAGGCCAGCTCATGGCCATCACTGGTGCGTGGCTGGGGGGATACAGAGGACACGGACGATACACCTCCCACAGAGGACAGCCTTTCGTTGCCTCTGGGCAGCCTGGCACACATGAGCGATTACATGCTGCAGTGTCTCCACAACGACCGCCGAGTTGCCCACATTCTAACTTGTGCTGATTACTGGGTGGCCACGCTGCTGGATCCCCGTTACAAGGACAACGTACCGTCCTTAATTCACTCACTGGAGCGCGATCGCAAGATGCGCGAGTACAAGCGCACGCTGGTAGACGCCATGCTGCTGGCATTCCCATCTGACAGCGGGGCCGCAGTGGAAGCACAAGGCAGAGGAGGAGGAGGTCGCCAACGCAACCAGGGCACCGCCAGCACCTCAGAAGGCAGGGTTAGCATGGCCGAAATGTGGAAAAGCTTTGTCAGCACGCCACAACCAACAGCAGCACCAGCAGCTCAGATGGAACGTCTTAGCAGGAGGCAGCATTTTATCAACATGGTGGAGCAGTATGTGTGCACACGCCTACATGTAGTGAATGAGGGGTCTGCCCCCTTCAACTTCTGGGTCTCCAAATTGGGCACATGGCCTGAGCTTGCCCTTTACGCCTTGGAGGTGCTGGCGTGCCCTGCAGCCAGTGTATTATCTGAATGGGTATTGAGCACGGCTGGGGGCATTATAACAGACAAGCGCAGCCGCCTGTCCAGAGACAATGTGGACAAGCTCACGTTCATTAACCCCTTCCGTACCGCGTCATGTAAAATGACGTCGGCACAAATCCTTTCTCGATCCGGGCGGACGTCATATGACGGCGCCCGGATCTCCCCGCTACTGCGCGCCCCCGGGGGCGCGCAGCGCGGCGATCGGGGACGAGGCTCGTCCCTCGGACAGAGCCCATCCCCGATCAAGGTAAACAGCCAATGAAATTGGCTGTTTACCACGTGATCGGCTGTGTCCAATCACAGCCGGTCACAAATGTCATCAGAGAACACGGTAACTAGCTGTCACCGTGTTCTCCTCCTCACACACTGATCCTGTGTGAGGAAGAGATTGTGGTAACAGCTAGTTACCAAGTACTGTGCACCCCAAACACACTGATTGCCCCCCCCCCAATAAAGAGCACCTGTCACTAGCCCATCAAAGTACCCGAGTACCTGTCACCAGCCCATCAGGTACTCTGATGACAGGTACTCGGGTACTCTGATGGGCTGATGACAGGTACTCGGGTACTCTGATGACAGGTACTCGGGTACTCTGATGACAGGTACTCGGGTACTCTGATGACAGGTACTCGGGTACTCTGATGACAGGTACTCGGGTACTCTGATGACAGGTACTCTGATGGGCTGGTGACAGGTACTCTGATGGGCTGGTGACAGGTACTCTGATGGGCTGGTGACAGGTACTCGGGTACTCTGGTGACAGGTACTCGGGTACTCTGATGACGGGTACTCGGGTACTCTGATGACGGGTACTCGGGTACTCTGATGACGGGTACTCGGGTACTCTGATGACGGGTACTCTGGTACTTTGAGTACCCGTCACCGGAGTACCCATCATCGGAGTACCCGAGTACCTGTCACCTACCCATCAGAGTACCCAAGTACCTTCCACCTGCTCATCAGAGTACCTGACACCTGAAGTACCCGAGTACTTGCCACCTGCTCATCATTACCCATCACTACTCATCAGTACTCATCAGTACCCATCAGTACCTATCACCTATTAGTATCAGTACTGATCATCCGTACCCATCATCAGTACAGTATCAGTATCACCTATCAGTATCAGTACTACTCATCAGTACCTATCGCCTGCCTGTCACCTGCCCATAAGAGTACCCGAGTACCTGTCACCTGCCTATCGGAGTACTCGAGTACCTGCCATTTGCTCATCAGTACCAGAGTACCTGTCACCTGCCCAGCAAAGTACCCGAGTACCTGTCACCCTTCATACAGCCACCATGTCCAAGTCCAAAAAGGTTTATATACGTCGTCCGTTTAAACCTAAATACCGGTGTTATGGCAGCAGATAGCTGCCATAACTCTGGTATTTTTTTAAACGGTGGACGGTTGGCTTTCCGATAAGGGTGGTCCCAGCGGCGGATTCGCCGCGGGATCACCCTTCCGGGGTGGCGGAAGAGGTGCCCCCCCCTCCCGCTGCATTCTGGTCCTTTTCCCCGCTTACCGGACCCGCCGGCAGCGGGGAAAACGATCCGTTCGCAGATCCTCACAGACAGGATGTCGAGTGAGGGCAAGCTTGCCCTCACTCGACTCTATGGTCTTGGAGGACCGGAGCTACGGCAAACGTCGTTGCCTAGCAACCAGTTTAAAGGTCCCTTTTTTTTTTTTTTTTCATTTTATTTAATTTTTTTTTTATTTTTTTTTTTTTTTATTTTTTCTATCTTTTAGTGTACTTGTGAGATCTGAGGACTTTTTGACCCCAGATCTCACAAAAAAGAGGTCCTGTCGTGCCTTTTTCTATTACAAGTAATGTTTACATTTCTTGTAATAGAAATAAAAATGATCAATTTTTTTTTTTTTTAAAAAAACAGTGTAAAAATAAAAAATAATAAATAAAATAAATAGTAAAAAAAAAAAAAAAAAAAAATTAAAGCGCCCTGTCCCCGCGAGCTCGCGCGCAGAAGCGAACGCATACGGAAACCCCGCCCACATATGTAAACAGTGTTCAAACTACACATGTGAGGTATCGTCGCGATCGTTGGAGCAAGAGCAATAATTTGAGCCCTAGACCTCCTCTGTAACTCTAAGATAGCAACCTGTAGAAATTTTTAAAATGTCGCCTATGGGGATTTTTAAGTACCAAAGTTTGTCACCATTCTGTGAGCGTGCACAATTTTGAAGCATGACATGTTGGGTATCTATTTACTCGGCGTAACATTATCTTTCACATTATGGAAAACAATTGGGCTAACTACTGGTTTCTTATTTTTTAATTAAAAAAAGTGATTTTTTTTCCCAAAAAATTGCGTTTGGAAGACCGCTGCACAAATACGGTGTGATAAAAAATATTGCAATAATCTCCATTTTATTCTCTAGGGTCTCTGCTAAAAAAAATATATAATGTTTTGGGGTTCTAAGTAGTTTTCTAGCAAAAACAACTGATTTTAGCTTGTAAACACCAAATGTCAAAAATAGGCCTAGGCAAGTGGCTAGGATGCATGATGATGCTCCTTGGATGTTTAGGCCCCTCTATATGGCTAGGCTGTGAAAAAGTCTCACACATGTGGTATTGCCATACTCAGGAGGAGTGGCAGAATGTATTTTGGGGAGTCATTTTTGCTATGTACATGCTATGTGTTAGGAATATTCTATAAATTTACAACTTTGTGTAAAAAAAAAAAAGTTTTTATTTTTTTCCCACATTTTCCAAAAACTTGTGGAAAAAAATGACATGTTCAAAGGACCCATAATGCCTCATAGAATATACGTTGGAGTGTTTGCTTTCCAAAATGGGGTCATTTTGTGGATTTTTCCATTGTATTGGTGCTCTAGGGCCTTGAAAAGTGTGATAGGTAGTAAGAAAGTTTTATGTGTATTTATGCTCCTAAAACGCCTTATGGTGCTACTTTGACGTGGAGTCTCTTTTTGTGGCCAGGCTGTGTAAAAGTCTCACACTTGTGGTATCACCATACTCAGAAGGAGTAGCAGAATGAATTTTGGGGTGTCATTTTTGCTGTGTACATGCTATGTGTTAGAAATAGCTTATAAATTGACAACGTTTTGGGAAAAAAAAAGAAAAAAAAATGTTTTCTTCATTTTCCCAAGAATTGTGGGAAAAAATTATAACTTCAAAAAACTCACCATGCCTCTTACTAAATACCTTGGACTGTCTACTTTACAAAAAGGGGTCATTTGGGGGGTATTTGTACTGTCCTGACATTTCAGGGCCTCAAGAAAGGAGATAGGCCATCAGTACATCTGGTGTGATCAATTTTCAGTAATTGGTACCATAGCTTCTAGACTCAATAACTTTCACACAGACTAAATAATATACACTAATTTGGGTTAATTTTACCAGAGATATGTAGCAGTATAAATTTTGGCCCAAATGTATGAAGAAAAATAAATTTTTTGCAAAATTTTATAATAGAAACTAAAAAAAGTGTTTTTTTTTGCAAAATTTTTGCTCTTTTTTTGCTTATATCACGAAAAAAAAAAAACCCCAGTTGTGATCAAATACCACCAAAAGAAAGCTCTATTTGTGTGAAAAAAAATGATAAAAATTTTGTTTGGTTACAGTGTAGCATGACTGAGCAATTGTCATTCAAAGTGTGAGAGTGCTGAAAGCTGAAAATTGGTCTGGGCAGGAAGGGGGTCTAACTGCTCTGTATGGAAGCGGTTAAAATGAACCAGGCATGGATCCCACGGGACTTTTCCGTACCTTATGCAGAATAGCAATGGATACCGACCTTACCCCCCCCCCATTGTTCCATTTTTGCTCTTTCTCACTCTTTTTTGGGGTGTACCCTCATTTAAAATTTGTGAAAAGAAGCAGTGTTGGCTACCTCGTCCTCCTCCTCAGGGCCAGATTAACGTAGGGGCTATTGGAGCTGCAGCTCCAGGCCCCTACCTTTTTATATAGGTCCCGGGTTGGCCATATTCACTGTTACCGCTCTTCTGTCACTTGTAAACACAGAAGTCTGGCTTCTATGCTCGCTTCCCCAGGCAGCACCCTCAGAACCTCCCCACACAGCGCGAAGGCCGGACAAGGAGGGACAGTTGCCGATGCATGGATGTGTTTATGGGCTTCAGAGACAGCATCCCATGTTGAATTAGGCATGCATGGCTGCACCCTTCCTCCTCTGGGTGCATGGCAAGGCACGGCCCTAAAGGCCCTTCAAAATCCTCAGCACCAAGCCCATGATGCTCTTAATCCGGCCCTGGTCCTCCTCCACCGCCGCTTCCACCTACACCGCCCATAGGTGTGCGCAGCCTATTGCATTTAGGTGTGCACCCCAAAGTTGAAATACACATGCATGTGTTTGCCAGCAGGGAGAGTAATGTATCGGGGCCATGTACCTGTAGGCAAAGAGAAATAGAGCAGAGCAGGTCCGAGGGAGATCTTTCCCATCTCCTCACTGGCAATGCTATGTGCCCTAGGTGATTAGGGTGTGCCCAGGCACACCCGGCACACCCTGTGTGCATGCCTATGTCACCGCCACATCCACCACCACCTCAACCTCCCTCCTACTCCATATGGGCCTCGTCCTTCAGAGATGAAGAAGAACATTGTTTTATTTTTCTGGTTTTTTTTGTTGTTTTAAGTTATTTCCCTATCCACATTTGTTTGCAGAGCACTTGCCATGCTCTTAATTACGTTTTGCTGCCATTTGCAGCACTCTAGCCCTTTCCTTTGGTGTTTTAGAGCCATTTTAGTGCCTTAAAGTTCGGGTCCCCATTGACTTCAATGGGGTTCGGTGTCCGGGAAAAGTTCGGTAAAAGTCCGGGACACGGACCCGGACTTTTTTTAAAGTTCGGCCGAACCCGTCGAACACGGACATCTAGGTGTCCGCTCAACCCTACTCGCTATTTATCACCACCCTTTGGACCCCCCCCTCCTGTAGCCAGTTTTCAATCCAGGCACTCCCCCTATGGTCCATGCTGACAGACCTCAGTTTGTAAAGTAAATGTTTGTGGGAAACTGTATCAAATGCTTTTGCGAAATCTAGATCCTCCACATCCACAGGCCCTCCTTTATTTAGATGGCAGCTCACTTCTTCATAAAACGTTAATAGATTGGTCTGGCAAGAATGATTCTTCATGGCTTTGTGCTGATTATCACTAATGATACCTTTTTTTTTTTTTTTTTTTTTTTTTTTTTTTTTACTAAAATCTTGGATATAGTCCCTTATCATCCCCTCCTTTAGCTTACATACTATCGATGTTAGGCTGACTGGTCTGTAGTTTCCAGGGATATATCTCTGCCCTTATTTTATTATTGGTACCACATTGGCTTTTCTCTAATCAGTTGGTACCATTCCAGTCAGTAAACTGTCCATAAAATGTAGGAACAATGATCTAGCTATCACCAGGCTGAGTTCCTTAGGAACCCTCGGGTATAAGCCATCTGGTCCTGATGATTTATTTTACATTTTTGAAGTCGATTTCTGATATTGTCTTCTGTTAGCCATGAGGGTGCATTTTGTGACGTTTTATGAACATTACAGTCTTGGTTACTATATCTCCCTGTTTCCTTTGTGAAAACTGAGGAGAAGAATGCATTTAAAATCTTTTGCCTTCACTTTGTCTTTTGTAACCCAACTCCCTTCATCATACTTTTAGGCCAATATGTTTTGGCCTCACTTTCTTACTGTTTTTATATATTTAAAGAATTTTCTTGGGTGTTTTTTTTTTTTTTTTTTTACTCCCCCCTCCTTTTTGTGCCTATTTCATGGTTTATTTTAACTGCCCTGATTGCACTCTTACATTTCTTATTGCATTCTTTGTATTGTTGGAATGCGGACAATGACCCCCCCAGCATTATGTTTATTTAAAAGCCTTTTTCTTTGGCTTTTATATGCATTTTTATGTTAGAGTTTAGCCACCGAAGATTAATTTTAGCTCTTTTAAACTTATATCCCTTTCTAATGCACTGGCCAATACCTTTATTTAATATGCTCTTATATTACTCCCATTTTTTTTCCTCTGTGTTCTTTTTTGCTAGGATTTAGGGAGGTGCAGCTTAGGGAAGTTGGCTCTTTTGAAATTTAGTGCTTTTGTATTACCCTTATACATTTTTTTTTTTTTTTTTTTTTTTTTTTTTTACTGCATCCTGTGGTTGCTGTTTTCTAAGTTGCCCCGTGTATCACATCCATGATCATCTGTATTGTTAATAATCAGTAGGTCTAGTAATGCGTTCTCACTTGGTGCATTCACCAACTGCCCCATGAAATTATCCTTCAAGAGACATGTAGAAAATGGGGAGCCTTAGACGAATACGCGGTTCCTTCTGCCCAGCCTATTTTACTACCAAATATTGCCAGAAAATTTGGTGGTTTGTGGTTTAAAAAAAAACAAAATCCAAATTTTAAAATGGGCCATTCTAGGTAGAATAAGGTGGGGCAGACTTTGATTTCTCAGCTAGATCTTTACAGCTCTACAGAAACCCAGTACTTACCCCCAGCAGAGTGGCAATTTGCCAAACTTGCCTTTTTAATTTGGCGTGTGATATCAGCTGAGGAGCTTAATTCTTCATCTTTTTCCATTCAGAGCCATGTTTTTTTAAAGTTATTTACAATGATGGAATGTATTTGGGTTTGAGCTTTACCATTTTGTAACACTACAATGACACAGGAGCACACAATCTTTGTTAAAATTGAATGGTGCCCATTTTCAGTCAGTATTAGACATTATGGGCAACTAAAATCAAGAAAGCCAAGGGCAATGCTGTTATCTTCAGTTTGTTGATATTAAAATGTTCACGTTATGTTTTATTTGCAGCTCGCTGTCTTTAGATATCTTTTCAAGGCAGATTGATGATCATTCAGTACAGACAGACTATTCACAAGAGTCTGGAACAGTCTGTATTAGTCTTTAGAAACTTAGTTTATATTCAGTATATATACATAGTTCTATTTGGCACACAACTTGTTTTAAATGGACCTGTCATTATTTCATAAACATACATTTTTTTTTTTTTTTTTTAAAAAGTATATATCTTAGCCGCATTGATCATAGATTCTGTAAAGCATGGAGCTGCCTGCTTCTAAAGGCATTTTTCTCTGTATACATAAAAATATATTATCCTATTTAAATAGGGCAAAATACTGTTATGTTGTGCAAGGTGCATTGAACAATTTTACTTTACCGTTGTCAATGAAAGCACCACTAGAAATAATTGTGGATTCTAGCAGCACCATGTGGAGGTGAACTGTTAGGTAGAATTTCTAATTATTCAAACCTACTATTTATTTTGACCTGCATAAACCCCCCTCTCCCAGCAGGCTTGAGGCCTGCAGATTCCTTTGTAGCTCTGCCCAAGGGAGCAGTAATGGAAGTATTTGTATTGGAAGAACTTATCACTCAATTCAATTTTCCATCCTGCACAATAGAACCTAAGCTGGTCATACACAGTAAAATTTAGTTTGGAAAACATTTTTTTTTTTTTTTCAAGGTTCATTCCATTTCTTTTTCTTTCTCTGTAATTTGTGGTTTAATGTACATTTTGGAAGAAATTGCACTTAATGCCCGTGTGCATCTCAAAATCAATGCAGAAATTAAAACTTTTGGCATGACAATTGTAGAAAATTTTCCTGAGTTCTCATACGAAATTTGTTGACTTATGGACCGCCCCACACAGATATACTGCGGCAGGGCGGCCCTCCTGCATGAAATCATGTACCTGTACGTGATTTCGTGCACAGGGTCTAGGGCGCACACTGCCGGTGACCCTCTGCCACTGCCACAGTGGGAGCCAATCGGCCGGTCCGGCAAACGCGATTTCCGTCGGGACCCGCCGATCGTTTACAGGAGAGGCAAAACAGGGGTCTGCCTATGTAAACAAGACAGACCACCGTTCTGTCAGAGAGGAAGATGGGAGTTCTAACTGTGCACAGTTAGAAAGCACTCCCTAGGAACACACTTAACCCTTTGATCCCCCTAATGTTAAACTCTTTCCTGCCAGTGTCATTAGTACAGTGAAGGTGATTTTGTTCCACTTCATGATTGTGTCCCACTTGTTGTTGATTCTGCACAAAAAATTACAGTTTTATATCTTTATGTTTGAAGCCTGAAATGTGGCAAAAGGTCACAAAGTTCAAGGGAGCTGAATACTTTCGCAAGGCACTGTGTGTGTATGTGTGTGTGTGTGTGTGTATTTTATTTGGGTACAAGGTCACACATCCGTGCATTTGTCAGCTAAAGTAACACAGTGCCATATCGCAAAAAAAAAAAAAAAAACCTGGCCATGAAGGGGGGTACTGTCATCTGTTCTAAATGTATGGCCAGCTTGCTCTGCCCTCTTCACATAATTAGGTTGGAACTCATGCTACACTCCGGGTCTTGCCTCGTTGTTTGGCTCCCTACCTTTTACTGTAGGTGTGACCTTTTTATGGTCTATTGTCAGCTTACCGTAATTAAGCTTCTATTAAAAACTACTTAGCCTTTCTATTAATAGCTAGTTCTTGCATTGTCAGTACAGGTTTAAACTACAGGATTAATTCTAATTTGTTAGTTTAGTTTATTTACTTTACCTATATTAAGTAACCAATATGTGTAACATATACTATATATTAAAGATATAAAATAAGAGGTTGAAAAATAATACAGATCTTTCCTTGCCTTGGGCTGTTTGCATTTATAGAGGGGAGGAATTTCCAATGGAGTGCACAGAGCAGGAGATTGTATAGAGTGTGCAATATGTAAAAAGTTTATATAAATTGAGAGCCATGGTTTTTTTACTGTGTCGTCCTTAGTGCACTAGTTAAACATAGCACTAAACTAGATTAAAACGTGCTACTAAGTAGGTTTTACCACCCATAGTCCTTCATGTTTTCAACCTTTCTTGGACAGGCAGTTAGTGATGACAGCTTGGCTTGGTGGAAAGCTACATTCGTTGTTATATAGAGAGGCAGAGGAATGACCTAAAAGCTGCCAGCATACATTCAAAAGATAGCAACAGCAACTGGGGCAGTTTTTGTAACCTGCTCAGTCAACTGTTCTTGCACACATTGGTTGACTAATGGAGTTTTGGACCTCCCTATAGACATGAAATCATTGCCTAACTGTATTTACGTGTGCCGGATGTAACTAAAGATTTAGCACCAAAAAATTAAAAAATATTTGAAGATGATATTTTATTGCTCGTTAAACACTTTCATATAATCATTATATCTATACTTAACAGATGTGTCACTTGGCCCTTACCCATGGATACCAGGCTGTGGTCTTTAACCGCCGCTGTCAAAATGGATGCCCACTCAGCACAGCCAAGTTACAGCCGTATGGTGACCCTAATGACCTTCGTGAAGCCATCCGATACATCCGTCATTGTCAGCCCTCATCTAGACTATTTGCCGCAGCTGAAGGAACAGGTGCTGGACTTCTGCTTTCCTACCTTGGCGAGTGTGGTTCATCAAGCTACATCACAGCAGCAGGCTGCATCTCGCCTCTGTTTCGCCTGCAGGACTGGTTTGAAGCTGGGTGTCCATGGCTTTGGCAGTCAGCACTACTCTTGTATCAAAAGATGTATTTAAGCAGGTAAGTTTATGCAAAAACTATACTATAGATGAACTGTCTCAGTTTTCCCTAAAGTGGTATTCCATTTGTGGGTACATTCTGGCAATATAAACTATACACCGGCTGTGACGGATGTCGGTACTCAGGCTAAGTAGATCCGCCATTACTGCTGCCTTGCTTCTACAGAGACCCTGTAACCCAATGATTACATGCTCCCAGCCCACCCAGTCACTAGCCGTAACTGAGTGTAGGGTGGTAAGAAACACAAGTGTGTGTGTGTGTGTGTGTGTGTGTGTGTGTGTGTGTGTGTATATATATGTGTATATATACAGTGGGTATGGAAAGTATTCAGACTCCCTTAAATTTTTCACTCTTTGTTATATTGCAGCCATTTGCTAAAATCATTTAAGTTCATTCTGCTTCCTCATGAATGTACACATAGCACCCCATACTGACAGAAAAACACGGAATTGTTGACATTGTTGCGGATTTATTAAAAAAGAAAAACTGAAATATCACATGGTCCTAAGTATTCAGACCCTTTGCTGTGACACTGATATATTTAACTCAGGTGCTTTCCATCTCTTCTGATCATCCTTAAGATGGTTCTACACCTTCATTTGAGTCCAGCTGTGTTTGATTATACTGATTGGACTTGATTAGGAAAGCCACACACCTGTCTATATAAGACCTTCCAGATCACAATGCATGTCAGAGCAAATGAGAATCATGAGGTCAAAGGAACTGCCTGAAGAGCTCAGAGACAGAATTGTGGCAAGGCACAGATCTGGCCAAGGTTACAAAAAGATTTCTGCTGCACTTAAGGTTCCTAAGAGCACAGTGGCCTCCATAATCATCAAATGGAAGACGTTTGGGACGACCAGAACCCTTCCTAGAGCTGGCCGTCTGGCCAAACTGAGCTATCGGGGGAGAAGAGCCTTGGTGAGAGAGGTAAAGAAGAACCCAAAGATCACTGTGGCTGAGCTCCAGAGATGCAGTCAGGAGATGGGAGAAAGTTGTAGAAAGTCAACCATCACTGCAGCCCTCCACCAGTCGGGGCTTTATGGCAGAGTGGCCCGACGGAAGCCTCTCCTCAGTGTAAGACACATGAAAGCCCGCATGGAGTTTGCTAAAAAAACACCTGAAGGACTCCAAGATGGTGAGAAATAAGATTCTCTGGTCTGATGAGACCAAAATAGAACTTTTCGGCCTTAATTCTAAGCGGTATGTGTGGAGAAAACCAGGCACTGCTCATCACCTGTCCAAAAAAATCCCAACAGTGAAGCATGGTGGTGGCAGCATCATGCTGTGGCGGTGTTTTTCAGCTGCAGGACAGGATGACTGGTTGCAATCAAGGGAAAGATGAATGCAGCCAAGTACAGGGATATCCTGGACAAAAACCTTCTCCAGAGTGCTCTGGACCTCAGACTGGGCCGAAGGTTTACCTTCCAACAAGACAATGACCCTAAGCACACAGCTAAAATAACGAAGGAGTGGCTTCACAACAACTCCGTGACTGTTCTTGAATGGCCCAGCCAGAGCCCTGACTTAAACCCAATTGAGCATTTCTGGAGAGACCTAAAAATGTCTGTCCACCAACGTTTACCATCCAACCTGACATAACTGGAGAGGATCTGCAAGGAGGAATGGCAGAGGATCCCCAAATCCAGGTGTGAAAGACTTGTTGCATCTTTCCCAAAAAGACTCCTGGCTGTATTAGATCAAAAGGGGGCTTCTACTAATTACTGAGCAAAGGGTCTGAATACTTAGAACCATGTGATATTTCAGTTTTTCTTTTTTAATAAATCTGCAACAATGTCAACAATTCTGTGTTTTTCTGTCAGTATGGGGTGCTATGTGTACATTCATGAGGAAGAAGAATGAACTTAAATGATTTTAGCAAATGGCTGCAATATAACAAAGAGTGAAAAATTTAAGGGGGTCTGAATACTTTCCGGACCCACTGTGTGTGTATGTGTGTGTGTAATATATATTCCTGGGTACAATCTCCCCCCCCCCCTCCTTGTTTGCATAGAGACACAGGGCAGGGTAAACTGAAAAAGGAGTTTCCTGACCTCTCTAGGGTAAGCTGAGTTCCATGGGCCCCCTGCCCAAAGTGACTCCCCTCACACTGGCTGCTTATATCTCTTGTCGGTACATGATGGCAAACTGAATTGTGCACTGCTTGTTTATAGGTGGTATAGCAGCAATAGTTCAGTTTTGGAGCCCTTAAAATGCACTTTTAATATGGACCTTGTGAAGAAAACTTTCCGTGTTTAACATTCACTCATTAAGGCCTCTTTTACATGGGCAGCCCGGGGCAGTAAAAACAGGCGGTTGAGCATTGGTTTTACTGCCCCTCCCGACCACCCACCTACAGCCGTAACCAAATGCTTTGCATCGTGGTAAATTTTAATGTGTCATGTTGGGTTGCCAAGTGGCACCAACACATTTGTGTCGATGGGGATGCTCTGCAACCATGAGCCAAACACTTGGCTCACTGTTGCAGGCATTCGTTCCATAGGAAAAACAAAAGCAAAAAATAGGCATTCATGAGGTGGTAGGATTAGGACTGCCTAAATGTGAATTTGGCCACTCATTAGCACCACCTTATTCGGCTGTCCTAAGCGTGAACTTGGCTATAGAGCCATTCAGATTTTTATGCTACACTGCAGAGAAAATCACACTTCTTTTTCCAATACAGTGCAGTGACACACTGTATTGCATTGTGTGTGCTGAAACAGACATATGTTGAGGACGCATTGGATTATAGAGTTGGGGCATTCAAAGCTAATGGTACGGCGTTATCAGAACTTACCTTCAATAATATAGGCAACACAAACAGCCATATTGATACACATTGTGCAGGCAGGGGCCACTGCAGTTTAATTACAAGATAGCTAAGTAAATATACATATTGTATGACAACAATGCCTTCTCAAACCAAATGCCATCTAGCTAGTGTTTTCATCTATTAGATGTAGCCATTCTTTTGTAGTCTGTATAATAAAAACAGACTGAAAACGATTGACAAATCTATTGCTTTTGGAGGTGTTTTTTTTTCTGTGATGCTTTCCATCTGGTAAATTAAGTTTATTATAAAACTGGAGCCGTGAAAGTGTTCCTCTTGAGCATATCCGGTATTTACCTAAAAGAAAAACAAGTCTTGCAAAAAGTGTCCTATTTCTTCAAAGAACAGTCAACATCACAGCAGTTCTATGAATGCATGGGGACTGCATTGCAGTTTTTTATATTCTAAGCCATGGCTTTGGCTAGAGATGTATCTTGGGGATCGCAAGCCTCGTTCAAAACCTAAGCCTAGGCCCTCCCACCATTGCCATCATAACCACAACTATCCCATCCCTGGTGACTTTCATATTCTCTTATTTCTGGTCAGTGCTGAAAAAAATTAAATTGCAGCCCTAAATCTCCCGCAGACAAAGTATTTAGTGTACATTTTGCTAGGGGATGAGCTAATAAATACTATTGCTGAACTTCATCCACTGCCCCGTGGTGTGTCAACCCCCCCCCCCCCCCCCCCCCCAGTTTTGATTGTAACAACCAAAGCTGCTCTTCCTAACAGTTTCTGAACAGTCTTGTTGCTGCCCTTTTCTTGCTAAAAGTCAATGCCATGTACAATACAGGACCAGCAGTCCAATCCCATCTCCATGACATAACTTATGGTCCTGTATTCTGTTTAGTGGCAAAAGGAGTGTCCACATTCCAACCCTGGAGAGAAGAGCAGATCGCCAACAGTCACAGGACTGTGGAGTAAAAGTAATGATTGCCCTGCAGTAGATCATTCTGTAGAGAAAACAAGATACACATTCTTCATCAGCTGGGGGTTATTTGTAAGCTTTTCTTTTTTAGCACAATGCCAGCCTCTCATTACCCCCTAGCTGTGTGCTTACCTCTGTACTGTAGAGCTGCAAGCACTTATTACGATGATGACGTTGTAAGTATCCTTTGGGAAACCTTTTATTAGTTCTTTGTCAAAATGTTTTCTTTTATTTTAAACAAAGTAAAGGTGAACAATCATAAATAGGTAAGTATAGTGGTGCAGCATTAAATAAAAATGTAACTGATTATATCAGATTAGAAAAACTACCATGAAAACATAAATGTCACAGTCCAGTACGCAGGGCATTCATGATTAGACCATCCAAACCAGGAGTCCAAAACGACAGAGGATCGAGGAGATAAAAAAGAGTTTGTTATTATGTAATGGTTGGCTATCGGTCAAGATGGTTTAGGTCAGTGGATCAGATGTATATCAAAATCAGTCAGGAATACACCCCTGGGAGTACAACATAGTAACTGATGAGAGGGAAAAAGGGGGTACAGAGTAAGGGCGAAAAGAAGAGGAGCCAGAAGACTCAGAAATCAGAAAGAGGAAAGGGGAAGTGTAGAAAGAGCTAAAGGTAATGTGGCCTTGATTGAATGCTTCAGTAGAGATGTGATGAATGAAGAAAGGTTACCAGGGCAATAGTAGTGCATCATCAAAGTCTGAGGGTAAGCAATGCTTAACCCAAGGCTGCCAAATTTTCTCAAACTTACAGATCCGATCACTTTAGATTGTTTCTATTTTAACATGGATAAGGGCTTTATTCATTCTGGCATGGCTTCAGCCATTGCCAGAGACGGTAACCTCCAAGTCTCAGCTATCTTTTGTATTGCGGCTGGTAAGAGCTGTAGGAGGAGGCAAAACTGGCTTTGAGTAATGCCGTCTAGTTTCAAATTTGAGAGCCGTAGCCGGATCTGGCATGAAACCTTATTGGTTCCAATAGTGATGCGCTCCTAACAACCCCCCCCCCCCAGAAACATTGAGTGTCGGTAATGCGATAATTCTTTTTATTGAAATCCAGGGCTATGCATGTTTGTGACAAGATTCGTCACCCCCCAATAATTTTTTTGTCCTATTTGCCAGTGTATTAGCTGATTCACCAATCGCAATGAGGTACCAACTGGGAAAACACCATTTTGACCAAAACAAAGGTCATTGCCAAAATGTGAAAATGGTTCAGAAACTTCAGGTAAAACTAATGGCAAAATGTTTCTTTCGTTTTTGGAAAGAGTAGACCGGGATTAGAACGTTTGTCTCTTTTCTGCTGTCTGTGACCCTGTTGGGGAGATTCGCCTTCTGTATTTGTCATGTTTACTGTTTTCACTGAGAGTGAAAGAGGATTACAAATTCCAAATTGTCCACAGAGCAGTTATAGAGGAGAAATCTTCCGATCTGGACACTAGTTCTGGTGGCCCTGCTGACAATCAAGGATTCCCTCACTTTAGAGGGATTTCTGCTAACTTCCTGTTTTGGCTTTGAGACCGGAATTAGAGGAAAATATTCCCAAAGGGACAAAGATGACAAAAAAGACAGGTGTTGTAACCCCCCACTGTATCCAAAATGAAATAAAGATTTACCTCTAGTTCTACTTTAACTGGTATTATTCAATACTATACAAATGCAAGTTTGATCGACTTGTGTTCTTCAGCCACTGAGAGACTCAGACAGGCACAAGATAGTGGGACTGAAGTGTTTATGTCTGGACATTAAAGTGGAATTCCAGTCCCCCAAATACTACTTGTTTAAACATATCTAGCAACATTTACAACATGTTAGATGTGTAGTCCCTGTAGTTTGTGTTAAAACAGTGGTCCTCAACCCTGGCCTACAGGGCCCACTAACAGGCCAGATTTTAGGTATTACCTTGGGGAGATGCAGACTAGAGTACTGCAATCACTGAGCAGAAAATTATATCACCTGGGATGTATTTCAGTTACCTTGAAAATCCGGCCTGTTAGTGGGCCCTGTAGGCCAGAGTTGAGGACCAATGTGTTAAAATATTTGACAACTAACCAGATCTCGAAAGCAGGCAGGTTCCATGTCATCTGAGCATCTGAAGCCCTCTTCTCTTGATTTCTGGGATTCGCCGCAGCTGGCTATCCAGCATGCACCACCCAATCTCGTGCCTGTGCAGTGAAGCCACTGAGTGTCTTTCTCTCTTCCTGACAGGGTGCCATAGCAATGGCGGCATCGGCAGAAGTTCCACCCCATTGCTATAGCAACCTGTCAATCATGACAATCCAGTCCTTCCGTTCGTATAATTTCTGGTCTGGAAAAAACGTGGGATTTCATCACTAGGCGATTCCTCCTGAGATACATGACACTGCTTTCCCGCTTACCTTGCAAATCACCTAGTGACGTAATGGCTTGGGCGACCTCAGCCGGAAGTGCTGCAGAAAAAAAACAAAAAAGGTATTTACAAAGGGAACAAAAAAAATTATTGCCATTTATTACAGCATTCAGGATGGGCCACACTCCTGTTCTCCCACTTTGCGGAAAACCTGTGAGGTGGAGTTCTCCTTTAAACAGATGCATAAGTTCTCTTTAAATAAAAGCAATAGTTTCACATGCTTTGATGCACTTAACTGGTTTCCTAGTTTTACATCTCAGACATCAATGACCCAGTTTTGAGCTGTTGTACACAGACCATGCTTTGCAGTATTTTACCACACAAAAATACCACAACAGCAAACCATACAATGACAGCAGAGATACAAGACAGCTGCTGTAGAAGATAAAAAAATACATAGCTCTGTAACATGTTTTCAGATCCAGGATTCTTAATTTAAATACACTGCTCAAAAAAATTAAAGGAACACTTTTTTAAATCAGAGTATAGCATCAAGTCAATTAAACTCCTTGGATATTGATCTGGTCAGTTAGATAACAGAGGGGGTTGTTAATCAATTTCAGCTGATTTGGTGTTAATGAAATTAACAGGTGCACTAGATGGGCAACAATGAATCAATCTCCAAAACAAACAGGAATGGTTTTACAGGTGTAGGCCATTGACATTTTTTTACCCACCAATCTTTTTTGATTGTTTTTCACTAGTTTTGCATTTGGCTAGAGTCAATGTCCTTACTGGTAGCATGAGACGATACCTGGACCCTATAGAGGTTGCACAGGCAGTTTAACTCCACCAGGATGGCACATCAATACGTGCCATTGACAGAAGGTTTGCTGTGTCTCTAAGCACAGTCTCAAGAGCATGGAGGAGATTCCAGAAGACAGGCAGTTACTCTAAGAGAGCTGGACAGGGCCGTAGAAGGTCCTTTACCCATTAGCAGGCCCGGTATCTGCTCCTTTGTGCAAAGAAGAACAGGATGAGCACTGCCAGAGCCCCACAAAATGACCTCCAGCAGGACACTGGTGTGTGTGACTCTGACCAAACAATCAGAAACCTACTTCATGAGGGTGGCCTGAGGGCCTGATGTCCTATAGTGGGCCCTGTGCTCACTGCCCAGCACCATGGAGCTTGATTGGCATTTGTCATTGAACACCAGAATTGGCAGGTCCGCCACTGGCGCACCGTGCTTTTCACAGAGGAGAGCAGGTTTACCCTGAGCACATGTGACAGACATGAAAGGGTCTTGCGAAGCTGTAGCAAACGTTATACTGCCTCCAACATCGCTCAGCATGAGCAGCTTGGTGGTGGGTCAGTAATGGTCTGGGAAAGCATATCCATGAAGGGACACACAGACCTCTACAGGCTAGACAATGGCACCCAAACTGCCATTGGGTGTTGGGATGAAATCCTTGGACCCATTTTCAGACCCTACGCTAGCGCAGTGGGTCCTTGGTTCCTCCTGGTGCACGACAATGCCCAGGCGAGAGTATGCAGCCAGTTCCTGGAGGATGAAGGAATTGATACCACTGAATGGCCCCCACGCTCGCCTGACCTAAATCCAATATAACACCTCTGGGACTTTGGTCCTTTAGACGCTGCCAGGTTGTACCTCCAGTCTGTTCAGGAGCTCAGTGGTACCCTGGTCCAGATCTGGGAGGAAGTACCCCAGGACACCATCCATTTTTTCAGAAAAATGGACTAGTCTGCTGCATCATTTTTTAACTTATATTTTTTGGGAGTCTTTGAATTAAGCCCTTTTTTTAGGTTGATAATTTTCATTTCCATTAAACGATGTGGCATCCTTTCGGTCCTAACACATTACCCAGTCAATATCAGTTTAGATATCCATCATGATATTTTTCCCCATTGAGATCTGATGTGTTTTCAAAGTGTTCCTTTAATTTTTTTTTTTGAGCAGTGTACATATGTGTGTATGTGTGTGTATATGTATGTGTGTGTGTGTATATATATATATATATATATATATATATATATATATAATATATAAATATTGGACCTCTTCCAAGATTCTGAAACACCTTGTGACCCGACAGATTGCTAAATATGTGTACATGTAACGGACCGTTTCAGCAGACAAGGGGTTAAAATCCGTTTAGGCGATATGCCCCTTTCTGAGAGACAGGCACAGCTACTTGCAGGACACCAAACTCCCGAACTGGATACAAAATAGCACTCCAACCTGGAACCTCACGAATAGCTGCTAGCAGACGAACAGGAAAAGCATACATCAGCTTACACTCCTAGCAATCAGTCTCCAACAGCATACAGTGAATCCCCCCAAGAACGAGACAAGGCTCCGTGTGAGGTTCAGGCAGTGGTCTGACTTAGAACTGTTTATTAAATCCACACAAACACATTATATACACTATCAGGTAATGTGAGTCTCATTGCATTAGCATATGCAGATAGATTTGTAAACAGGCACAAAATAACACTAAACTAATTATCTAGCCACCGGGCCAGAACAATGCAAGGTCATTAGCATGTAAGAATGGAACAGGAATACTTAGCACACCCGACAATAGGTGAATGCAAAGCCAACTCAGACCAAAAGCAACATTTTCATAACTTCTAAAATATGCATCACATTCAAATAAAACTTACATTTTCAGAATCAGCATACTTCAAATGCAAACATAACCAAAAATCATAGAAATCCCTCCAGGGGTTAAAAAGTTAGACGGAAGTCCTTTTCTGACCGACCGCAGGCACATTTTCATGCCCAAATACAGTCTTAAAGGGGTAAAAGCCCGTAGGTCCATAGTCATTGCAGGAGGCAAGCAACCAGGCTTCTCCAACGCCCAGTAGCGAGATTGGTCTCGTCACATTTCTCCCTTTTTCCAAACAGACTAACAGGGTATCTGACCTTCTGCCGGTCAGTGCCCTTGTTAGTCCAGCAGCCCACCCACAAAACAGAGAGAGCAGTACAGCCCACCCAAAATAACTGGTTGCTACACCTGGGTAGAAGAGAAATTTGTCCATGTCCAGGTGCCTCACCTTGGCTGTGTGAGAGACTGGCAGACTGCCTTGGTGGGTTGCTGAGTGGGCAGAGACCAGCGGTACTCTGCCCTGGTGCCAGCGCTACCACAAAAGTAGCCTGGTTGGAGACGGGTTGTTGGAGGGGGAGACCGACTGTCTCCCCTTTGGCTAAACAGCCCTGTTGCTGGGGGTCAGGACCGACTGTCCCTACCCCCTGTGCTGTGAGTGCAGAGACCACGGTCCCATCTGCACTGTTGGGGGGCTTACTGTCTCCCCCTGGTACGTTAAGCTTCTGCTGTGGGATGGAGACTGGGCTCCCAATTCCCAATAGCTCAATCTGCCGCTGGGGGACAGGACCAACTGTGTCTGCCCCCTGTAACTCAATCTGCCGCTGAGGGATGGAGACTGCGCTCCCAATTCCCTGTATATCACTCTGCCAATGGGGAGAGGGGGTAACAAGCTCCTCTCCCAAATATACTTCCAGCCCCCGGGGAGGGAGACCGACTGTCTCTGCTCCCAATACAGTGTCCTGTTGCTGGGGAAAGGAGACTGCGCTCTCTGTTTCCTGCAGGACACTCTGCTGCTGTGGGATGGAGACTGAGCTCCCAATTCCCAACAAATCAATCTGCTGCAGGGCGACAGGACCGACTGTCTCTGCCCCCTGTAACTCAGCCTGCCGCTGGAGAATGGAGACTGGGCTCCCAATTCCCAATAAATCAGGCTGCCGCTGGGGAATGGAGACTGGGTTCTCCTCTTCCCTTAACTGTACCTGCCGCTGGAGTTCCTCCCAACATGCCAGCTGGCCCTCTCTCTCTGCCCTGTCTAGCAGAGTCCCGAACACTAAGTTCTTCACGAACCGCTTGGATCTCTCCAGTGGATTGGGTCCGAAGAAGTTCAGCCGTAACCACACCATATGGTCATATTCTCTCAGAGAGTATCTGTACTCCACTGCTGGTTCCATCCTGTTGCTTTAAGGGTCGCTGTACTGAGACATGCGTTGCCCCCAACTTGTAAATCCACGGAATGGTGCCTCCTGTAGCTGTCCTTCTGGCTGTGAGAACGATCCCGCCGCTTGCCACCAAATGTAACGGACCGTTTCAGCAGACAAGGGGTTAAAATCCGTTTAGGCGATATGCCCCTTTCTGAGAGACAGGCACAGCTACTTGCAGGACACCAAACTCCCGAACTGGATACAAAATAGCACTCCAACCTGGAACCTCACGAATAGCTGCTAGCAGACGAACAGGAAAAGCATACATCAGCTTACACTCCTAGCAATCAGTCTCCAACAGCATACAGTGAATCCCCCCAAGAACGAGACAAGGCTCAGTGTGAGGTTCAAGCAGTGGTCTGACTTAGAACTGTTTATTAAATCCACACAAACATATTATATACACTATCAGGTAATGTGAGTCTCATTGCATTAGCATATGCAGATAGATTTGTAAACAGTCACAAAATAACACTAAACGAATTATCTAGCCACCTGGCCAGAACAATGCAAGGTCATTAGCATGTAAGAATGGAACAGGAATACTTAGCACACCCGACAATAGGTGAATGCAAAGCCAACTCAGACCAAAAGCAAATTTTTCATAACTTCTAAAATATGCATCACATTCAAATAAAACTTACATTTTCAAAATCAGCATACTTCAAATGCAAACATAACCAAAAATCATAGAAATCCCTCCAGGGGTTAAAAAGTTAGACAGAAGCTCTTTTCTGACCGACCGCAGGCACATTTTCATGCCCAAATACAGTCTTAAAGGGGTAAAAGCCCCTAGGTCCATAGTCATATTGCAGGAGGCAAGCAACCAGGCTTCTCCAACGCCCAGTGGCGAGATTGGTCTCGTCACATAACACAACAGATCAGCAAGACAAATTGCAAATTTCCAAAGCTGTGCAGGATTTAGGAGTACACGGAGTCACCGTTTAGGGGAAAGTGAAGGCATTGTTTCAAGCAGCAAATCAAAAACGTAAAGTGTTTTTTACCCCAGCATTTCAAATTCCTGATATATGCCTTTCTGTACCATGTGCCTGTATGAGAACGCATCCTGTTCTCTTTGTATTGCATGCTTTATGTGAAATCCCTGGTGTTCCTGCCAGTTCCTCTGCTTTCCTGTTAAAAAGTGACCCGCTAAGCAGGAGAGTTCACCATAGTCAGTTCTCTAGCAGTGCTGGGAACTCAGCCTGCTCTCCTCCAAAAATCAGACTTGTCCTTCCTTGACAGGGACTCGTCAAGGGGCCTGACCTGTGGGGGCCCCCCCCCCCCCACATGTAGGATAGTAAGAGGATGGGTGTCAGCAGTAAAGAGAGAGGATGCTGAGGAGAGTGTCCTGAAGATGATCAATAGTTCACAAAGTCATCTTAGGAAGGAGACTTAATTCTAATTCACCTTTAGTGGCAGGGTGAATCAATAGCCTGGCTGTATGTGAAGATAGAAGTCCTCCAACATTCTGCATAGTTAATTCCCATAGTTTCCCACTATTCCCTTCTCCTATCCCTAATTTATAATAAAACACAAAACAACCAAATACCCCTGGACTGATTATTAAAATGAGCCAAGGAAGGAGAACAAAAGAACTGTATGCTGGTAACTCAGGGGGACCCGAAAAGTGGGATTCTGGCAGTCCTTACGAGGGCAGTGCTACAAATGTATTTCCTAAAAACTCAGAAATCTTTTGGAATAGAATGCTTTATTCTGGTGTGGTTGATGGCCTCTACTCTGTCAGTTTGTTCCCATCTGGGATGGCAGCGTAGGTTTAAACGGTCCTCAACTTCCACCTAGTGCCAAATAAGGCGGAAAAGATTTAATCTAATAAGTGTTTACACAATAAGAATATTCTTATTGTCAGTATCTCCTCCCCTCCTTCCCTCCCCTTTATTGTTTTTCTTTCGGTTTTTATTATTGATTTTCTTATGGTTTGTTCGGACTACTCGGATGGGCATTGCATGCTACCATGTAAAAATACTAGATGTCCATTATTCTTGTATCACCTATGAAAATCTTCAAAAAAAAAAAAATGGTAAAAAAAAAAATCTTTAAAATACCATTCAGCAGGTAGAAAAGCCTTTTATTAAGGTTTAAAGGACAAAATTAAAATACAGTTCCTTTTTAAATAACGTGCTTGAGAATTGCTCAGTGCCCACCCATGAAGTGACATGCCCGTAGGGTGTATTACAGCAGAAGTGACATTTAGAAAGGAAAAAAAAGAACTATTGCCACTAAATGCTACCTCTTCTTCTCTTGCCTTTTTCTGTTTGTAACTAAAGCGGCTGGGGGTTTCTATGTGACGACATTGAACATATATGTGGTCGTGCTTTAAATTTGGTCCAGGACATCAGCCAGCATCACTGGATGGTTTTTTGACCTTCAGAAGCTGGCTAGGTACCGGACATTTGTGGTGAGGGTTTGTGGGAGAGAATCTTTGGAACAGGTGGTTGTTTTTGTTAGGCTGGCCAGGAACGGGATTGCAACATCGCTTCCCCTTTCCCCGAACCATACCAGGCCACATACCCTCAACAAGGGATGGGTACCTTGCCAGAGAGGCCCCCCTCGACAAGACACCATGTTCCCATCTTGATGCCAGACTATTCTGACTCTCATACACAAATCTACACACACACACACACTACAGCAATACATATATTTTGTATTTAAATGCATGTCATTTTTCCCACTTTATCCAAACAGGCAAACATTTGCTAACTGACAGTCGGTCAGGCACATTCTGTGTTTTCACTTCTACAGCATCTATTAATGTAAGCTTCCAACTCATGTTTAAGCTGTGCAAGCACGGCACAAAGATTGGTACCATCCTTCATGAAGAGCCGCTGGCAGATGTGCATGCATCTACCTCAGAACTGCATACAAGCAGCCCATAGAAGTGGATACACACACAGAGCGGCGCAGAAATAATCGCATGTCAAAGTTTGACGCGGGGCAAGAGCGGGTGCACAGTTCCAAGTGCAGAGGCTCTGCATTTAGATCAGTGCACTCAATCCTGCCCGCATGTCAAACTTTGACATGCAATTGTGTCTGTACAGCCAATGGGTGCACAGATCTCGGAGGTGGATGCACACACATCTGCTAGCAAATGTGCACAGAGAACCGCATTACCATGTAAAGATTTTTCTCATTTAAGCGGTGCATGGTCAGCTTAAAGCTGAATTGGAAGCTAACCTTTTTTAGAGGTGAAAATGTTTTTGTTTCACATTTTACAAAGGAAAGGACACAACAATAAAATATCCAAAGTCAACATCAAAGGCTATCGCCCAAAGCATGACTTCTACAAATCCAAACATTTGGGCTGAAGGTTGTGTCACATGAGGAGGACCAGACTAAACATGGATACCGTAAAATGAACAGGATGCATAGACATCATATGATCAAAATACCAAATATATATGTGACACTAGGGTATCCATCATCTGAGGTCGTATAATGAACAATGGAGGCGTAGCCTGGTACAACATGAACTTTTCATGAAAGAAAATAGAAGAGGAGGAAAGAGAACAAGAAATGAGAAGGAGAGGAGAGAGATGAAGGACTTAGTGATCCAGTGGGCAGAGAGAGAGAAAGCTTACATTTTTAGATATAAGTGAAAACCCAGATTAACTAGGTGTCAGGGCATACTTTTCTGTGTACAAAGCCTTTTTTTTTTTTTTTCAATCAATATAAAGAAATATTTATGTGTTTTTAAAGTGAGCATTCTTCACAAGGTTGTTGAATTTTTGAGAACTACAATGGTATAGGTTGAGTGGCTGCAATAAAAGCGTGTGTAAAGTGTACATCTTAGCCTACAATGCATTTCATATAGTTATAAATAATTTGTCCATATGAGGAGAGGAACAAATGAACTATGGGAGAGTAGAGGGTGGGCACTTTTTTTTTTTTTTTTCCCAAACCATAACATAAGACTATAAATTAACAGCTGTGTAATTGGGCAAATGCACGCATACATTATTAAAGCATATCTGCACTACTCTCAATCAACATTGACTATTTTAATACATATGCTGGTAGCATTAGTAAATATACACTGCTTAAAAAAAAATATTAAGAAACACTTTGAAAACACATCAGCTCTCAATGGGGAAAAATATCATGCTGGATATCTATACTGACATGGACTGGGTAATGTGTTAGGAAGGAAAGGGTGCCACATCATTTGATTGAAATGAACATTATCAACCTACAGAGGGCTAAAATCAAAGTGAAAAAATGATGCAGCAGGCTAGTCCATTTTGCTGAAATTTCATTGCAGCAACTCAAAATGGTACTCAGTAGTTTATATGGCCCCCGCGTGCTTGTATGCATGCCTGACAACGGATGGTGTCCTGGGGTAATTCCTCCCAGATCTGAACCAGGGCATCACCGAGCTCCTGAACAGACTGCGGTGCAACCTGGTGGTGTTGGATGGACTGACTCCCAGAGGTGTTCTATTGGATTTAGGTCAGGTGAGCGTGGGGCCAGTTCAAAGGTATCAATTCCTTCATCCTCCAGAAACTGGCTACATACTCTCTCACCACATGAGGCCAGGGGTTGTCGTGCACCAGGAGGAACCCAGGACCCAATGCACCAGCCTAGGGTCTGACAGTGGGCCCAAGGATTTCATCCCGATAACTAATGGCAGTCAGAGTGCCATTGTCTAGCCTATAGAGGCCTGTGCCTCCTTCCATGGATATGCCTCCCCAGACCTTTACTGACCCACCACCAAACCGGTCATGCTGAACGATGTTACAGGCAGCATAATGTTCTCCATGGCTTCCCCAGACCCTTTTCCGTCTGTCACACGTGCTCAGGGTGAACCTGCTTACATCTGTGAAAAGCACCGGGTGCCAGTGGCAGACCTGCCAAATCTGGTGTTCAATGGCAAATGCCAATCAAGCTCCAAGGTGCCAGGCAGTGGGCACAGGGGCCACTAGAGGATGTCCGGTCTTCAGACCACCCTCCATGAAGTCTGTTTCTGATTGGTCAGAGACATTCACACCACTGGTCTGTTTGGAGGTCATTTTGTAGGGCTGTGGCAGTGCTCATCCTGTTTCTCCTTGCACAAAGAGATACCTGTCCTGTTGATGGGTTAAGGACCTTATACAGCCCTGTCTAGCTCTCCTAGAGTAACTGCCTGTCTCCTGGAATCTCCTCCATGCTCTTGAGACTGAGTGGTGGGAGACATGGGTTTCCACAGAACTTTTTTTAGGGGGGGGGGCATAATTTTAAGGTCACCCAATGTCATGAAGGGGAAGGACTTAGTGCTGATCCTGTTCCCTTTAAAGCATGTTAAAGTGCTTGTGCTGTTTAATTTGGCCCCTTCTATCACCTAAAATACCTGGCTGATCCTGCCTTGCTATGTCCTCCCCTCTGTAAACTGACCACGGTATACCATGGCTGCTGACCCCTTACACTGTGGTCAGTTTTCGTGCCTCCGTCATCCGCAGCCCTCCTGTCCTCCTCTGTCCTTTCTCCCCCCTCCCTCCCTGCCTGTGTGCTCCTGTGTCAGTGCCCCTCCCTTCCTGCTGCTGTAGTTTCATTTAAAGTTTCATATCCTGTCTACATTCGGTTTAATAATCCTGTGTGCCCCTGTGTCTGTGTTTTACAAGTTTTCAGAGCGCCACTCGCTGCTCACGTGACCCACCGCCTCTCTCCTCCTCCCCTCCCAACCGACGTCAGTGAGGAATCCTCTGCCCCTCCTGCATCAGGCAGCTGTCAGATGGGGAGAGGAGAGAGCCGATGAGTCACGTGAGCGGCACTCGGACCTCTGAAAACTGGTAAAGAACTGCTTATTTTTTTAAAACACAGACATACAGGCAGGATTATTAAACAGACCCGACAGGACGGTATAAAGTGGCTTAACAACCGCTTGAAAGGGGGAAGTTGAGATTCCGGGGGAGGGCATTTGCCCCCCCTTGCCCCTACCTGCGGACGCCCATGGTGGGAGACACAGCAAACCTTCTGGCAATGGCATGTATTGATGTGCCATCCTAGAGGAGTTGGCCTGCCTGTGCAACATCTATAGGGTCCAGGTATGGTCTCATACTACCAGTAATAATACTGACTCTAGCCAAATGCAAAACTTGTGTAAAAACAGTCAGAAAACATGAGTAGGGGGAAAAAATCTGTGGCCTCCACCTGTAAAACAATTCCTGTTTTGGAGGTTGTTTCATTGTTGCCCATCTAGTGCATCTGTTAATTTCATTAACCCCAAAGCAGCTGAAGCTGATTAACAACCCCCTTTGCTACTTAACTGATCAATATCCCAAGAATTTATATGACTTGATGCTATACTCTGATTATAAAGTGTTCCTTTAATTTTTTTGAGCAGTGTATATAGCAGAGTTGTAAAAAAAAAAAAAAAAGTTTACATTTCTTTAATTATTTCCTGGTTTCCAGGCCTAGGCAAATAATGTCATACATCCCCAGGAGTCTTCAGGAGGTGAGGAAGGGCTTTCTCGGCTAAGCACACCCTCCTCCCTGCATGCCTGAACTAAGGGCAGATGGATTCCAGAAATTAAACGCTTCATGATATGAATCCTCTGCCTTTTAGGCTTGGTTCATACCTATGCAGGTTGCAGTTTGCATATTCAAGGTTCATTTTGCGTTTTTCAATACACATATTTGATCCGTTGACGTCTATGGAACCAAACCCCAGGAAAAAGTCCCTGGCCCTTTCTATAAAATGCACTGATGCAGATCAAACGCAAGGCCCGTGAGATGAATTCGGCCCACCTGGCCATCTCATGTGGCCCTTGCACCCAGTTTTGCAGCCGGAATGTAGGGTAACTCCATTCCACCACTTCTGGCTCTCACCCTCCTCTCCCTGCAGTACTTGTAAACACTGAAGTCTTCTGTGTTTACAGGGGACAGCTTTGTTCTTAGTGGCTCCCAGATCTAACAGATCCTTGCAAGCACTCACGGCAGGGACAGATTTACAGAATCTCGGAGAGAGAGAACAATCTCCCTGCAATGCAAGGCAAAGCCACCTATGCAGGGAGGTACTAGAGCTGGGCCAGGTAGAAAAGAGTAGAGATATGGAAACCCTCTTTTTTTTCTTTTTTTTTCTTTTTTGGGGGGGGGGGGGTGGGTTTGGAGTTGCACACTAGGCATAGCGCACCACTAAACCCTGCACTCTGTACACAGTGCACCCCTAAACTCTGTAGCGCATATGGGGGAGGCCTCCTTCGTATAGGCGGTTTACATCCAAACGGAGGGAGCATTGTCACAGAAGAGAGGCTAAACCTGTGCGGCTGGCCAGATAAATCCGGCAAAGTAAAGGGTAAAAATAAAAATCTTCTTTCAATAGTTATAGCCAGTTGAGCATTTGAGGAACAGAAATAGAATGCTGCCTTACCTTAGGGGAGGTGACTCCTTTTTATATAGTATAACCAGTGCTGATTTGGGGTGAGGGGCGGAGCCTATACCCTTACATGTATGCTGTCATGGTTGTGTCAGGAAAAGGCTTATCTTGTGCATAGAAAGCGTTAGGATAAAAAACCTTCTGACTTTACAACCCCTTTCATGGCTGTTAGGTTATTGGCCTAAAAAAACATTGTGTAAATAGAAGTTCTAAAGAGAACTAATGAAAATAATTGCTCCAGGTTCCTTTCTGTGCTGGCCACTTTTTTGAAGAACTAAAGCTGTCCATACACTAGTATATATTCAAATGAATGTTTGTTTGTATAAACATTCATATAAAAATTATCAGTACATTAGATGACTTGACAAAAATGTTTAAAATTCTTAAAAGTATAATTAAATGCTTTATTAGTTTTGGATAGAGTGGAGAGAGATTAGAATGCTTGTCAGTTTTTATTGGTGTCTGTGCCCTCATTGGGGACAACCCAAATTTTGTGGATAGGGAAATAACTTAAAATAACATAAAATACATAAAAATAAAAAATAATAATCTTGAATGATGTAGGAGGAGGACAAGGACCATATGGAGTAGGAGGTTGAGGTGGCGGTGGATATGGCGGTGTAGGTGGAAGCGGCGGTGGAGGAGGAGGACAAGGGAAGCCAACACTGGTTTTGGTTTTTAATTTAACTTTTTTTTATATGAGGGTACATCCCAAAAGAGTAAAGCCCCGTACACACGTACCGATGGTCGGCTTACAAATGTTCCTCTTTTCTCCCCGGGATGTCGGTGTCTGCTGAAAAGTGCAAAGACAGCACAAGGACAGCACAAGAATTTTGTCCGCCGACTGCAGAAGTGATGTCATGTAATGGTTAACTTTCCCTGTGTTTTCTATTTTCTGAGCATGCCCAGTCTTGCAAATCTGCGGTCTGTCGGCCGAATTGTGTACTGACAGGCGAACAATCGTCCGTTCTGGTGTCGGCATACAAATATTTTCATGTTTGCACGAAAGACTTTTGTCCGCGGATTGTGCGCAGACATCTGTCGGAGGCACCATACTAACACGCGTACAATCGGCAGATCCTTCGTCCACCGACGTTTGTATGCCGACGATCGGTACGTGTGTACGGGCCTTTAGAAAGATCAAATACAACAATGGCTGGGTAAGGCCGGTATACATGTCTATTCTGCACAAGGTACGGACAAGTCCTGTGGGATCCATGCCTGGTTCATTTTAATGAACGTGAGTTTGTCCACATTGGCTCTGGACAGGCGGCTGCGCTTGTCTGTGAGAACGCCCCCAGCCGTGCTAAAGACATGTTCAGGTAATACACTGGCTGCAGGGCAGGCCAGCACCTCCAAGGCATAAAGGGCAAGCTCAGCCCATGTGCCCAACTTGGAGACCCAGAAGTTAAAGGGGGCAGACCCATCATTAAGTACGTCTAGGCGTGTGCACACATACTGCTCCACCTTGCTAGTGCTGGGTCGTGGGGCTGCTGGTGGAGCTCCTGTTGCAAGGAGAGGACGTGGTCGATCTGTGCCAGCTACACGCACAAGGGAAACACCTTTCTCAGCTGCGAGTAGGCGACAGAACCTGCAGCAGTATTTGGCAGGGCCTAATGCGCCTCTACAAATGTTGAGGCCAGAACAAGTACAGGCGATAGTAGATTGGGTTGCTGACAGTGCCTCCAGTTCCTTCACATTGTCTCCCACCAAGTCTTCTGCTAAAGGTCAGAGTTAGCACCTGCAGCCGATATCTTTCACCTCACCCCTTGCAAATCCGCCAAGCAGTCTGAGCCCCATGTCATGCAGCAGTCTCTTCTTCTTTTTGATGACTCTGTTAGCATGGTTTCCCAGGGCCATCCACCTAGCCCTGCCCCAGAAGTGGAAGAGATTGAGTGCACCGATGCCCAACCACTTATGTCTCAAGATGAGTACATGGGAGGACCATCGCAGCACGTCTCGAATGATGACGAAACACAGGTGCCAACTGCTGCGGAATTCCGAATTGTGGAGACCGACAAGGAGGGCAGGGATGAAGACTGGGTGGAAGATGATGTGGAGGACGATGAGGTCCTCGACCCCACATGGAATAAACGTCATGCAGGTGACCTTGGAGGAAGAGGCGGTGGTCGCACAGAGCCACCACCACAGCAGAAGAGGGAGCAGGGTGCAAAAGCGGAGCAGCCGTGCCCTAGACACTACGCCTGCTACTGCCCAACGCAGCAAGGGACCGAGCACACCAAAGCCAGCTCAAAGGAGTTCCCTAGCGTGGCAGTTCTTCAGACAATGTGATGATGACAGGACACGAGTGGTTTTGCTGTGCAATCAGAGCCTGAAGCGAGGCATAAACCTTCTCAACCTGAGCACAACCTGCATGACCAGGCATCTAAGTGCAAAGCACGAGCTGCAGTGTCGTAGACACCTCAAAAACCCTGAATGCCAGCATTTCAAAATTCCTGGCCTTTGAAATGCTGTCATTCTGGCTGGTGGAGATGCAGAGTTTTAAAAGCCCTATGGCGGTGGCTGTCCCACAGTATGTTGTGCCCAGCCGCCACTACTTTTCCAGGCAAGCCATCCCTTCCCTGCACAACCAAGCGGGTGACAAAATCAGGTGTGCACTGCGCAACGCCATCTGTGGCAAGGTCCACCTAACTACGGATACGTGGGCCAGTAAGCACGTTCAGGGACGTTATATCTCCATAACAGCACACTGGGTAAATGCAGTGGCGGCTGGGCCTGAGGCGGATAGCAGTTTGGCGCATGTCCTTCCAACATCGAGGATTGCAGGGCGCTTCCATTTGCCTCCTGTTCCTAACTCCTCCTACTCCGCTTCCTCATCCTCTACCGCCTCCTCATCTGGTCAACGTAACACCTTCACCACCAACTTCAGCACAGCTAGGGGTAAACGACAGCAGGCAGTTTTAAAACTTGCCTGTTTGGGGGAAAAACCCCACACCCTGCAGGAGTTGTGGAGGAGCATGGAACAGCAGACCGATGAGTGGTTGGTGCCAGTGAGCCTCAAGCCCGGCCTGGTGGTGTGCGATAATGGTCGAAATCTCGTAGCAGCTCTGGGCATAGCCGGTTTGACGCACATCCCTTGCCTGGCGCATGTGCTGAATTTGGTGGTATAGAGCTTCCTTAAAAATTCCCCTGATATGTCAGAGCTGCTGCAGAAAGTGCGGACCGTCTGTGCGCACTTTCAGCGTTCTCACCCTGCTGCTGCTCGACTGTCAGTGCTGCAGCGTAACTTCGGCCTTCCCGCTCACTGCCTCATATGTGACATGCCCACAAGGTGGAACTACACCTTGCACAGACTTATTGATTGACTTATTGACTTATTTATTGATAAGCCGAATAGAACAACAGTATCCAATGGGTGTATCTCACTGTTACATATGCAGACTAGCCCGAAATTACATTTTTTTTTTTCCCCCTAAATGGGTTTTTATTGATAAGCGGAATACAACAACAGTATCCAATGGGTGTATCTCACTGTAACATATTCAGACTAGGCTGCAATTTCATTTTATTTCCCCTAAATGGGTTTTTATTGCAAAGCAGAATACAACAGCTGTATCCAATGGGTGTATCTCACTGTAACGTATGAATGAAATTTTTTTATTTTTCCCTTTTAACCGCTTCCCCACTGCTCACTGTGCTGCTACTGCGGCACAGTGGCTCGTTATCGTCTGGCGACGTAGGTCTACATCACCAGACATTCCCCTCTCTCGGCGGCGTGCGCGCGCTGCTGGAGGCTCGCTCCCGCTGTTTTTAGTCACAGCGGGAGTCGGGCCAGGGGAGGAGAGGCGGCGATCGCCGCTGCTCTTCCCCGATCGTCTGGGAATCTAGTTTGGAGATCCGCCCACTTGTGTAAACAGAGCGGGCGGATCTCCTAAGTGACAAGGAGTGACAGATTTCAGTGTTCAGCATAGCTGAACATGCGATCTGTCCTTGTGTCACTAAGTCACCTCCCCCCCACATGTTAGTAAGCACCAGGCATACATTAACCCCTCCCTCTCCAATAAAATTAACCCCTTCCCTGCCAGTGTCATTTTTACAGTAACAGTGCATATATATAGCACTGATTACTGCAGTAATGTCACTGGTACCCCCAAAAGTGTCAAAAATGTCAGTCAAGGGTCCGATCTGTCCGCCGCAATGTCGCAGTTCCGCAAAAAAAAAAAAAACGCAGATCGCCACCATTACTCGTTAAAAAAAAAAAAACACCAAAAATGACAGAAATCTTTCCCTTTGTTAGTAAACGCAATAACTTTTGCGCAAACCAATCAAAATACGCTTATTGTGATTTTTTTTTTTTTTTACCAAATATAGGTAGCAGAAAACAAATTGGCCAAAAATTTTAAAAAAATTCGATTTTTACATTTTTTTGGGGGGGAATTTCATATAAAAAAATGTTAGAAATATTGTTATTTTTTCAAAATAAACGCTCTTTTTTTGTTTATAGCGCAAAAAGTAGAAATCGCACAGGTGATCAAATACCACCAAAAGAAAGCTCTGTTTGTGGGAAAAAAAGGACGTAAATTTTGTTTGGGTACGGCATTGCACGACCGCGTAATTGTCAGTTAAAGTCGCACAGCGTCGAATCGCAAAAAGTGGCCCAGACGTAAGACAGCAAAATCCTCCGGTGGTAAAGTGGTTAATTGGTGATTTTTGAAGAGCAGGTTTGAACAGCAGTGTCTAAACGCTGTATGACAGTGTCACAGTAAAGTATGAATGAAAAATAATTGTCCCCTTAGTTGGTGCTTTTTGAAGAGCAGATTAGAAAAGCAGTGTCTAAATGCTGTATGTCAAAGTAAAATATGAAGGAAAAAAGTTTTTTCTTTTTTAAATCCAGATTAAGCAGACACATATGCACTGAGCTTGCATTACATGGCCGCTACACGCTGCATGCCTAACAATACAGTCCAGGTTCGCTCAACCCTACACTTGAGAAGTATGTCATTCACTACATGAACAATGACCCTAATATTTACCCAAAACATCACACAATGGTTAGATAATGAGGTAAAGCTGACTCAAGGCTGATGCCATCTAGACGAGGTTATCATTAACATGCTAATTAACTCAGCGCACTTAAATCAGCCTGGATGATCAGACTGCCGGCAACAAGGCTAAAACAAAAAAAATACACATTATTATAAGTGTAAATAAGCATAATTAACAATGTGTGGAAGACAGGTGGTTGAGATATTAGCATCTGCTATGAGTCTGACTGTGTGAAGCAGTCTTTTATTGGCAATAGGCAGCTAGGTCTAGAGTCCCAGAGTCTTCATATATTCTTTGAGATATATTGTTGACAAATATTACTGCCCCATTTGAGTAATCCAAACCATATTCTCAGTGTCCATTAGGTCCATCATTTTCTTGGCCACCCTGTGCCCCTAATAGACACAGGGTGATTTACACATAATAGGGGCCTAGGAAGCTGAGAGAGGGATTTCTCAACCTCTCAAAGGTAAGCTGGGTTCCATGGGCCCCCCCAACCAAAGTGACTCCCATCACACCAATTAATCCTCAAACCGCACCCCTGTGGGTTTAATTGATCCTTGAGTCTGGTTGGAATTGACCCACCTATGTGTATATATACATCCAACCATCCAGAACCATTTAGTCCAAAGGGGAATCCTGAGGAATATGGTGTTTGAGGGACAGATATCTGTTCACTTGATTGGCCACTTAGTGTTTACCTGCACTATATGCCCAGTTTTAGTATTAACATGATACCATTGATTTACCTTTATACAGGTTCGAGAGGGAACCATTTAGCGGGGATATGTTTTTATATATGTTTTTATATATGTCTTGTTATATGTGTATTTGTGGATTTTGTATTCAAGTCCAATTAAAGATGATGACCCTTTTATATTAATGGCAGTTGTCTCACACCTTTTTTCTATCAAATAGTTTTGTACATACTTTTGGTATATATATATATAATTGGTATATATTTTGAATTTTAAAGAGAGGGTTGAGCTTAAATCCATTGGGTGATGTTTGGAGATTGTATATGCAATAGTGGAATAGTTCCCTTCTTTTAGCTTGTGACTGCATACCTTGTAGGACTTGCTTGGTGTTGGTGCTTTTGTGTTCACGAGAATGGGCCATGCTAAGGTGCGATCTGTCACCCGCTGAGTCCTCTGGGCACAGTGGATGACTGATTACTATACCAGCCAGCTGTCAGTGTCATGTTATCGCTATGACCAATCACAGCAGACCACATGACAGTTGTAAACAATGAATAGCTTCCATTCATGCCATTCATTGTATGCAATCACAGCCCATTTGTACCATGTTATTAGCTGTGAGCAATAACAGCTAGACAGTGTCTACACAATGTCATCCAGTAAAAATATTTGTAAAAATATTTGCTTATAGCAGTGAAATTCACTGCTATAAGCAAACCGTATGTAAAAAAAATAAAAATAAAATCCTGATAAACTCCCTATTGGTACAGTGTTACTATGGTAACACTGTATTGCTCTGGTCATAGTATGTAGTATTAAAAAAAAAAAAAAAAGTACCCCCCTTTTTCTTTTTTACATTCTGTCACTAGTCTGTGTCCCTGGTCACCGCCACACCAGTTATAGGATGACGCTGTACTGCATTGGTGACGGTATGTAAAAAAAAAAAAGTGCCGTGCCTCTTGCTAATTACCTCAGAATGTCCACTTTCCAAAAAGGGGTCATTTGGGGGTTGTTTGTACTGTCCTGCCTCAAGAAATGAGGGTACATCAAGATTGATAAATTTTCAGATATCTATCATAGTTTGTGGATTCTAACTTTCCTACCGAGTACCAACTAAATATTATACACTAATTTTGGGTTATTTTCACCAAAGAAATGTGGCCTAAATTTATGAAAAAAAAAAACCCAGAAACAAAGCATTTTATTTTTTTTATGTTTTGCCCTTTTTTTTTGTTTATTTAGCAAAAAAAAAAAAAATAGGGGTGATTAAATACCACCAAAAGAAAGCTCTATTTGTGTGAAAAAAATTATTTCAGAAGGGTACAGTGTTGCAAGACCCTGCAATTGTCATTTAAAGTGGGACAGCGCTGAAACCTGAAAATTGGCTTAAGCAGGAAGGGGGTAAAAGAGCCTGGTACTGAAGTAGGTAAATGAAGTTGAAATCTAACAGCAGGATTAACCGGTAAAATAAAATAAAAAAGCGAAGTTTTAAGGGGAACTCAGGAAAAAAAGACAGTTTTGTAATAATAGCAATAGACTATATCATACATGTCGTAATTTCAGATTTTTCCTTTAGCAACATTTTACCATCCAAGTACACCCCTTGGCTATAACCCCAAAGTGCAATTGTAAAAAAAAAAAAATTAGTCAGATAGTCTTTGCTTTCTTTTGTATATTTGTACAGTTTTCATCATATTTAGAAAACCTCAAAATGTATAGATTTGCTAGTATATGCTGCCATTTTCTCTTTGTATAGAATTCTTGTATAGTCAATATTGTTTGTTTCTCTGTTCCATATAAGATTCTGTATGTAGCCACAGCTGAGCTTTACCAAGCTGAAAGCACCCCTATGCTTCAGTAGCAAAGAGGAAAAGCAAATACTTGGTTTGCATGTTCTGGCTAGAGGACGACTGCTTCATACTAAGAAGGAATTCACACAAAACTATGAAAATCTCTAGTGTATTATTTATTTGCATGTCCCACATAATCTGCTTCCTGAAAAACCTGTATTCTGCTAATCACTGTGGGACTATAGAACTATTTCTAAAAAAAGGGCTTCTGTCTGGTGAAAGCAAGGTTATTTATTTAAATCTGCAGAAATTGTCTGGTTCATTATGACATGACCAGCAACTATCTCAAAAAAATACTTTATTCCTGCAGTAGCTTTGTGATTAACATTGAGGTCCCCAATGTGAACTATAATACAGGGCCCATGAACTTCAGTCACATGCCCGAAGCCAACATGGCCACAATCTGGCCTTGTTTGATAACTAAAAGCGAAACTACGCTGCATGTGAGCACCACAAAACAAAAACGCTATTTAATTGATTTTTTAATATTCAAAGCAAACTCTCCCATCTGCCCAAATCTCCACGCTTTATTTTGCCAAGAAATCACTTTGAAAAACACCCCCTAGCAGAGGGGCGTCAAACTCAATTTTTACTACATACAGAGTGCAGGGCTCAGGATTACGCTACCTACAGAGTGCAGGGCTCAGGATTACGCTACCTACAGAGTGCAGGGCTCAGGATTACGCTACCTACAGAGTGCAGGGCTCAGGATTACGCTACCTACAGAGTGCAGGGCTCAGGATTACACTACCTACAGAGTGCAGGGCTCAGGATTACGCTACCTACAGAGTGCAGGGCTCAGGATTATGCTACCTACAGAGTGCAGGGCTCAGGATCACTCTACCTACAGAGTGCAGAGTTTAGAGGATACTGGTCTCTCTTCCCTGGTGAGTTGTGGCCCCACACTATTTGGTTAGTCTGGCACACTGTGTAGGTTTTGTTTCCCTTGCAAAACGTTGGCATTGTTGTCAGGTTGCCCCCATCTAAGATGCCTCCTTTTCTATCTGTACTGTGGGCTGCCCTTTCCAAATGGATGTGTGGATGGGGATGGCGACCGGCAGACTTGCGGTCAACAGGGAGCAGCAAGGTGGCATTGGGATAGCTTCCAGCTCGCAGTAGTAGTGACCGGGAGCCCTGGGTGGCTGCCTGGGGGTTTATTGGTGTCCACCTGTTCAGGAATAGAGCCTCTTCCATCACCTTAAAGCCAGCCAGGGATGTGTACTGTACAGGTAGGTAAGCTAAATCATAGGCTGTCATGGTTTTTCATGATTATTATGCGGATAATATGTCTGGCTGCCAAAGTAGGGTAACTTGCTATTATAGTTCTGTTTGTTTCATTATTGCCTCACTGGTTTTGTTATGTCTGCAGTACTGCTAATGCATGGCCTAATATTCAGGTGTTGCTGTGCAAAGTTGAGTCTTTCCTATAAACTCAGCAATGCCTGCAATGCCTGGCTCCGCAGGCTGGATTACTGTTTAATGCTCTAATACCTGGGTTTGCTGTTTTTAACCTTTGCAGACTAGTGGCAGGCATCCCAACCTGCAAAAACTAATTTCAGGGAGGTGGCAAACTCATTTCAGGGAGGTGGCACTCCACGCCGCCGCTGCCCCCCTCCCCTCTCGCGCCCCCGCACTAATTTTAACACAACTAGAGGATGATCAAATGAAATGGAATCAGTATACAGAGGTTTACTTCTTCTGAGAGATAGTAAAGGAACACTCTAACCACCATGACTACTTCAGTGATTTGAAGTGGTCATGGTCAGGGCCGGGACATGGGGTGGGTAGGAGGGGCGGCTGCCCTGGGTGCAATGGGTTATTGCAGGGATGGGGGCGCTCTGACCCTAACCCTAAGGTAAGGAGGGGGCACAGTTTGACATATTTGCCCTGGGCGCTGGATGACCTTGTCCCGGGACTGGTCATGGTGGTAGGAGTCAGAAACACTGCACATGCTGGAATATTTACAGTTATGTGCTGGGGGCTAGTTGCACCCCTAGCACATATGATATGGCAGCCAGAAAATGTATGAACAAGGACATGACAAATTATGACAAAACACAACTAGTTTATTAAAAAATCATATTGCAACAATTTACACACGCCAAAGCACATATCCTTTTTACTTATTTTGCAAGACTGCTGGCGTGGTTAATGCTGGTGGTTACTGCTGGCGGGTAGTGTTGGGGGGTAATGCTGGCGTGTCGGCATCGCCCGCTGTGACAGTTTTTTTTTTTTTTTAATTTGAATCACCGGGTGCCTGCCGTCACACAAAGTCCGGCCTCCTGGATCGGCTCCTTTTGATAGACAGCACACTGGTCCAATGCCCGGGATGTGTGCAGTCTATCATAGGAGCCAATCCAGGAGGGGGAACTTTGTGTGACGGCAGGCGCCCGGCAATTTAATCAAAGCTGTCACAGCGGGCAATGCCGACCTGTTTGATGATCCAGCTGGCTCTCCTCGTCTTTCTCTCTCTGATTCCCCGCACTGGTGAAGCTGCATTGCTGGGCACTGGTAAGGTGGGCTTCTTAGCTGGGCAATGGTCAGGCAGGCTTCTTAGCTGGGCAATGGTCAGGCAGGCTTCTTAGCTGGGCAATGGTCAGGCAGGCTTCTTAGCTGGGCAATGGTCAGGCAGGCTTCTTAGCTGGGCAATGGCCAGGCAGGCTTCTTAGCTGGGCAATGGCCAGGCAGGCTTCTTAGCTGGGCAATGGCCAGGCAGGCTTCTTAGCTGTGCCCTGGTCAGGCAGGCCATTTGACACTCTTAGGGATCTACTTTTCCCCGAAAAACCAGCAACTAAGACTTTGGCAGAGCTCCTGACACTGTTAGGGAATCACTTCCAGCCTAAACCACTAGAGATTGCAGAGAGATTCAGGTTCTATCAGCGGCAGCAACAGCCGGGTGAAGATATTAAGGCTTATGTGCTCGCCCTTCGCAGACTAGCCTCAACCTGTTCTTTTGGGGAGTTTTTACCGACTGCACTGAGGGATAAGTTTGTCATGGGACTAAATAGTGAGTCTAGCCAAAAGAGACTGTTAACAGAGAAAGACCTTACCCTTACAAAGGCAATTGAGATAGCTTCAGTGATGGAAATGGCTGTGAAAGATACAGAGGCATTGAACCCCCAGAGCAGAAGGGAAGAGGTTAAAGAGGAAGTTTTTAGAACAGCAGTCAAGCCAACTGCAGCAAAATATTCACAAGCCAGGAGTTTCAGAGTTTCCTGACTGCCCACAACATCAAACACAAGTTGACAGCACCTTACCACCCGGCTACAAATGGTCAAGCAGAAAGGTTTGTACAGACCTTCAAACGCTATTTCAAAGCTACTGTGGCTACAAGTAAACAGTCCCTGTCACCCCAGCAGCTGGACTCCTTCCTTTCTGCTTACAGAACCACACCACATGCAACCACTGGGAAAACTCCAGCTGAACTTCTTTTGGGTCGGCAGCCATGGACTGTTTTGGAAATGCTCCGCCCTCAAACGGTCCAGGAACATGTACGGCAGTCCCAAGACAAGAGGGTCGAACACTACGAGATTCCCGGTTTACAGCCCAGCAAAAGGTATGGGCTCATTCTTATGGCGCTTCCAACACTCGTTGGCTTCCTGCTATCGTCGCAGAGACTGTGGAACCCAAAATGTATAGGGTCTGCCTGGAAGATGGTTCCATTTGCAGACAGCATGCGGACCAATTGCGTCCTCGTTCTCAGCTGCCCGAATCCCTGACATCGGCTGCACCTCCAGTGTCTCAAGGATCTGCTCCTATCGGATCAGGAGGCATTGAGACTGATGCTTGGGGGGACTCTGAACTTTTGAACTCAGCTCCAAAAGAGCCCTCCAGCCCTGGTCCAGAGGTCTGTTCACCCTCTGAGCAAGGGAATCCCCTCTTGGCCCCGCCGGTGTCCATTCCGGCCAGCCCTGCTTCCTCCAGCCCCGAGTCGCTGGGTGCCCGTCCTCAACTACGCTGTCGCCCCCCTGACCGGTTTCAGCTGCAAGACTGGTTACGAGACTATCGACTGGCCCGCCGAAAGTGATCTGCTGCTATTTTCTCCCCGTAGTGTCCCTGGAAGTTTTTCTCACATCTGGACGCGGAAGAAGCCATGTAAATCTCCTGAGTTGGAGGACTGCATGGGACAATTATTAGTTACTGTTTTATGCCTGTTCTTGTTTTGTTGTGTTTTTTTTTTTTTTTTTTTTTTTTTTTTTTTTTTTAGGGATGGATGGAAGGTGCTATACCTGAAGGGTTTCACATGTATTGTTTCTTTAAGGCTGGCTCCACCCAGAAGTGATGACAAGGGTCAAGGGGCAGAGTGGCCATCTTAGAGACATGCAAGGGATGCATTGAAATACAGAGCTGTCCTGTAATGCATGTTAGGAGTGTACAGTGAGTCCTGAATAAACAACCGTTGTTCCAGATCAGAGTCCTGTGTCTCTCACAACACGGAGAATATGACCCTTCCAAGCTGTGCCCTGGTCAGGCAGGCTTCCAAGCTGTGCCCTGGTCAGGCAGGCTTCCAAGCTGTGCCCTGGTCAGGCAGGCTTCCAAGCTGTGCCCTGGTCAGGCAGGCTTCCAAGCTGTGCCCTGGTCAGGAAGACTTCCAAGCTGTGCCCTGGTCAGGCAGGCTTCAAAGCTGCGCCCTGGTCAGGCTTCTTAGCTGTGCCCTGGTCAGGCAGGCTGCATTGCTGGGCAATGGTCAGGCAGGCTTCATAACTGTACCCTGGTCAGGCTGCATTGCTGGGAATCGGTTAGGCACTCTGCATTGCTGGGCACTGGTCAGACAAACCCCTTTTATCATTTGTATTGTTGCTCTTCTCCTTAGCCTTGTTTTTTAGTAGCCTTTTGAGTATTATTGAAAACACACACGGAAATTGCATGGAATTCTTTGCAGTGCGATTTGCGCCAATTTTTTTTTAGTATTGACACAAATTGCACCACAAAGTATTGGTACTTGGTATTGGCAATAAAAAAACAGTATTGGTGCAACCCCAATATATACCTTAGACTGAAACCTTATTTGAGGGTATGCTGCGAATATGCACACTGTCAGTTTCTTGGGGAAAAGTGACCAATGGATGGATGGGTAGAATATTGGAGCACCTTTTATAAGATATCTCTGCAAATTTTATGCAACTGATCCACTTGAAGATGGAACTTACAATATCAACTTTTTTTATTTAAGAAATTCTGAAGATGATGAAGTTGCCTTTAGAAATGTACTGTTCAGTGTTCACACTATTGTCTGATACTGTGTGGAAAACCAGAGCGGAGTTCAGCTTGTGTGAGCCAAAAATCTTAAGTGATTGATGACGTGAGCACGCACAATAGATGACTATTACCCAGTACACAGAAGGAGGAAGTGGCAAGGCTGGAAGCCAAGATGTGGCCTGCCGAATTGCTATGAAATTTACATGCATGGCACTATAATAAAACAATTGGAATGATGATTTTAATATTTAAAAATACTGGTGAAGAAATGTCACTCACAAACAGCATAGCCTGGTTAAAAAGAATCTATAGTTTGTCCATTTCGAGCATAGAAACAGGTTTGCTGCATAGCCACCATCCCACAATCCCTGGGTGTCAGTCTAGCTTTCTGCAGATGAAAGCTAGCAATAAGATCTGACATGTGCAGAGCAATAACAGAGATCACTATTTCATCCCATTAGCGCTACCACAGAGCAAATGGCAAGGCATGGATTGGATATTGTGTGGGCTAGAACAAGCGGTTCCCCCATCTCTTTAGTGAATAGGGACAAGTTAGGTGAATGAATGCATGGACACAGGGGAATCGATCAGCCATAACACCACAATCTGCATCTACATCATGTGAGCCCATCAATGCAAGGCAAGGCAAACAAACGACACAGATAATAGAAGTACACTAATACCTAGTTTAAAAACCCAAAAACATTTGAAAGTGTTCATTACCTTTTAAAATAAGGGTGCCCCATAGTAACTAGGTGGAAAACTTCAAATAATGTTGGGAGGAGTTGAACTCTTCCAGTTAAAGTGGTAGTAAACTCTGTTACACCACTTACACCTACAGGTAAGCCTAAATTAAGGCTTACCTGTAGGTACTGTGAATATCTCCTAAATTTGCACTGTTTAGGAGATATTCAGGGTGCATGTAGCCGATGAGGTCAACTGCACAAAGGCTCTGAAGGTTAAGCGCACATAGTGGAAACTGCAGCTCCCACGCGCATGCGTGGGAGTGACGTCATCTCGCTTCTGGCCACTCATGTAGCCGGAGGCAGCAAACCCAAAGGAGATTGAGGAAGATGTCAGCCCTCTCCGTGGTGTCAGCGCGGCACTGGATTCAGAAATGCACTCACGAGGCTATGGGCAGCTGCAGTTAAACTATTGCAACATAGAAATACTTTAATCGTTTCTGGTTTGGGTTATATGCTACAGCAGCTCCTGTGTGTATGTAAGGTCATGAGGCTGTTCTGTGTAAATCCCCATTTATATAACATCACAGCCCTCCAAGTCAGAAAGTACCTGACTGTAACCAACTAACTCTGTAGTAAAGAATAAGCTCTAAATAAATCTATATACAATTTCAGACAGTAAAGGGCAGCAGATCCCTACACTTTCAACATAAAAGCATTGTTCCAGGGAGAAGACAAAGTCCGATCTATAGTATCGACCTGGATTTAAAAGCATGATGTAATTGGAGGTATTAAAGCCTTTTTTTTTTTTTTTTTTTTATTTAAATAACAAACATGTCATACTTACCTGCTTAGTACAATGCCCAAAACCCACAGAGCAGCCTGGATCCTCATTTTTTGGGTCCCAGGCTAGCGCTTCTGGCTCCTCCCTCCTGCCGAGTGTCCCCACAGCAAGCAGCTTGCTGTGAGGGCACCCAAGCAGGCGCGCTCCCAACCCACGACTCGGTGTATCCATTTACACACGGAGCCGCAACTTGGCAACGCCCCCTCCGTCTCCTAATTGGCTCACTGGTTGTGAGTGACAGCAGCAGGAGTCAGTTACTCCCGCTGCTGCCAAACCCAATCAGGAGTGCAAGTCCCTAGAGAGGCAAGGCACTCGTGGATATCCCTGGATTGATAAGGGGCTCAGATAAGCATTAGCGAGGACTGGGGGGGGGGGGCAAGGAAAAATGTGTTTAGTGATGCCTGTTTATCACTTAACAGGAGGAAAATAAAGTAGAGAACCATTCTCAAATATGTGACCGCTATGCAATACCATTTTTGGACCACTGAATAAAGTCAGGATGGATAAAGAGTTCCTGGAGCTTGGGATAATTCCACGGGGAGGTCTTATGTGGGAAAGGACTAAAAAGATGAAAGCGCACCCTCAGGCCTTATCCAGGCTAGAAGGGAAATTGTCTGCTGGAGATCTGCCATTACAATTTTTAAACATAACAATGTATTGTCTGTGAGGGCCTGGGATGATCTTTTAATTGCTGCCAATTAAAGCAGTGGTGGGACTGGAACTGACAGAATGCAGGCAATCCTAACTGTAGGTGAATTGAGAGCAAATGCTGTAGTTCTAAACATTAGGGTAAGCCAGACCATTCTCAGCTGGTATAGTTTGCAGGGAGGACTTAGACCTAGAATAGATAATGCGCTGAAACTGTTTTTGGAGCAAAAGTTGGGAAGTGCCTTAAGGTCTTACAGAAACTTATGAAGAAAATACATTTTCATCACATTTTATATGACCAAAAAGGTTTAAATGTAGGGAGCTCCAGAGCTATAGTCTGGATTCATGTTAGTTATGAGGGACATGTTGGGAAATTCAAATTTTAGTTAAGCTAATTCACAACATTTTTTTTATTGGTCACTGGACTATAGGTTAGATTGGATTAGTATAGTATAGAAAAAGAAGTGGATTTGCCCCGGTCCACCTTTTAGTCCAGAGACTCTCCTGAAGTTCTTCACAACAGGTAACAAAGTCTGGAAAGCCCTTTATGAACCATTAACCCACCTTGCTTAGAGATGTTATCACTATTAATATTCAGGTACAATATGCGAATATTGTCACGGGTACCCTTACCAGGCATGAAGCTGGGTTGATCAGAATTTGAGATAAAGAATTGCTGCAGAGAGACAAGAGGTCAAAATTTTCAAGAGAAGCTTTTTCATTGTACAAAGGAGATATAAGTGCCACAGACTGAAGTATTTCGAAATACGTCTAGAAAAGACACGCCACGACAAGAAATTAGGAATGGAGTGCATTTCTAGCAGATCATTTTGATATTTTTTTGTACTTGCAGATGCAGGGATGTCAATGCATATGGTTCTTTTACTGCCTCTACAGAATGACCTCCACAATTGGTCTCCTGATTGGGGTAAAGTTTCCATTAGTCAGAGAAACCATCCATTCTATGGTGAGAACGTATAGTCAATTCTCCTAAAGACCCTCTAATGCAGTGGCGGCCGGTCTATAGGGGGCGCCCCCCCAATCTGTGTAAAATAAATAAATAAAATTACCATTTCCAGCCCACTAGGGGTGCCGGACCTACTATGGTCTATGGGGGGGTGGGGTTTTGCACCCCACGTGCGCCAGGCAGAGGCGCCGATTGGCGGCCTTCTGGGGGTCATTGGGGCGCAGAGCAATGTGCCCCGACACTCCCCACTTTAGTGCTGTCCTGTCTGTGACTGGTCCAGACTTCAGCCTGGACCAATCATACAGGAGGACATCCCGGGTGACGTGACGCGTGGGGGCGGTGCATGCGTCAGTCACTCACCGTCCCAGCGTCACGTCATCACCTTCCCGCCCGCTGTCAGACCAGAGAGGAGGGCGGACGCGTGATCGAGGAAGAAGACAGAAGAGGTCGTCTCGTCTGAGTCAGTAGTCCCGACTCCCGTCAGCAGCAGCAGCACGCCAGGCACGGTGACGGCACCAGTGTGAGGTAAGTGAAGTGATGCCTCAGGGGGGGGGGGCCCACACACTGCTTTGAAGGGGTCTCTGCATTGATGGGGGCATGCAAGCTGGTCACTGCATTGATGGGGGCACGGCAAGCTGGTCACTGCATTGATGGGGGCACGGCAAGCTGGTCACTGCATTGATGGGGGCAGGCAAGCTGGTCACTGCATTGATGGGGGGCATGCAAGCTGGTCACTGCATTGATGGGGGCAGGCAAGCTGGTCAATGCATTGATGGGGGCAGGCAAGCTGGTCACTGCATTGATGGGGGCAGGCAAGCTGGTCACTGCATTGATGGGGGCAGGCAAGCTGGTCACTGCATTGATGGGGGCACGGCAAGCTGGTCACTGCATTGATGGGGGCACGGCAAGCTGGTCACTGCATTGATGGGGGCACGGCAAGCTGGTCACTGCATTGATGGGGGCACGGCAAGCTGGTCACTGCATTGATGGGGGCACGGCAAGCTGGTCACTGCATTGATGGGGGCACGGCAAGCTGGTCACTGCATTGATGGGGGCACGGCAAGCTGGTCACTGCATTGATGGGGGCATGCAAGCTGGTCACTGCATTGATGGGGGCATGCAAGCTGGTCACTGCATTGATGGGGGCACAGAACGCTGGTCATGTCTAAGGCCTACATACACAGGGCATCTGTGGCCTATAAATATTAACAGCCTGTGTACAGTATATATCTGTGTTGGAGTTACTTCATGTGCAGACCTTTACTAATTTATGAGAATTCAGTGTGCAGGCTCTAAATTATTTTACTTTTTAAATGGCATTGCTTTTCATAGGACAGTTACTCCTCTTCATAATATTAACTTTCTGTTTTAATAATTTTAATGAGTTTTACACCATCTTATACCAGGCTGCTGTGTACCATTTACTATTAATAAATATATAGTGCCAGGCCAGCAGCCTGCTTAGCAGTGAGTGTACACAATATAAGACAGTGCAGGCCAGGCCAATTACATTGAACATCAGATAAAGTGCTATGCTAACTTAGCATAGCACTTTACCTGTGTACAATGTAATTGGCCTGGCCTGCGCTATATTATATTGTTTACACTGCTAAGCAGGCTGCTGGCCTGGCTGGCACTATATTTATTAATAGTAAATGGCACACAGCGGCCTGGTATAAGATGGTTCCCAAGTTGGTCAAAGTCACACAATTTTTTACCGCGTTTTTTGCCACAAATTTTTCTTTTTGCGCCCCCCCCAAAAATTTTGAGCACCAGCAGCCACTGGATGCAACAGGGGCAAATGTGCTTGTTTTACAGAAAGTGTACTGAATGTTTTTACTTTTCTCTAACATATGCTTTAAGTAGCTTACACAAATCTATTCTCTTCACTTTATATAATTGTTTTTTGCTTATTTTCTGACCCTAAAGGACAATGTGATGCTGGCTTTGGTTGCTATGGGCAGCAATAATTTCAATTTTGTTTAACAGCGCACCAATATGTGGGCATAGCTTAAGGCCCCCTAGTGGGGGCACTGCAGAACTGCACTCACTAATGCCTAAACCCTAGACAGGGAGCTGTGGTAATTTGAAATCAACAGTAAAGTGATTGTAAAGTCTTATTTGTTATTTTGATAAAAAAAAAAAAAAAAAAAATGTTATGACTACCTGCTCTGTGCAGTTGGTTTTGCACAGAGCAGCCCGGATCCTCCTCTTCTCAGGTCCCTCTTCGCCTCTCCTAGCCCCTCCCTCCTGTTGAGTGCCCCAACAGCAAGCAGCTTGCTATGGGGGCACTCAAGCTGAGCTGCAACTCTGTATATCTATTTAGACACAGAGCTGCCATTCAGCCCTGCCCCTTCTCTATCCTGATTGGCTAACTGAGTTTGAGAGCAGCAGGAGCCAATAGCGCTGCTGCTGTGTCTCAGCCAATCAGGAGAGAGAGTCCCAGATGGCTGAGGCACTCGTGGACATTGCTGGATAGAGAGGGACTTCAGGTAAGTATTAGGGGGGGCTGAGGAGGGCTGCTGCACACAGAAGGCTTTTAATTTTAATGCACAGAATTAATTCAGATAAAAAACCTTCTGACTTTACAACCCCTTTAAGGCAGGTCCCCAGACTTTAGAAGCAAGCAGCAACTTGACTCCTTGTAATCCATGGCTATACTTCTCACACTGTTAACACTAAGCAGTCTGGACACTACTACTAAGTGTGCAGCATTTCTGAACCGGTAGCAAAGAGCATGTACTGATCGCCACCAAATTGACAATTCCATCACCTCACTCCCAATGACTGCTCCCACTGTTGCTACTGGATATAGGAAGCGCACTTCTTCCACAACACCATGCTTGTTCTCTCTCCCGGGCCCTGCTACATCTTTCTCTCCCATGACTTCAGGCTTCAAGTGAATAATGCTGTCTTGTGCTGTGGTCACTTTGCATGCTTTTCAAGGCAGGACTTCCTGTCCTCATGTGGTTTTCAGTGTTTTTTGCTTTTTATTGTGGCTTCCTGTACTATTTATATATTGTATGCCCTCTTTTAGCAGTTATACAAAGCCTGTATACTTTTCGGTGGCTCAAAATAGTGATTTTTTTGATATGACAGTTTTTTTTATTTATATGCAGATATATAATGTATATTCTATTCTAATATGATAAAGGTTGCTGTTGAAGGTCTCAAGAAAAATGGTCAAAAATTCCCATAGTCACACTCCTAACCCTTGTGGGCAGCCTTCCCAGAAGATTTGAAGCTGTTAAAGCTGAAAAGGGTTTGGCAACTCAATATCCAACCCTACAGACTAAGATTGGGATGCCATTAAAGTTCATGTGCGTGTAAAGGCAGGTGTCCCAATACTTTTGACAATATAGTGTATTGAAAGTAATACTAAAGGCAACTTTGTTTTTTTAATAACAATCATGTACTTACCTGCTCTGTGCAATGGATTTGCAATGGATCAATTGCCTTTACAAAAGCTGCAGTTGGTTATTTCTATACTTTCTATGCATTAATACTATACAGCTTCTAACCGTTTAAAAGTGGAAGTAAAGGCAAAACCTAACTCTAAGCCTACTCCCACCCCCATTCTAAACCTAATCTATCCAACAGAAAAGATCACTACACCCATCTATTCTGAAGCCGCTCTGGTCCGGTCTCCAGTGGCACCATCTCTGTGCAGGAGAAAGCTGACAACAGTTGGGAAATGCCTGGGAAGTAACATCGCCCATAGACTTACTATGGGGCTTTTGTTGTCGGCTGGCGCCCCTACACACTGCATCTGGCGCTGACAGCTCAGCCTGGGACCGGACAAGAGCAGCTTCAGTATATGCAAGTATAGCGATCTTCAGAAGCAAGTATAGCAATATACAGAGTTAGAGTAGGCTTAGAATGGGGGTGGGAATAGGTTTAGCCAGAAAGGCAAGGTGCACGTAGGCAGATTAGGTTTTGCCTATACATCCACTTTAAGTGATCAACTAGGTGTAATACCTGTATGCCATTTTTATATGATGTATATATTGTATCATATTGTTTTTTTTTTTCAGTGAATGTGCAGTCGCACCTTGCTCTTCCAATATTGTGGTAGCCTTGCAACAGGGGTATGCCTGTGTTAACAGGGAGTGTAAGTAGGGGTTAGTGCCATTTTTTTATTGAGGTCCCTCTCCTGGGTGGGTATGGTGGGAAGGACCAGGATGGTCCCATGTTCTAGAGCTGAAAGAGCCTGTGGGCAGAAGGTAATGGAAACAGGCTGCTCCTGGTTTACTAATATACAAGCATGTAGCTTTAGGAAGTGAACCCTTTGGTAGGCCCGTTTACAGACCAAGTTGGAGAATCCATTTATGAAGGACCTGCAGGGAAGAGTTGGGCGGTTATCCTGTGTTTATGTTGCAAATGCACAGTGTGAATTTTGGGTCTGGAGGAGCGGAAATATTTACAATATAATGTAGCAGCTGGCCATACAGGACTCAAATTTCAGTGCTGGATTCCTGCTGAATTGGACAACATTCCAGCTGTGAATGTCCCTGTTGGCACCACCTGAGATGAAAGACCTGTTGGAAAAAAAAAAAAACTCTACATTCTATCAGTAAAAGAATTGAAAGGCTGAACATGTGGACCTATTGGAGGTGGGCCACAGGCCTGGAGAATGCGTGCCCAAGGATGGCGGCATTTCTTACTGTTACAGGTGTGTGTGTGCCCATCTCATTCCTGCTGCAGGAGAATGGTGAAGATGCCAGTATGGTCGTTGTTGCCAGCGAATCACGGCCCTGCTTACACAGGTGCTGTGGCTATCCGAATACCATAGCTTGCAGGTGGAGACTTCGCATTCGACTTTTATAATGCACAGTTTTATGTTTAGTTTTCTTTCCTCATGCTTTCTCTTACAGCAGGTTCACAGCATTACCTTTTATATTCGGCTCATGTGAAAAGATTACAGCAAATAATGTGTATACTGGAACTATATTTTTAATTCCGTATCTGCCTGAGTGTATCAAGTATCAGACACCATAATTTAGTGATTATTCACCAGGGCTCAGTTAATGAAATTATCTGGAAGTCTATTTTATTAACTGATTAACAAAACCCATGTGCAATCCACCCACTGGGTCACACTACATTGGCAGAGCTGTCTTTGTCTCTAGATCATGATGTTCATTAACTCCATATTACCCATATGCACCGGCAACACTTTGACAAGACAGGCAATGCATGTATTATGTACATTGGGTGGGCAGCAGGCTAAACAAATAGGCTGCCATGTACTTTATTCTTCACCTTTTTCTGCCCTTGTAATACCCCAGGGACCAAGCTTCGATCCTTAAAGTGTTTGTTACCCCAACCTTTCATATTCCTGATATGTGCCTGCTGTACTTGTATGAGAAAGTATCTCATTCTTTGTATTGCTTCCTTTATGTGAAACCCCTGGTGTTCTGCCAGTCCCTCTGCTTTCCTATTAAAAACTGACCACACTAAGCAGGAGAACACACCATGGTCAGGTTTTTAGCTATGCTGGGAACTCTGTGTGCTCTCCTCCAATGATCTGACATGTCCCCCCCCCCACCCCGCATAGCCATTCACTGGGAAGCTCAGTGTGCTGCTGCTTCTTCTCCTCCCCATCTCTTATGCAGAACAGAGGGATTTAGATCACTTATAAAAATAGGGGGAAAAAAGGTATTTATATTGTATTTTTATTTCTAAACAAAATTGTTTTGCATTTCATTCCTATTTTAAACTGAAAGGGCTGTTTTACAAGGTGGTCATTTACAATCACTTTAAGGCTCCATGCACATTGGCTTAAAAATCGCTGTTTCTACAGGAGTTATGTGTTCTGCCTATAAAAGCAGATCAATGTTATCCTATGTGTCCATACACCTTTTTTTTGCAAATATAAATTTTTATTAGGAACAACCGTAGATAGGTACAACAACGGTCATACATGGAAAACAGGACAAAAGTAAGAAAAAATACAGTAACAGTGGAAACATCTCTGTACCTGTTTCCGTTAAACATAAGGAGCCATATCAATAACAATCCCATAAACATGAGGTATAGAAGTAGGCCAATTCTTCTGATAAATGCCACCAGAAATACCCCCTCTGGAGTGTTACATTTTAACATTTTTCATACAGGGTGTCTTTCTCGGAGACTGCGGAAGAACTGAGGCATATTTTAAGCTCAACGTTAAGAAGCAGGAAAAAACCGTCTTCTTTGCATTTTTGATTGAAGCTTTATGGCAGAAAAACTCTCCTAAACCTTTCTAAACTGTGTACAAAAAAATGCTCTATATGATTGTTTTTTTCTGACAAGGGAACTGGCTTTTTGTTTTCTTTTTTTTTTAGCCCAGTGTGCACAGGGCCTTGAGTTACAATAACTTCAATTTACAAAGCCATGAGTTTTTTTATTAGTGCTTTTTTTTTTTTTTTTTTTATCTCTTGATCGTTTTTTATGTTTGTTTTGCTTTTTTTTTTAACTCCAGAAAGCAATTTTTAGAATGCTCCTCTTCCTGCTCTTTTAATAGGCACCTTATTAAAATGCACCGTCATAGCCTGAAACCCGCTGTATTTTAAGTAGGAAAAAACAGGGTGATATTTGTGAACCGACTTTTACATTCACTTTATTGTGCTGTGGCAATCATTACTGCTGCGCATTAGGGCAAAGCTTCATTCTAGATGGCACCCCAACACACCATGCTCACAGATGAGAGTTGCAGTGCCAATGCCCTGATGTCCATTGCAGTGTGCAGTCAAAATTGCTACATGCACCTTTTTTTTGGAGCATTTTGGTGCGTCCGGCAGCTCAATCAAGTAAATGGACTTCCTTAACAACATGCTAACGCACTGCGGTGGTGTGATTGGGCCCTAAAAAGTATTGTGTGTATGTGTGTGTGCCTGTGAAATAAACAATTCAGTGCAAGCAGTGAATTCACAGGATGTGTGTATTTGTTAAAATTTTTAGCTAAAATTTAAAAATATTGCATCTGACAAACTTTTTATAACATTATTTCTGTGACCTGGCCAAACGAAATTCACAGCAAAGCAATAGTGGCAGCTGCTTCAGCAGAGACTGGTTGAATTTCAAACCATGTAAGGGCAGGCTTGTTGTACAGAAGTCAATCTACAGATTAACTTCTGTACAACCATTCTATTGGAAATTTTCTGCACAATCAGCGCTGCCGATTGTAGCAGCCGAATACAATACCTGAGATGGAGTGATTCCCCCATCACATCGAGAGTGTGTAGATGGGGGAATCAAGTTATTTTTTTTTTTTCATTCAACCCACGTGGGCTGTCATTTACCACTGTTTACAGCATTCGCCCACATGTGTAACTCTTTCGTCAGTCTGCTCAGGTGTGATAGGGAGGAAATGCTCAGGATAGAAAATGCATATAAAATTGAGCATGTGCACTAGCTAAACTTGAATATATCTTAAATCAATAAACATATAACACTTGCCACAAAAGTGCAAAAATTATAAATAAATCATATATGTGAAAAATGTCCATCAATGTATAATTAACGATGTGCAGAAAAAACAATCTGTTGAACTTCTGTGACTTCTATGATGATATACAGTGCTGCTAATTAATACAAAAACTGTGACATCCATGTGAGACGATCCCCACTACCAGCAGGTTAATCTTCTTACCAGATGAAACTATATGAATAGTGTGAGTGGTCCACATGAAATAAAACCAACTGTGTTCCCATGCACCTTCACCCGGCATGTGAGCACACTAAAAGCCGCTTACCAGATGGCAGATGAATTGGGCATTGGGAATGGAACTCTCCTCACTCCAGAATATAGCCTGTAGCTGATGAACGATCTTATGGTTCATGGAAGGGTGTTATTCTATCTCCTTGTTACTCCGCAAGTCACATATGTGAAAAGATGCAAATGGACCAATAATAGTGCATTACCCCCGATTTATTGATTAAAAGTAGGCAGTTACACTTACATGTATCCAAATGTTCACTGGCATGTATCAAAATTTGAGCCTGTAGACCTCCCACGTCCGGCTGCAGCACGGGCGAATGATTTGACGCGAGTGACGGCGCGACACGCCTCCTCTCTGACGTGTTTCCTCTGACGAGACTTCCGCCGAGATAGGAGGGACGTGCGCGCCGCCACACTCTCCTATAAATACCTCCTAGATTGAATGGGTACTTCCGGTGACGCAGAAAACTACAGGAAGTGTCGAAGCCGATACAAAAACCGGTGGGATTTGTTTAAAAACGGTTAAAACCTTTATTAATAGATTACCGTAAGTAATGTTAAAAGCTAATGTGTAGAATATCATCTCGTATTTGTAAAAATTTGTATATTATATATTTTTGGAGATCGGGACACCGGAAATAACATTTCTTAGTGTTTCCCTATAGGGGCATTCTGTGAATCTCATATTTAAATATTAAAAACTTCACAATACACGAATTTACATAAAAGTTCTTCTTTAAAGCGCATACACTATACATTAGATAAATATACTTTAAAATGTTAAAATAACAAATATTTAAAAATGTATAATGTTAAAATTCTATCAAATATGCATATTAAAATTATCTTTCATAAAATCATCAATGCTAAAATTAAGGAATGGAAATAATTTAACTGTTGTTTATGTGGGTATTTATGTCCCACTCCACATTCAACCCCAAAGGTCGATAACATCTCAGCTCATATATCCAGAAGGTTTCCCCTTCTGGATATTGACCTCTTGAGGTTGCTCCCCCTCCAATGGGGCACATATATGGAAGTAAACATGATGTGTCTTTCATCTGTTGCATTGTTTCCTTGGCTGGCCACTGCGTCTATGGTCCTCAATATTGCCTGTTTTCTTTGTGCTTCTTCAAAAGAGCCTAAACAACACATCTTGAAACCCCTAGCTGCTTTGAAATCTTTGCCTGGGAGAGACCTTGCTGATGCAATAGAACTACCTTGTCTCTTGTTGCTGCGCCCAGTCTTGCTATGGTGTTTGACCTGTGAAATGAAACGGTCTTCCACAACCTCACATTAGTAGCAGAGTTTGGCTGTTCCTCACGCAGGTTTAAACCTCCTACACGGCTGTTTTTGTTTCAGTTAATGACACTACATATGAAATTGATGATCATTAGCACCTGCATGGTATAATAGGTTAATCGTACACCTGACCCTAATCCTACAAAATCCCTGATTTGTGAAACGTGTTTAGGTGTAAGAATTGATGCTGATTTGAAGCCAAAGGGTAGTCCGTATTGATTTGATATACATTTTTCTTTGGCTTACTCATTTTGTAAACTGATAAAAATAATTAAAATATAGATTTTTGAAAGCATGCTTACTTTCACTTTGAAGAATTTCTTCATTCTTTTGCACAGTACTGTACATTTCTGGAGGCCCGTGTAAGGAAAAGCCTGTACGTCACTACAGGACCCTGTCACCACATGGTCACGTTTACAAAAAAGTGCACCTGTAAAAGAAGCAATTATGTACTTCTCTTTCCAACCGTCTATGTAAGGAAAATCCACCACTATTCAGTGTTTGTCTGCATTCTACTGTCGGATAAATGTTTTTTCCCCCCCATGGCATCGTGGTTCCTCCAGGTGGCTTCTATGTCCCTACAATAGAGGTATGAGCCGGCATTAGAACCACAGCAGCGGGCAGGGGGAGGCAAGCATTCTACTGTTTCGACAAAATGTTTTCAATGGCTGGAGAGCAGAGAAGGGGTCAAAAGGTAATTAAATAATGCTTCTTTTACAGGTGGGCTTTTTTGTGAAAGTAACCCTGTGGTGCCATGTTTACTTTGTAGAGGGTGCAGCCTCCAGGTAAGCCTTCATGATCACAGGTACACTTTTAAGGCACGCATTAGGGGCTGACGTGCAGAGAGATTAATATAGATGCAAGCCCTACTCAAGTCACAACAGTTCAGGCATAACTTTTTTGATGTTCCCCAGACTGTTCTCTTTGCAAAACTTAGAAAAATGATTAATTGGTTTTAAATGGTAATGCTTTTTTTTCTGGCTTTTACTGCAAAAATATACTGTATATAAATGATAAAACATGTACTGAGTCACAGTACTATTGTAAATCTCGCACAAAGGAACTTTAGAATCACTGAAGCGCCCTTAGCAGATGTACTGAGCAGAAACATTAGTCTGTTTTGAAACCGCAGTACCAGCTCATATATTGTGCTTTTGAAAATGCCTGGAGTTGCACTAAAAAGAATAGCAAGCACTGGTTTAAAAATTTGAAGAGGACCCATTTTAGGAAAAAAATATTCCTGTATATTCTGTTCAACGGCTATATACATTGTTTTCGGTCAATGGCACCACTATTTTGCAAGCACATGTTATATGTACACAACAGTACTTCTGTGGAAGCTCTTTCTGCATCTCAGGTCATGACTGCTAAGAAGCATAGGCGCATTTATGACCAACTAATGAACCTATACCTTGCCCCCCAAAAAGACACAGCTTAGTAAGTTGGAAATAGGGCAAGGCCTCCAGCTTTTTTGAACTATGCAAAAGTAACAACTTTCCAAATGTACCAAACAACCATGCCAGTCACGGTTATACTGTGAGCACCCATAAACATAAACTCACATAGTCTAAGACAGTGTTTCTCAACCTTTTTTTCAGTCAAGGCACCCTTTAAAAGATAGACGATGTCAAGGCATCCCATTCTAAAATGTTAAAACTTTACTAATCGCTTTACACAAAGCAGCAACATCCACACATAGGGCACCCAACGTTGGAGATGATTTATTCTTCCAAAGCAAATACACAAAACCCCAATTTCTCTCCATCAGTCAGCTGATGTCCCCCTAATGCTGAGGGAGAGAGGCACAGGTGGGTCAAACAAGGATGCTGTGGAGGCAACAGACATCCTCCTTATCAACTGATGATGTCATTGGTTATTAGGATGCCAGTGACTAGAAAGTCATAATTTTGCATAATGAAAACCAGTGGCTTTGTGTTACTAAATGGCAGATTGATTCACCTGCTAGCTTGTATAAAATTTTTGATCAGTTTTTAGGCATTTTGCCCAGGCACCCCTGAAGAGACCTGAAGGCACCCCAGGGTGCCTGGGTACTTTGGTTGAAAAAGGCTGGTTTAAGAGGCCTGTCCTTACCATCAGTGCCAGACAGACATTAGACTGACCCCAGAATTTAACTTGAGGGCACAGCCCATAAAGAAACATCAATTGCTGGGAAGGTCAAAAACTGCCAATAAAGCTGTGACAAAACCTCACAAGAGGCGGAGGTGGGCAACTCTTGTGACATAGAAACCTAGAATGTGTTGGCAGATAAGAACCATTTGGCCCATCTAGTCTGCCCAATATATCTGAATCCTATGAATAGTCCCTGGCCCTATTTTATATGAAGGATAGCCTTATGCCTATCCCATGCATGCTTAAACTCCTTCACTGTATTTGCAGCTACCACTTCTGCAGGAAGGTTATTCCATGCATCCACTACTCTCTCAGTAAAGTAATACTTCCTCATATTACTTTTAAACCTTTGCCCCTCTAATTTAAAACTGTGTCCTCTTGTGGTAGTTTTTCTTCTTTTAAATATGCTCTCCTCCTTTACCGAGTTGATTCCCTTTATGTATTTAAAAGTTTCTATCATATCCCCTCTGTCTCTTCTTTCTTCCAAGCTATACATGTTAAGGTCCTTTATCCTTTCCTGGTAAGTTTTTTCCTGCAATCCATGTACTAGTTTAGTAGCTCTTCTCTGAACTCTCTCTAGAGTATGTGACAGCTGAATCTCCTCAGAGCAGTTGGATGTGCCTCAGCGTAGCCTTTTCCTAGGATTCAGGCTCCACCTATTCACCTCAGGTCTTTGTAGCCAATCCCAAGGGAGCTACTTAACTTCTCTTTTAGGTTCAAACCCACAGTGATTTCTCTAAAGGAGGTTCAAGGGGCCTTCGCTGTCGTTGATCAATAAATAGGCTACTTTTTTTTCCCTGTCTGACATAAATAAACGAATACAAAATATATTCTAAAATATACCAATGTATAAGGATACTGAACTTCAGCAAAGCATAAATTATGGAACATAAGGCAGGTCAAAATTTCATTCGAAGACTGAATGAGGAAGAGAGCAACGTAACTGTAGACCAGGTTTAAAACTTATGGTAGCCAACCACTGTGCTCAAAAAATGTCAATGGCTGGATTTAGAGTAAGTCTAAGGCCAAGGCAAAATAATGGGATAATGATATTCGTAGAGTTGGCTTTCTGATAGTAGCATTTTTCAATCCACTGAATTGTTTGTTCCAGCATGAAGAAGAAATGGGCACAACTCTGCTTTGGTGACTCCTACGTAGCTTCTGAAAGTTTTGCCAGACATTAGATATACTGTATCTAGCTTTACCGCTATTTACAGTCAGGGTGTCTGGCATTCAGAAATCGCTTCCAGAATCTTTTGAGGTATTAGTTGCGGCCAGGTTGATGCAATGCAAGGATTTTTGTCTACTTAGGCGAAGATGCATTTTGCTGCCCTGCCACCCCCTTCCCCTCCACAATGCAAACCCTTACCCCCATATGGCATACACTTTGCCTGCTGATCGGCATAGCAAATGACCGAACAGAGCCCTGTGTTTATTAACAACACAAGGCTCTTTACGGAGTGCAATCGATGTGGCTGTTTTTTCTAAGCAAGGAGAAAAAACAAACAAATCTACTAGGAAAAGCAGCATATACTACACACAATACACATTAGGCACACAGGTAACCCCACTGTCACAATGAGGGGAGGATTGAGAAGCGAGGCGTCTGCAGGTTGAACCTAAATATGGGTTGAACATGTAACATTTTCTGAAAGGTGAACTTAGCCTTTAAACATCTCCCCTCCGTTGTTTTTCAGTGGCAGCAGTGAGGGCCGGTTCACATTATTGCGAGTGCGGCAATCGCATGTAATTCGGAGCGCACTGCTCCTTCATTACATGCGATCGGATGTGCGGATGCAAATTCAGCCATAAACTTTGTATGGCTTAATTCGCACTGTATCCACACCAAACTCGCACATGACCCTTTTTTTCAGCCGCATCAGGATCGGATCGCACAGTGGTTCACACTTGTGCGATCCGATCCTGTGCGAACTGTCAGATCGCACTGCGATATGCGATCAAACTGGGGGTGTTGTTAACATTTAATTGACACCCCCTGCGTATCGCATATGGCAGTGTGAACTGCCAGATGTGCGGGTGCGATGAGGGAACAGGCTGCGAATTCGCAGCCTTCCCGCATCGCACAAGTGTGAACCGAGACTGAAGCATATAAGTGGTAATCACTTACCTGATCTCCCTCTCCTAAGCTGCTCTCCCTCTCCCTGAAGGCCAGACTTTTAGTGACTGGTGCTGCCTGGGAAACAGAAGGAGCCCAGATAATGTTGAGGAATTCAGAGGAGCAAAATCATTGGACCTGGTCTGTACTGGGCCGATGATGCCAATCATCCCATATGTAGCACTTCTCCCAAGGGAGCTGCTGAAGACAGGTTCCCCTGGGTTACCATTAGTAACAGTAGGACATTCAGACATGTTTCCAAGTGACTTTACCTCAGACAAGGACCAGTCCAGTTTCTTTGGTTTTTATGTTTTATTAGGAACTTGGATAGGAGAAGGGATGAGTGGAATACTCCAACAGAACTAAACTATGCACAATAAGCAGGGACAATCTGATAAATGCTGCTTAACGCTGGTTAAATGCTGCTTAATGCTGGTTAAATGCTAAATAATGCTGAGTTGAGCTAGTCACGGCTAGGCCGCTTAATTTACTTTGCCTTCTGACTGTGAAAGAGTCCTTTAGCTTACTAAGGCACTCCTTTCCTGAGGTAGTCCTCTAAAGTAGACTGTACAGCTGAGCACCTTCAGGGCCCTTCCTGGCACCCCTTAACCCCCTAATCTTCAGGGAGTGCTTCACAACGTGGCACCCCCTTTTACAGTAACACTCCAGGTTGGCTGGCTCCTGGATCCCCTTGACCTTTCTGGAGTGGTCCCCTCTCTTAGGCAGACCCCTGGGCAGATGCTTAGGTACTCAAAATACTGTTTTCCTGGAAGAATCCTGCCCCACAGCTCTCTCATTGGCTGCTGTGGTAGATCAGACCCTCCTGATAAGCAGAACAGGGTCACAGATATGTTTTACCTAGCACCTACCTAGGAGGGTGCTACACATACAAAGCTTGGCACTTCTCGTTCACAGCCTGGATCAGCAGGCAGCCAGTGGTAGGAAGGGCAATCTGCCTGCTCCCAATCCAACAATCTCCATCCCAGCTACTGACAAGGTGAATGCATACTGGGGCCCCGCCACCCCCACACACGACTGGGCTCAGCTCCCGATACACTGTGCTTGTGTGTGTGTATGTATGTATGTATGTATGTATGTATGTATGTATATATATATATATATATATATATATATATATATATATATATATATGTGTATATATATATATATATATATATATATATATATATATAGTGCCTTGCAAAGTATTCGGCCCCCTTGAACTTTGTGACCTTTTGCCACATTTCAGGCTTCAATCATAAAGATATAAAACTGTAATTTTTTGTGAAGAATCAAAAACAAGTGGGACACAATCATGAAGTAGAACGAAATTTATTGAATATTTCAAACGTTTTTAAAAAATAAAAAACGAAAAAAGTGGGCGTGCAAAATTATTCAGTATTAAATTAATACTTTGTAGCGCCACCTTTTGCTGCGATTACAGCTGTAAGTCGCTTGGGGTATGTCTCTATCAGTTTTGCACATCGAGAGACTGAAATTTTTGCCCATTCCTCCTTGCAAAACAGCTCGAGCTCAGTGAGGTTGGATGGATAGCGTTTGTGAACAGCAGTTTTCAGTTCTTTCCACAGATTCTCGATTGGATTCAGGTCTGGACTTTGACTTGGCCATTCTAACACCTGGATATGTTTATTTGTGAACCATTCCATTGTCGATTTTGCTTTGTTTTGGATCATTGTTTTGTTGGAAGACAAATCTCCGTCCCAGTCTCAGGTCTTTTGCAGACTCCATCAGGTTTTCTTCCAGAATGGTCCTGTATTTGGCTCCATCCATCTTCCCATCAATTTTAACCATCTTCCCTGTCCCTGCTGAAGAAAAGCAGGCCCAAACCATGATGCTGCCACCACCATATTTGACAGTGGAGATGGTGTGTTCAGGGTGATGACTGTGTTGCTTTTACGCCAAACATAACGTTTTGCATTGTTGCCAAAAAGTTCGATTTTGGTTTCATCTAACTAGAGCACCTTCTTCCACATGTTTGGTGTGTCTCCCAGGTGGCTTGTGTCAAACTTTAAACGACACTTTTTATAGAGATCTTTAAGAAATGGCTTTCTTCTTGCCACTCTTCCATAAAGGCCAGATTTGTGCAGTATACTACTGATTGTTGTCCTATGCACAGTCTCCCACCTCCGCTGTAGATCTCTGCAGTTCATCCAGAGTGATCATGGGCCTCTTGGCTGCATCTCTGATCAGTCTTCTCCTTGTATGAGCTGAAAGTTTTTAGAAGGACGGCCAGGTCTTCCTAGATTTTCAGTGGTCTGATACTCCTTCCATTTCAATATTATCGCTTGCACAGTGCTCCTTGGGATGTTTAAAGCTTGGGAAATCTTTTTGTATCCAAATCCAGCTTTAAACTTCTCCACAACAGTATCTTGGACCTGCCTGGTGTGTTCCTTGTTCTTCATGATGCTCTCTGCGCTTTAAACAGACCTCTGAGACTTTCACAGTGCAGGTACATTTATACAGAGACTTGATTACACACAGGTGGATTCTATTTATCATCATTAGTCATTTAGGTCAACATTGGATCATTCAGAGATCCTCGCCGGACTTCTGGAGAGAGTTTGCTGCACTGAAAGTAAGAGGGCTGAATAATTTTGCACACCCAATTTTTCAGTTTTTTATTTGTTAACAAAGTTTGAAATATCCAATAAATTTCGTTCCACTTCATGATTGTGTCCCACTTGTTAATTCTTCACTAAAAATTACAGTTTTATATCTTTATGTTTGAAGCCTAAAATGTGGCAAAAGGTCGCAAAGTTCAAGGGGGCCGAATACTTTCGCAAGGCACTGTGTGTGTGTGTGCGTGTATGTATATATATATATATATATATAATGTACCCCGACACCATACTGTACATTATATACAGACCAGTCTGTACCCGACACCATACTGTACATTATATACATACAGACAGTCTGTACCCTGACACCATTCTGTACATTATATACAGACCAGTCTGTACCCTTACACCATACTGTACATTATTTAAAGACCAGTCTGTACCCTGACACCATACTGTACATTTACAGAACAGTCTGTACCCCGACACCATACTGTACATTATATACAGACCAGTCTGTACCCCGACACCATACTGTACATTATATACAGACCAGTCTGTACCCCGACACCATACTGTACATTATATACATACAGAACAGTCTGTACCCCGACACCATACTGTACATTATTTACAGACCAGTTTGTACCCCGACACCATACTGTACATTATATACATACAGAACAGTCTGTACCCCGACACCATACTGTACATTATTTACAGACCAGTCTGTACCCTGCTGACACTACTGTACATACATTAACCTGTTTGCAGGACTTGCTCCCCTAAGCACTCAGTTCTGAGGATGCTTCCAAAGCTGCCTCACTACAGGAACAACGTCCACATGCTCATGCTGTTCAGCCCCTTGGGGACACGCCCACTCTGTCATTGAATAGCAGTCAGCTCTCCTATTGGTTCTCCCAGTCCAGGAAGGGAGGAGTCACGATGTCTCCCCTTCCTGTATACTTACACAGGCAGTAGAGGATCGCGGGGCTGCATAGTGACGCTGACATAAGACTGTAGGAGTGTGGCAAGCTGCAGCAGACTCGCGTACCTTCTCACTTGGCTGCAAGCATGCAGGGATTTACATTGCCTGATTACACAGTGCTGAGTGGTGGGGGGAGGGGAACTGGCTCCCCCACCTGTGCAAGTAATTCAGTCCCCCCATTCTGCCACCGTATGGCGGCTGCCTAAGCCACTGTATAGTAGCACCGGCCCTGTTTGCTGCCTTGTCTTATGTAGGGTATGGTGGTGTGCCATCTTTAGGTGTCTTTCTTTTTTCAGAAGTAGTATTTTTGGAAGTATTTATTAAGCTTAAAGGCTGCAGGTTAAATATTGTTACTACAGAACTGTCTTTTTGAAGGGGTGTAAAAAGCATGTGGAACTGTAACATTTGTGAGCCTATTTTAATTATAAAGTAATACTAAAGTCTCAGTTTCTTTTATTTAAAAATAAGAAACATGTTATACTTACCTGCTCTGTGCAGGGGATTTGCATAGAGCAGATTGGATACTCCTCTTCCCAGGTCCCCTGCCAGCGCTCCTAGCCCCTCCCTTCTGCCGAGTGCCCCCACAACAAACAGTTTGCTAGGGGGTCAACCAAGCCGAGCCACTGCTCTGTGTGTCCATTCAGACCAGGAGCCGCCGTTCAGCTCTGCCCCTCTCTCCTCATTGGCTCACTGACTTTGATAGACAGCAGTGGGAGCCTATGACGTCATGCTGCCGTCTCAGCCAATGAGGAGGAAGAGTACCAGGCAGCCAAGACACTCCTGCATCATCGCTGGATTGAGAGGGGCTCAGGTAAGTTTGAGGGGGGCTGCTGCACACAGGTTTTTTATCTTAATGAACAGAATACATTCAGATAAAAAAACCTTCTGACTTTACAACCCCTTTAATTGATTCCAGGCAAAATGTGAAAGCAATATGTGAACTTCTAAATGGCATCAAGTAAATTCTGCACTGTGCTATTCGGTGTATTGTGTTATTTACTACACCCCGATTGCACAGTCCATTTAACATGTTCAGTAAGTGGAGCAGAAAGATTAGACTTCTAAAATTTGTGCTATAATACTTTTTTTTTCTTGCTCTCTCTCTGCATGCCCTTCCAAATACATTCAAACTTCCAAAGCAGGTTTGAATCGAACTGGTTGCTATACTAAACTCCTTTAGTATTGTATTTTATGTATGTGAAAGACCTTAGGGAGCTTGTAGGAATGTTTTAGCTTTAGAAGTAAGTACTGTATATACTAATATGAGCAGATCACAGACCAATTAAGTGCACCGATACATTAGAATTCCTGAATGAAGTGCTAAAGTACTAAGAAGGTAGGTTAGTGTGTCCCCTTATACAACTCAGCATTTCATTTTCAGTGCAATCAAGTGTGGTAATCTATAGCAAAACTGCTGTGGCCAGATTAGTAAAAGATAAATATTTGTTGCATGCTATGGGTTACTGAATAACTTATGTGTTTCTTGTATTCACGGTTTGTGAGTCATGTACATTTCCTTGCCAAAATAATTATGCAATTATTTGCTAATTACTGTATTTATTTTTTGCTGGTAAATTATCACTATAAATATACTAATTTATGACATCTAGAAGAGTCCCAGCTATATATTTAATTCAAAATGCAATCTCTTCAAACTCTTACAAGTTTTGCAGCAATGAGACTAGGAGTAGCATGACTGCCATCTACAGTTTTTGGCTGCAAAAGCAACACTTTGCTGAACCTCACAAAGTACAAAGGCAGACATCAACGACACTATGGCCAGCTTCATTTATGGGTTAGTGCGTTCTAAGTATCAACTAAAGTCTTAGGTTAAAGCAAAAATCTGCATGATATTTAAGATCAGGACCCTACTTTTATAGTCGTCATTTTTGGCATGAAATAGCCCTTCTGTCAAATTGTGGCTGTGCTGTATTAGCCATAGCTAATGTGTAGATTGGAATTAAAAATTTGGAGCAAAACCTGCCTACTATGTCTTGAATTTTGGTTTTGGATGGATGGTGGTTAGGGCACGTTGTGAGTAGTGAATCTCCTTGTCACTGTTCGTTTGACAATACGTTGAAGAAATTCTCATCGATGGGCCAGCATAACCATTCTCCTTGTCCTGGTCAAATGTGAGCAGTTAATGAATCCGTACGGGATCTTTAGCATGGCAGATTTTCACATCTAATTTTCAGTATGCAAGTAATTGTACCTGTCAGGTAATCACTCCACCCACTCTAAAATGCATTAGCAGTTTGAGAGATGAGCTTTTCTTGAAGCGTTTTATACACTTATTTTTTTTTTTTTTTTTAACCATACAGGTTTTTATTATAGCATCATTTATTTATTCTAGATACAAATTCAGCTAATTATATGCGTTTGTAAATGCCTATCTCTTAACTGTAGGTCACTTTATATTTATGGTTATGTCATAATAAAAAATGATTTGACTGCGATTTACAAAAACTAAATTTTTCTTCTATATTTCTATTCTCATTTTCTATAGATATACTACAGCTTTAGGACATCTGATCAATACAGAAAGACTTGTGGGGAGCCGGACATTAAAGGAACTTGAAGAAGCATTATTTTGCCAGACCAAGACTTCAAATAGTATGTCATGGGATTCCTATTGGGAAAGGAATGACCCACTCAGAGACATTGATGAAGTGGCTATTCCAGTACTGTGTATCTGCAGCCAAGATGACCCCATACGCGGGGAGCCCTACAGCACAATACCCTTTGAACTCTTTGAGACAAACCCTCACTTTTTCCTACTGATGAGCCGTTATGGTGGCCACTGTGGCTTTATCAAAGAAGATGTATCTAGTACAATGTGGAGCCACGGTGCTTTGCTTGACTTCTTCAAGTCTACTGTGGACTTCTTTGCCATGGAAGAAAGGCTTAAAGGTCTTTCAAGGAGAAAAGGAACTATCTCTGTCTCTAGCAACAGAACAACACCGGACAGGGCCTCGTGTAGAAAGGAACAAAGCTGTCCCCATAATATCCATGAAATTTATAACTGGCAGAGATCCTACACGAGGTGACAGGAACTGTATTGCCAGATTTTTTTTCTTCAAACAGACAGTTTAGTATGGGATGGAGAATAAACTGGCATCTGTGTAAAATCTTTAGAAATCTTCTGATCTGTACTGACCCAAGTGTGCTGCAGTCTCTCTTTTTACATCGTAAGCCCATCTTCCCATCGGAAGCCCATCTGCAGTTGTTTGTATTATTCAACCTAACTTTACTAGATTTGGCCATCAGATTGTAATATGATGCTAAGTGTATCAATATCCCTAACTGCATGAGTGATATCCAAGGTAAATCAAAAGGAGACTGAATAGAGATTGTACAATCAGACTGTAATATGTATAACTAGCATAATGCTACTGAAAGATAAAATGGCCATATAAAGTTCCCCTATATACCTACTGTATAAAACGAAGAAAAAACAGGTGTAACCCCAAAACGTGCTGAAAGTAGATAGTATTGTGCTATTAACAATATATATATTTTTTCATTACCATGCGTAGACAAATTAAAGTCTCAAAAAAAAAAAAAGTTTGTTGAGGAAAGAAAGTTTTAAAAGAAAAAGAAATAAACGTTTCGATTTTTGGCCTACCCCCTTTATTGCTTAGTTGTCTGGAGCTGCACCCTTGGTGGTGTGGGTAGCTCGTAGGTCAAACCAACACAGGGAGCAGTTTCTGGTGGTATGCAGCCACTGCTCAATGCAGGCCAGATGAAAAATGTGGCTACATCGAAGATGCTTGCAGGAAGAAAAAAATCCCAAAAGATCAGTATCAAGACTGACAGAGGGTTACATTATGTTACAGATAATTAATATAAACATTAAAGATTATTCTATAAAATTAATAAGCAACACATTACTTGATTGCCTCACCTTCCTCAATATCAGAATGATAGATGGTACAGTCCTTATTGTAGCAATATTTGTCATTTTACCTTCCTCTGCTGACAAATTAGAAAACAAGCTATAAAAACCTTGCACATAAATAGATCATTTCTCACCAACATTAATCCAAATGTATATGTCAATAGCTGAAACCATTTCAGGTAAAGTAGACATGACTATTTGCACTATTTATAAAGTTTAGATAAATCGTTGCCTTTTCGTTTTAGAACACATCAACCAATTGGGGAAAATTTTACCTGGTTTCCCCCAATTGTACATATTCCAATAAGGAGAGAGAGAGAGAAAAAACAAAAAAAAAAACCAAACAAACAACCGAAAGGCTTTGTAAATTGTTAAAGGTACTAAAATATTTGCATATTTGTTAAAATTGCATAGAGCAAATAGACAAAATTGTCAATATTATGCATGCGATAAATAGCTAAAAATCAGTTGGGTTCTTTTGTTTTTTTGTTTTTTTCAATAAAGTTGTATTACTATTATATCCATACAAGAAATGGGAGAAATTTCAAAAACTGTGTATATACAATTTCAGAGTATTACAGTCACAATATATTATAGCATTTATAAATGTTGGTACACCCTTATTTTGTAAGTAGTGAGAAGTGTCCTAGAACAGCAAAAACAGTCCTTCAGTGGCTATCCATATTTTTTAAATGTAGCAGATCAACTTGCAATATCTTTTTGCTACTGATGGTGGCCTGAAGGTTTTCCAATATTTGGGGATCAGGCCATTACAATCAATTTCAGCTGTAGGTAAGTATTGTGGTATCAATAATTTCTCATATATGGGGCAGACCTAACTGAGTTGTGAAACATGAGGACCCAAGGGTTCTGTGGAAGGGTCACAAAAGTATTTTTCACTATGAGGTTTGTAATCTTTCCAAAAAGGTTCAATAAGTGGGTGCTGCCATTAAATGTGGGTAAGTAAATTCTCCAGTTTATATACTTCTACATGCCCAGTACACTGGAGAAACCTGAAGATTTTAGGTAGGTTTATTTTAACAGTGAGAGACAGAATACCAACAAAAAAAATCCAGAAAAATGCATTTTAAAAAGTTAAAAATTGATTTGCATTTTAATGAGTGAAATAAGTATTTGACCCCTTCGCAAAACATGACTCAGTACTTGGTGGCAAAACCCTTGTTGGCAATCACAAAGGTCAGATGTTTCTTGTAGTTGGCTACCAGGTTTGCACACATCTCAGGAGGGAAAAAAAGAGGGGACGGGAGGAGGGCCTATCAAGGAACCCTCTCGCATTTGGACATTAATGTCAGGTACCACATCCTGTCAGAGAAATTGCACAAAAGGACCCTATAGCTATTTAAGGACTTTGATGGTACCAATGGTTTAAAAAATATATCAAAAGATTTTAATTTATTGTACACTGTTTAAAATTGTAGACACATACAAAAAAAATAACAAAATACAAACGTTCATATGCCTATTGTATTTCTGCTAATACAATATAGACGCTTTATCGTCAACCCTTTTGAATCGGGTTACAATTGGCTTGCTGAGACTCATGGTGGCAAGATTAGAATCTGGTAATTGATTGCTTCTGTGGACAGGTGTCTTTTTTTTTTTTTTTTTTTTAATATACAGGTAACAAGCTATGATTAGGAGCACTCCTTTGAGAGTGCTCCTAATCTCCGCTTGTTACCTGTGTAGAAGACACTTGGGAGTCAGAAATCTTGCTGATTAATAGGGGATCAAATACTCATTTCACTCACTAAAAAGCAAATTATATTTATTTAGCATTCTTTTTTTTTCTTAGATTATTGATTTTTATCGATCATCCTCATTTTTTTAGTTTTTTCAATGTTATGATTTATTTTAATTTGTATTATTTATTTATTTTTGCTTTAATGTGTACAATGGAACCTGTCACTTTGCTGCTGTCCATTATTTTAGGGTACATTTTTACATTAGGCTATATAATGCATATTCTATAGTAACAAACATAAATAGACTGGCGCAACAGAAATCAAAAAATGAACCTTAATGGCCTCCTATAGGGAAATAAAGAACGGACCTGGATGAAGTGCTGCAAAGTCCAATAAGTCCATAAAGTTGGATCGGTCTGTGCACTATTGAAGGCAGCTTTAGCTCAAGTGTAGAAGTAAACTTGCAGGATACTGCAATTCTTTAATGCTCGACGGAGTTTGTAGTGTATTGTTTAACGTGCCCTTGTGGCTTGTTCTATGTTGGGAGGACCATTCGCACACTCAGGAAGAGGTTTGGGGAACACCGTAGGTTTGTTGAAGGAGGAGATGATAAGCACAGTGTCCCCCGCCATTTTCTGACTCACCATGATCATTCTTCTCTAGGGCTACGAGTCTGGATCATAGAATCTATACCCGTTATGCCTTCAGCAGCCCAACGTTTTAAACAGCTGTGTCAAAGAGAAGCTTTTTGGATATACACATTAGATACTTTAGTACCTGGGGGTCTCAATGAGGAAGTAGAGACCAATTCCCTGGTGTAGGGCCCTTGTGTCCCTGGGTTTGGACTAGTCCTGTGCAAGATAGGGTTACCCCGTATTGTGGTGGGGGGGGAGAGAGGGACGCCTTCCAATAGATCTGCGATTGCTTACATTGGACACTACATATTACTCTTTTTTTTCTTTATTCATGATATTTTCCAACAGATTTTTAAAAGAATTTTATATTTAAAATTGGTTATTTAAAATCGTTCATTTTTATCCAATATACACCCCCCCCCCATATATATGTGTGTACATGAACACATGTGTGTGTGTATATATATATATATATATATATATATATATATATATATATATATATATATATATATATATATATGTTTTATGGTATGTGATAGTTTCTATCTCCGAAGGTTGCGAGATTGTGTGCACGTAGATTTTTTATGTGCACACAGCTCTCCTTCTCATATTTTATTGAAGGTTGCGAGACGGCATGTTATATGCATATTACTCCCCTTCTTTTTAGCTAAATTATCATTAACTCTATATATTCCAATTTATTCCAGCTGTATACATTTAGTTCTCATTAATTCTTTATTTATTTAATTTTTATTATATTCTTCACATTTATTATTATTATTATTATTATTATTATTATTTTGTTTTATTATTTTTTATTATTTTTATTATCATTTTTATTTTTTATTATTATTATTTTTTACTTTTATTTTTATTAAAGTTATTTTTATTTTTATCTTATTTATTATTAATTTTTTATTTTTTATTTTTATTCTTATTTTCATTTTTATTTATCATTCTTAGTTTTATTAGTATTCATTTTTCTTTTTCACCATTTATCATTTTCATTTATTCTCATTATTTCTTTTGATTGGTTCAAGGTACATTTTTTTCTGCCATTAGGGTTTTAATTAGCATGTATGTCATTCATATTTATTCACACTATATGACCACACTCAATTTGTGCATATATCCAACATCATTTAAAATCAGCCAGTACGTTCCACAGCCGTTCAGGAGTCCACAGTTAGGTAATCGGACTCCTCTTAGGACCCTGCGGCAGCCGAATGTTCCTTTCCTATATAATGCCCCTCTCCAAGATGGCGGGTCTAGAGGCCTGAGGAAGGAGCGCATGCTCCGACAACGCGTCGCCTACGTCATCACGTCCTACGCTCCACGCCCAACCCGGAAGTTCGCCGCCAGAGGTATTACAGGTGTCCCCTGGGTCCGGACATTGCTGGCTTGCACAGTCGGACACGGATTCCCTTGGAGTACATCAGTATCCCCCCTTGCTCAGGCAGTGGAACAACCGATCCTTTAAGGATTCCCATGATGTTTTAATCATTTATATTTGTGAGTACCCAGTATTGGTGGATGTGTAATAAACCATAGAGTCTACTGCACTTAGAGTGGCGCATATTCTATAGTATATTACTATGGTATATTTTAAGATTGTTGTATCGAGAGGAACCGCTGGAAGATGGGACCCAGTGGCTTCACTCATCTAACATGGCATTGTATAGTCCTGAAGAAGGAGCACATGCTTCGGCAAACGCGTCGCCTACAGCATCCCATCAATTCCAGGTAGTGACGTCAGGAGGAGGAGCTCGTGCATTCCACAGCCAGAGGAAGTGCCGGCAACCACCGGCAGCATCCTTAGAAGCGACGACTGCAAGAGGCCATCCTGATCTTCCACTCCATGGACAGGGATGAAAATTAACAGCGCTTACAATGCTATTTACCTCTGATGCTTACATAGTTTGTGAGTACCTATACATGTGTTTTTATTAATAAAACCCTATACGCTGCACTTAGTTTGGCGCCTGTGCTCTACTCTTAGCTGTCCTCAAGCCCCTTCTTGCTTGCACGCAGAGCTGCCTCCCAAGTAAGCTACAATTTGTAAATTATGGACATTCTCTAATGGCCTTTTTGGACCCTGTATATAGCATACAGAGATTGTGTTCTTTGTTTTTTTTTTAGCAGAACCAGTTGGTCCTAACTGTTCTTCCTTGGCACAAGTACCATTGTTTGTTTTTCTGAATGTTTTAGAAGACTTTGCAAGTACAGAATTATATTTCTTATTTTGGGCTGACAACACAGTATTTTTGTGAACAGAAACAGGTTTTCAGCCATGCCTAATTTTCCCTTGCTAAACTTCTCCAATCTTCCCAGTCTTAGACCTCTACAACATAGACGTTAATCTAGCTGTAGTCTCAGAGTAAGAAGGGAGTTCTAATTGCTCCATTTGAAGTGGGCACAAGACACAGGACAGCTCTGGATTTCTGACATGATCAGATCATGACAAATGTATAATTAAATCCTATTCTCCAGTTTATATACTTCTTCATGCACCAGAGTAATGTTACATTCACCTTGACTTATTAATGGTTTGGTAAGTTCACTTATACAAAATGGATTTGAAATGATCAATAATAATCATGTACATGTTCCATGATCAGGACTGAGGATATTTAAAACATACTCTATATGGTAATATGGTGTGGGATTGCTTCACACAGCTGATTTAAAAAAAAAAACTGTAAAATATATCAAGTACAATAACTTAAAGTGGTTCTAAAGCCTCCAGTTTTTTTTTCCTTAATGCATCTACTCCCCCCTCCACCCCCTTATACTTAGTCCAATGATGAGGAATCAATGCTCAAAGTGTGAGTGCTGCAAGTCTAGTGTTGCTTCCAAAGCAGAGGTGCCCGCCCTGCTCGCTTCCAAGATCATCAACCAGGAAACATTGACAAAGGGCTGCACACTCCTGAAGGATGCCAAAATCTATATTGTAGCGATCAACAAATTAAAAACATATACAGCATTTGAGCACCAGGAGATAAACCCGTTAATGCGTTTCATGCAGATAATAATCATAACACCACCTTACATTTACCTGAGCCCCATTGAGATCCAGCTCTGTGCATGAGGGCTGCGGCTCTCCTGGCTTTGTCCCTCCTCCCTGGGCAGATTAATAGCAGCGGAAGCTATTGGCTCCCGCTCCTGTAATTAAACTCCAGTGTTGAGGGATTGGAGGGTGGGGCTGAGTCCTGCTGTCTGTCAATGAACGCAGCAGCGGGTCTCGGGTGCAAGCACGCATAAGTGCCCCCATGGGAATTGGTCTCCTATTGGGGGCACCAGCAAGAGAGGGAGCAAGGAGCGCTAATGGGGGATCAGAGAAGAGGAGGAATGGGGCCGCTCTGCGCAATAGAATTGCACAGAGCAGCTAAGTATAGACATGTTTGGTATTTTTTTCCTTTACAACCACTCTAAAGCAATCTTTACTTATCTTGCTGGTTGATGGTGGATTCTACCCTGAGTTCTTTATCTTTGCTCTCTTGAACTATATTCCAAAATAAACCTCTCAAGAGTACAAAGTGTAAAATGATGTTAAATGAGGTTAAAAAGACTCACCTGATACAAAGCCAGAGGAAAGACTACAGATGAGTGATTAAGAGGAGCACCTAATCAAGTTCAAAAGAAGTGAACTTCTCGCTTCCAGCACACTAGTGTTGGTAGAATCCTATGAAACCTGCACAATCCTAACATAATAGCTAGATAGAAAAAGAGACAATTGCAGATGTACAAAGATAGATAAATATGTTGTACCATTAAGGTGGTCTTCAGCTCTATACTTCCTATCTTTCATGTTGTCAAGGCAGGCTAAAGACAGCACACTGCTGTATTTATTGTTAAATCTAATTCATGATGATTGGCTGCCCTTATCCTCTAATGGAAGCTCTCTCCTAGTGGAGAAAGATGGCTCCTCTTATGTATGGTATTCCTCAGTGTTGAGGAATACCAATCTGTGTCATCATGGAACTACACATTGAGAAGTTTAAGGTTGAGCTGCTCTCTGCCTTTTCCATGCTGGTGGCATCCTGGGTCGTTAAGGATGACAGACTCCCTTCCTCACTTTCATCAGAAGTTCTGAACCACTGTGATTTCAGTTTCTTTTTTTTTGGGGAAAAAAAAAGGATGCAGGAGAAAAATATAGAAGAGGGTAGGTCAAGGTAAAGTAGGGGGTGTTGGAAAGTTAGGAATAAAAGGGGAGTCTAATAACCCTTCCTGGCGAACAAATCTAGTTATTTCGGAGATTCTATGTAAACAAAAGTTTTAGATCCACAGATAAAGTCAAGATATGTCCAAGTCAGGTGCAGGTACTAACCCTTCCAAGTCACCCCTTATCTCCGCCCCCTACCAACCTCCAAACACCATCCCTTGTTTCTACCTCCTACCCACCTCCCAGTACTTCCCCTTTACCACTTCCTTACTGGGCCATATCATGTACTCCTCTCCTACATTTAAAAATTTCCCCTTTACCACTTCCATACTGGGCCATATCATGTACTCCTCTCCTACATTTAAAAATTATCATTTTATTTTGCTAGAAAATTACTCAGAACCTCCAAACATTATATGTGTTTTAGTGGACCCTAGGGAATAAAATGGCAGTTGTTGCAACTTTTTATGTCACACGGTATTTGCGCAGCAATTTTTCAAAAGCGTTTCTTTCATTAAATAGGCACCTAACGTCACGCTTTAAAATTGCGTACACTCATGGAATGGTGCCAAACTTCGGTACTAAAAAATCTTCATAGGCGACTCTTTAAAATTTTTTACAGGTTACCTGTTTAAAGTTACCAAGGAGGTATTTGGCTAGAATTGTTTCTCTTGCTCTAACGTTTGCGCCGGTACCTCACATGTGGTTTAACGCCGCTTACATATGTGGGTGTGACATACGTATGCGTTCGAACACGCGGGGACAGGGCGCTTTTTACATTTTTTGTTTATTTTTTACACTTTCCCTTTATTTATTTTTTTTTTTTTCGTGATCACTTTTATTCCTATTACAAGGAATGTAAACATTCCTTGTAATAGGAATAGGGCATGACAGGTCCTCCTTTATAGAGAGATCTGCGGTCTAGAAGATCCCACATCTCTCCTCTAGTCTGGAAAGACTGAGATAAAAAAAGCGATCTCAGCCTTTCCTGTTAAAAAAACAACAGTGCTTACATCTGCTGAGGTTGGAAGTAACGTCATAATGTCATGCCCGTCCTCCGATGGTCATAGAGACTGCCGGGGACCATCTAGTCCACGATATTCTCTATGGTATGCTTCCGCCGCCAGCCGATTCCTTCTCCGGCTCACCTCATTTGCCATGTAGATGCCCATCCCATTATTTTCTTCAGGTCTTCTTGTAAGGTTTCCACATCCTGCTTAGAAGTTATTGCCCTGCTTAATTTAGTATTGTCCACAGATATGGAGATTGAGCTGTTTATCCAATCCTCAAGGTCGTTAATGAATAAATGATACAGGCTTGGTCCCAGGACAGATCCTTGGGGGACCCACTTTCCACACTGTACCTACATTATATTATTCTGTTATGACAGGCTCTCTTTAGTGAGACATCAGGGGTCTTTTAGACCCCTTATGTCTCCTTATCCCTCCATTAACCGAGTGCACACTGACAGTCAAGTCGATAAGTGATTTAATACATGTCGCTCCTAGGTTCTTGCTAGGTAGGGGAGATCAGTGAATGAACATTCAATGGTTTTCCTCCCTATAGCAGCCCCTTTGGCATCGAGTAAATAATGAGAGGAGAGCTTCTGACGGGTGCAGTACTTTTATTCTTTTGCATCAAAGGTGTGCAGGAGGGTTGAACACCGCCAACGTTAATCTCTTTAACACCTTGAGCACCATAAACCATAAGCATCATGAGCAATGAGCACTGTGAAAACTGTAAAACGACATACAATACATTTGTTTACAGTGATCACCAAAAAGGAGGTTACAAGGTTAATTACAAATGTGGCGTTACAAGGTGGATTTCAGTTGTCTGCACACCTATCTAAATTACATTAAACATCTAAGGAAACATGACTACATATAAAATGATTTGGATTAGCTATAGCATATTTTTAACTAGCAGCATGGACACAATTTATGTCTAAGAACATACATAATTTTATATATTATTCACTTTAACTGCGTACCTCGCTCCGCTTGCCAAGGGGTGCAATTTTAAACCTTAGAAAACCTCCATTGCAATCGCCTTCCCATGAGGTTCTGTTGACATGCTTTGTATGTGAAATTCTAGCTCACAGAAAGCCTTGACTCTAAACTAGAGAATGGAGGGGTGGTCTGCTGATTAAAACATTCCCCAGGGAAACAAAAAGTAATACAGAAAGGTTCCACCTGGCAGTTAGTGCAGATTGCAGAACAAGGATTTAAAGTGATAAGCGGACAGTTACACTCCCCTTTACCTCGTGGGACCTTCCATGCCAGTCCCAGGTCCATAGGTGGGACATTGGAGCCTAGGAAACCTGGCATTACAGCCACTCAATCAATCAATTTCATCTGACAGCTAGAGAGCGTTTTAATAAACCTTCATGGCAGGGTCAACAAGTCATTATTAAATTAAATCTATAAATTAAAAAATATTGCAAATTACTGTTAAAACGACATCAACATAAAGATTATATCAGATTTTAGTTATTGGGTTTATATTTACACTTTACCATGCAACACAGTGTACAGAATAGTGTAATCAGGGCTGAGTAATGTACAGCAAAATGTATAGAGTGCAGTGGTCTGGAATATGTCATGCATAGCATGTTGTACAGAGCAGAACTGGCTTGAGTATATAATTAGCAGCAAGGGTGCAATGGCCTGGAGTATGTAATGCAAAGCAGGTATGCAGATCTAGAATACTGTCGCTTTGCTCATTCAGATGAAAGAGAAATACCCAGCACTAGTGATCGACCGATATCAGTTTTTCGTTGCTGATACCGATATTTTGGCCAATGCATATCGGTATCTGCCGATATTGGCTGATATTTTTGTACATTTAAAATTTTGCAAAATAAACACAAATTTGGACACAAATCTGTTACTGAACATGTAAAACTTTATTAACAATTTTAACATTAAGGGCTCCCTATGGGGCATCAGATGTCAGCGGAGACCTGTCCGCTGACATCCCATCGGATCCGATCCGTCAACACTGGACGGATGGAAACCCTATTTTTCAGCGGTTGGGATCGGATGAGAACGGACCGACGGTCCGTTCCCATCCGATTTCCCCCATAGAGATGCATGGGGAACTGACAGCTGTGTCTCTGCACACAGCGCGGAGACAGAGCTGTCATCCTCCTGCTCAGCGGGGGATCGGCGGATCAATCCCCCGCTGAGAAAAACGCAGTCCGTCCAACGGACGGAGTGTGTGAAAGGGGCCTAAGGGCTCGTTCTTCACACCTTAACTGTACGAGAACTGATAGGAAAACTTCAATTGCAGGGGCATTTAGTTTCACATCATTCTTATTGTGCATGCCATTAATGCATAATAAACTGCTGCAGTAGTGCAATCACTCACTGCAATAATTTTAAATCGCTACTGCAATGCAGTCAGTGCAAAACTTCTAGAAAAAAAGCTAGGCATTACAACAGCTACACAGTGGATTGGACTGGAGTCAGTGGACTACCTCTGCAGTATGGCACTCACTGCAACTCCTGCAGTCAGTGCTGAACTGCTAGAAAAAAGCTAGGCAACAGCTACACAGTGGATTGGAGTCAGTGGACTACCTCTGCAATATGGGACTCATTGCAACTACTGCAATACTCCCAGTTAAGTTGAACAATATTATACTGCAGAACGCACAACCTTTTTAGCATGTCCAACTTCATGGTCACCTGTTAAAGGGCTTCTGTTTTGTTCATATAATGCTGCCACTTCATAAACATGCTCAGGAGTAGAGGAGGACAGAGGAGCAGAGAGAGAGAGAGAGGTATCTTCTAGCACGGGAAGCAAGTCTTTTGTAGCATGCCTCATTTTCTTTCCACCACTGAAGAGGATCGTTTCTTCTGTCAATTTCTGGTTCCTACAAATAGAGATGAGGTTCATCATCCAGGTTAATTATTGCAGATTCAGAAGAAATTGAATCCTCCGCATGAGGCCCCAATAAAACACTGAAAATGTCCTGATCAATTCCACCACAATGAAGATTATTATCTTTCGTTCATTTTACTGTTTTTGCTGCATGCTGCTCTTTCATATTATCAAAATGGTGATCTGGATTTGTCCTTTTGGCAGGAACCTCCTGTTGAATATCTTCTGTCAGCCATTGTTTTGCCTTTGCCAATACATCATCCGAAGAGAAAGCATTGTTCTTGTATTGAGGATTCAAAAGACTTGCAAGCACAACATTTTTAATCTGTTCATGCTTCTCAAAACATATATCAATCAAAGCTCTTTAGCTTGACAGATCATCATTTGAAAGTTGGAGGGTGTTGTGTGCAATGATACTGAGGTATGACATATCATCCAGCAGCCTAATCATTCCTGTCCGCAGGTCTGACTCGAAGTAGCACAAGCATCACTCTCTCTTTGTTGATTCCCCAGTCTTCAAGCATGCCTACAAACATTTCTGTACTGTACTCAGTGTGGAATCCTTGCATCACTTTTGTATTCAACACCAATTGCCTTTTTGTCCCTCCGCTGTCAATTAAGTGGCATGTAAGAATCATTAGTGACTGTTTGTCCTGACCAGCAGTCAGTCGTGAATGAGAGTGAGTTGCCAGCATTCTCTGGTTGCAGCATAGCCTTTACTTTGTCAACAACCTTTTGGTGAATCTTTCCCAGAATTTCTGTTCGATAATAGTTCTCACTCTTCAGTGTGTAGCTTGGTTCAAGTATGGACATCAACTGCTTAAATCCTGAGTCAGACACCATTGTAAATGGCTTGTTACCTGTGACAATCATCTCTGTGATTACTCTGTCCAGCAGTTGGGATCTTCCATCTGAATCTAGACTGTGACGCATTTTTTTTTTGGAAACATATCGGTTATTGTTGCCTGGGATAGTGGAGGAGGTATTTCAAAATCACATTGATATTCATTTTGTTTTTTCTGTGCTGCATGATATAATTCAAGATGATGAACTCCTAGATGGGCCCAAAGATTTGACATATTTTTGTTTTTTGCAGTTACTGATTCCATGCTTATGTTTGTACATGTGTTGCACACTACTGCTTTTCCTGGAGAAGGTTGAGACGAGAAATAGTCCCAGACCACACTTTTACTTTTTCTCTCCTCATCTATCTCCATTTCAATTTGAAAAGATTTAAAAAATGGCTTGCTGAAGTTGCTGGCACCCTGTTGTGGGTTGTTGGCTGACGCCTTGAAGGTTGGGTTGCTTGCTGGCACCCTGTTGTGGGTTGGTGGCTGACGCCGGGCAGTGTGGGTTGCTTGTTGGCACCCTGTTGTGGGTTGGTGGCTGACGCCTGGCAGCGTGGGTTGCTTGCTTGCTGGCACCCTGTTGTAAGTTGGTGGCTGACGCCTGGCAGTGTGGGTTGCTTGCTTGCTGGCACTCTGTTGTGGGTTGGTGGCTAACGCCTGGCAGTCTGGGTGGTTTGGCGCCGGTGGCACCCTGTTGTGGGTGGCTTGCTGGAACACTGTGGTGGCCAGCTTGGTGTCACCCTGTTGTGGGTGGCTTTGCTGGCTTACTGGAACACTGTGGTGGGTGGCTGGCTGGCTGGCTGGCTTGGGGTCACCCTGTTGTGTGGGTGGCTGGCTTGGTGTCACTCACTCACCCTGGCCTGTTGTGGGTCGGATGGCTGGTGGCTGGCACCCTGTGGTGGGTGGCTGAGGCCAGGGTCTGTGGATGGATGGCTGGCACCGTGACCGGACCGGATTGCAGCTGGCTGCACACACATAAGACTGTCCAAGGTGTGGGAGGCGGTCTTAAGGCAGAGAACATGTGCAGCGCGCTGTGAAATGACGTCAGGTATGGGCTGGGCAGGCATGGGAGGTGGTGTTAGAAGGCAGAACGTGTGCACGAACATACGTGATGATATCACTGCAATATCGGTAATCCAAAGGCCAATTCCGATATATCGGGGAAAGTGCAAATTGACCCTCGATATATCGGCGTTGCCGATAATCGGACGATCTCTACCCAGCACTCCTGGGTATGAAGAGCATGTTCCCAATTCCCATTCCTACCTTGATTGAAAGTCAGACACCAGTGCCATCACATGGGGAAGGGGCGAGGATCCCTAATCTTGTATGTAGAGCAACTTTGAGCTTGTCTATTTTTTTTTTCATTTCCTTGCATGAACAAAGCAGTGAGGGAAGGAAGAGAAGAGAAGTATATAAAGATTGTGGCACCGCAGTGAAATGAACCTGTTGGTTTGCCCAAAGTTCAGGTTCGCTTTTAAAAAAATCTAAATTTAAATTGTAAGAATTGTATAAGGATATATACCAGGCAAATAATGCAACCAAGTATTCTTTTTAAAATAGTCAGCAAGGAAAATGGCAATGATCTGACCAAAACTGAAAATTTCATAACAGATATGGTAATCATCCTTTCTTGATGGACTCCATGGTAGCATATATTTGGGTAGCCCCGCTCTCTCTCCTACCCCATAGGACCCCACTTCCATAAATTTTTGGGCTGAGCCAGAGCCCACATTCTATAACTAGCATATGTTTGGGAATCAACTAGCCCGAAAAACCAAGGGTGGGATGCCTAAAAAAGTAGGGTTTCAATCATTGCACTTATACTGTTAATAAGGTTTCTGTTGGCTAAGAAAGTTAGCTACAACCCACAATGAGCCAGAACAGCCTTAATGGAAGACATGTCATCCCCCTACAACTATTCCTAGTGCCCTTTCACAAGGAGTCCACAAAGCCTACACAGTCCTGGTTGAGTGTGTTGTCACTGCTGCCATATAAACCAAGCCCTAAGCTCTAAAAGGCTATTGGCTAGCTGGAATGACCCATCCAGCGATGATTTTGGATGACATTTCTGTCCTGCCTCTTCTTCTAGAGAGTGTGACAAATATGTCCTAAAAACTCTGAGCAAAGCTATAGCTTGTGAGCATGGTTGAAGTTGGCATGGATCCAGTTATCCTGAGTGGTCCTGCAGATGGGAGAAACAAACCTTTTGTTTTTACAGGATGCTAAAGCCACCTCAGATTGCAACCCAATATGCATTTAAACACTACCAATGCTAGGCAGAATGCCATAGGATCCCCCATGGCCCAAGGCCTAGATCCCGGCAAACCTGACTAAGGAAAAAAAGAATCCTTAAAGAGGCTGTGTGACAGGAATCACTTTGGATGGGGGGCTCGTGGAACCCAGAATACTTGAGAGAGGTCGGGAAACTCCTTGTCCAGCTTCTCCGGCCCCTCTTATGTGTAAGTCACCCTGTGTCTGTCTATTAGGGGCACAGGGTGACAAAGAACCCTAGTTGTGTACAACCACAACGCATTTCGTGTTACCCCACTTATCCTGGGTTCTATATGTGTGGTTTGTGTTGAAAGAATGAAGAGCCTCTTTCACTTGGGACAATAATATTTCTGAACAATATCCCTCAAGAAATATAGAAAGATAAACAATTTGACTTTTCAGATTACTTGAATATTGTTGGAGTCTCTCATAGACCCTTGCTAGATAGTGAGGTGGGGTGGGGTTTGTTATTGGTAAGTGTCTGTGTCCCATTGTTCTATTGTTTCTGTCTGCCTTAAGATCAACCTATTATGGGATGTATATGTGTATGTGAATTGGCTGCTAAGAGAGAGGGGGGGTTGTCCCACAGTGTATATCTTTGTGCCTGTGTTTGAATAAACAGTCCTTATCATGGAAGATTCTAGTACAAGCTAAGTTGTTGACTAGCTTTGTATGGGGGCGGCTGGAAAATCTGATATCTATGTTGAAGGCAGGGAGGAACCTGTATACTGATGGAAGTCCACAACTACAGTGTGGGTTGTGGTTCCGTTACAGGCTGCCTTCATGACCGAGCCTTTACTCAAAACTGGTCTCAAAGAGATCCCATCTGGAGCAGCAAGCTGCCAAAGGGTCCTAAAGGCTGCATTCTGGCAAACTTCCTGCTGAGCATGTAGCCCCTAGAGAGATTGACATCAAGGCTCAGTCCATATGCCAACTTGACTGGAGGTGATCCCAGCTGGAGCTGTAAGTCACCAAAGGATCCTTCCTAGCCTAAAGCTTTGATCTTGGCAAACTTCCTGGCTGATGAGATAGCCCCTAGCATACATGTCTTCATAGCTCAGTGTAGTACTGTTCCCGTAGGGCTTGCTGTATGACTTGTTGGGCCTCCCCTGGTTACCAGCAAACAGTCACTTAGGATACAGTTCATACATTCATCCTTACTCCCAATGGCTCGTTGCTCAAAAAACAGGCCAGGTTGTTGGTTTTTATTATTTTTTGTGGAACTTGTATGGGAGAAGGGAAAAGTGGGATACTCCAACTGGAACTATGTACATTTGGATAAGAACAACTCTCCCTTGGCCTCACCAGGTTGCTTGTGGAAGCAGTCTCACTGCTTAAACCATATTGCCACATTTATGGAAAGGATTAAGTCTCCATGCTGTTTCTCTCCAGCAATAGACTTGGTAAACTACATTATCTTCAGGATACTCTCTAGCATCCCCTTTACTGTCACCCGTCCACTGTCTTGTCTAGCTGTAGCGGTGGCCTCTATCAGGTCAGGCCCCTTGACACAGATCTGTACTCACTGTACTGCAGAACCAAATCCCTCAGTGTCTCCCCTCCTGACAGCTTTACAGGACCTCCAGGTTCAGTACCTCTGCAGCCCTTTAGGCCCTCAGGTCAGCTACCTGAGGATGCATTTCACCTCTACAAAGGAGGAGGCAGCCGCAACCTCCCTCCGGGGCTCTGCTATCCAGATGAAAGACCCCAAGCACATGTGCTCCTGGCTTTTATACAGTATCCCAGCATGCACCAAGACACTTTCCTCTGCCAAATCACCAGGGCTGTATTAAACGCCTGTGCACTCATTTGTCAGGTTTCCTCCCACTGTCCAATATGCCTCCCTATTGGACCAGTGTGAAACACTTTGCAGACAGACTGAGTTGCACCTGAGCACATTGAGCAGACCTCACTAGCAGATCCTGCTCTCTTGTAGGTAGAGAAAAAAATAGATTTACCTGCAATCCCTCTGGTAAGCAGACAGGATTCAAAAACTATACTCTCTCTAGCACCTACCTAGGAGGGTGCTACATCAGTCTTTACCCAGGCTGGACTGAAAAGAGATCTCATCTGGAGCTGGCAAGGAAGACCCGATCAATTAGTAAATCCCACCTAGAGAGTATTGGCTCTCCCTTGAGCCTCAGATGCAGCCCCCCATCAAATTACTGGATGAGTAAGGGATAGTCCATCCATGAGATATTGTATATGACAGGGACTGCAGAGATACGCCCCCTGATGGCTCGTTTCCACTGAGCTTTCTGGTAGGGTTCGGTTCGATACGGTACTCTATTTATGCTGTTTCCATTGTGAATGGTACCCTAATTCCGAACCGTACCGTACCACTTTTTTGGGACCCTTTCGTTGGGGTACCAAGCACATTAGTACTGTACCAACAGGGTGGAGCTACACTCTGCAGAACTTTGATTGGTTGACAGAGAATCGTCTATCACAGCTTTCCTGCTACACCACGCCTATCATGAAAGGGTACTATTGGCAGTGGAAACGTACTGAACCGAACCGTACCGTACCACTCAGTGGAAACGAGGCATAAGAGAGCTTAAGATCAGTTGAAGTCCAGAATGTACCTGACCAGAAGACTGAAGAAAAAGAAAACAAAGCAGTCCAAACTGAATAAGCTTTATTCAAGTCCTTTTGTAGGATTTATAGAAATTTGCTTAGAGGAAAAATAGCTAAGCCTGAGCGTTCTCTTCCTCCCCGGATGAGAAACTTAAGAGATAAACAAGGGTGGGTATTGCACTCTGTGACAGAAGATCATCTCTACCTCAATCAGTTGATTGATCCTGCAGGTTCTGACTTGCCCCCTGATGTTCGACACCGCTCTGATGTTGTTCAGCCTCTTTGGAGACGAAAAAGCCTGCTGTCAGGTGACGAAAGTCAAAGGAAGAATGAAACCGTTGGCGAAAAAAGCAGAATGTCCAAAATGTTCCACTGGCAAAACAACTTCCAGAGAGGGGAGTTCCACTGGCAATAGCTCTGTAGCACAGAAGATTTATTACTGTGCCATCACCTAATACTTCATCTGTCTGTTTGCGAGACCTGAATATCTGGGTGCATGGTCAATATTGGAGAAAAAACTCTCAGGACAGGAATCCTTTTCCATTGAGCCCACTTCAATATATGGATGGGACAGACCATGGTCCCATTAGGATGCTGACAGCTGAAGCAAGGAAAGCCAGGATTACCCACCAGCCTACTACCAGTATGCTCTAGTGGAAAAAAACATGTATCCTGAATTGTGATGAATTAAGTTCTCAGATACACAAGGATTTGTGAAGGAGTCAGATGACCATCTTTGAAAGACTAGTCAGCCAATCTCTTGTAGGGTTCTGAGAACTCCCTCTGTATTCTTGAGAGGGATCCCTGCCTAGAGAAGGAGTGGATAGAGAATCCAGCTAACAGACATGTATGCTGCATAATATCTTGACACATATAAAAACAGAGGTACATAGGAGAAGACAGCCCTGGGAGTTGGAAACGGGCATCCTTCTGAGCAGCAATAGTACTCATCTCAAAATCATCAATTGGAATTGCCGTCCCTAGAGACGGTAAGATTGATTGGCTAGCAGTACTTGCCTATTGTTGCTGGAGCAAAGGACTGATTGTCTAACATGGGCTGAAGTGCAACTACTGAGGGTCAAAGCATCCAAGACCAAAGCTGTACCCTCCTATCTGAAGAGAAGCAGCCAGGTAGTTATAAGATATGTATAGGTGGCACAATCTGAAAAAGACTAGTATGCAACCTCGCCCCCAGAAATTTAGCTTTTTTGCGGACTTCTTGGTTGCTGACTTTTTCTCTCTTCAATTCTTTCTTGACTCCAAGCAGGAACTTCAGGGGCAAACCTCTTTGGAGTTAGACACCGATTCTTGAACTGCAGTCTTATTTCATTTGGTAGCCATTTTCTTTGAGGCAGGAGGCTAGACTAAATGCAGATTTTTGCTATCAAAAGAAGCTAGCCCTCCAAGGGGAAAGTTTAAACTCTTGCAATGCAGACAAGATTGTCCCACTTGTCAGAATTATAGGATAGAGGGATTAGATTGCTGGCCATGTAGTAATTTATCATATAACCTTCCAAATTCTAACTACAGCTGCTGAAGTTTATATAAGTTGTCAGAAAAGACAATGTAACCGTTGTTTCTGTTTGCTTTGCTAGGTGAGAAAAACCTCTAAGGCGTTAACTACTACTAAAGGAATACTGACACTGCAGCTTCTCACATCAGAGCACTGACTCCAGTAGGTGATTAATGATGAAGAAAGCCAGGCCTGCATAAGGGTTAAGTTCACCTTTTTAAAAAAATATAATGGATACACATCTTTTTGCAGGTGAAAAAATGTGCATTTATTTTTTGGGAGCTGGAAAGCATTGCACCCTTGATCAGCTGATCGTGGGTGCTATGCAGGGATTTTGTAGGCTCTGTGTAAGCTGTTTTGGCCATCGTATAGCCAAGCAGTTACGCATTCACGGCGAGCATCAATGAACTACCACAGAGCTCCACAACGCCATGGTAGTTCATTGAAAACTACAAGCCAACAGCTGCAAAGGCTGCCGGATCTTGTAGTTTTAAATTAACAAAACTCTGTGAATTAGTGATGTGGTAAAGCAGGCTGAGCCCCGCGCAGCCACGTTCTCTGTAGATTAAAGATCCCCTGCCACCTGTGGGCCAGGGGGGTACGGGGTTGGTGGATTTGTAACATGTTACACCCTGAAAATGGGTGCAACGTGTTACTAAAGGTGAACTAATCCTTTAACAAAGTTATTTGTTCAGGACAGAAAAAAGACAAAAGGTAGGCAACTGCATCAAACTTTGATAAAATGTTGCAATGCACATCGATTACCCAGAGCATAGTCATCTCCAAATGTTTTCCTTTTGGTTATTGTTTTTTTTTTTTTTTTTTTTTTAACCACCAGAGGATTTTCCTGTCTTACGTCCAGGCCACTTTTTGCAATTCTGCACTGTGCGACTTTAACTGACAATTGCGCGGTCATGCAACACCATACCCAAACGAAATTTATGTCTTTTTTTTTTGCCACAAACAGAGCTTTCTTTTGGTGGTATTTGATCACCTGTGCTATTTTTACTTTTTGCGCTATAAACAAAAAAAGAGCGTCAATTTTGAAAAAAATAACAATATTTTTCACATTTATTTATATGAAATCCCCCCCCCCCCCCAAAAAAAATGTAAAAATCAAAATGTTTTATCATTTTAGGCCAATTTGTTTTCTGCTACATATTTTTGGTAAAAAAAATCACAATAAGCGTATTTTGATTGGTTTGCGCAAAAGTTATTGCGTTTACTAACTAAGGGAAAGATTTCTGTCATTTTTGGTGTTTTTTTTTTTAACGAGTAATGGCGGCGATCTGCGATTTTTTTTTTTTGCGGGACTGCGACATTGCGGCGGACAGATCGGACCCTTGACTGACATTTTTGACACTTTTGGGGGTACCAGTGACATTACTACAGTAATCAGTGCTATACATATGCACTGTTACTGTAAAAATTACACTGGCAGGGAAGGGGTTAATTTTCATTGGTGATCAAGGGGTTAATGTATGCCTGGTGCTTACTAACGTGTGTGGGGGGAGGTGACTGAGTGACACAGGCACAGATCGCAGGTTCAGCTATGCTGAACCCTGCAATCTGACCCTGACTGTCACTTAGGAGATCCGCCCCCTTTGTTTACACAAGCGGGCGGATATCCACACTCGATTCCCTGACGATCGGGGAAGAGCGGTGGTGATCACCGCCGCTCCTCCCCTGGCCCGACTCCTGCTGTGACTGAATACAGCGGGAGCGAGCCTCCGGCGGCGCGCACGAGCCTCCGGCGGCGCGCACGCGCCGCCCACAAGGGGAGGAGTCCAGCGACGTAGGTCTACGTTGTTGGACGATAACTAACCACTTTGCCTCAGTACAGTCAACGTGACTGGTCGGCAATTGGTTAACATAAGTGAAGTTACCCCCTAACAGCCCTCATGGCATCTGGTCCCTTCTGCTGACCTCAATCCAATCATACTCACATATCCTAGACCTGTTCCACAAGGCAATCGATACATCCACAGGGCGAGACGGATCCCAGAGGCAGGATTGCAGCTGCTGTATCCGCGTGGGCACACTTAACGGCCACTCTCCAGGCAATTAATCTCTGCATATGTGTGCCATAACACCACCCTGCTGATAGCAGGAGACTCTGTGAGCACTGAAGCTATCCTGGAAGACTTCTGGATACCACAGGATGATTCTGACAATGGCACAGCTGTCCCGCATGAGACCCTTTCAAAAAAGTTAGAAAACTTCATGCAAAAATGGACCTGTGAGTGAGGAGGACAAAAAAGGCACACAGCCTCTGGGAGTGGGGCCCTATGGGGTAGGAGCGAGAGTGGGTCCCTATGGGGTAGGCGCGAGGGTGGGGCCACCCAAATGTATGCTGGCATGGAGTCTGTCAGGAAAAGCCCCTTTATAAATAAGCCACTTAGGTACGTCCAATTGAAGAAATAAATGGCTGTCTGTCACCACCTGTTCACAGGGAGGCACTGGGTTTAATATTATTTCAGAGTTCACCTTTTGGAAATCCTCTGCACATAGTCACAAGGTATTACCGTACATCTGATTATGCCAGTTGTGATCCAGTTTGCAGCACTGGGAAATAAACTGCCAAGGTATAATTTGTGCATTATCTCCGGGCACACCAAGCTTCAAACTGTAGAGACAAAGACAAAATATCTAAGCTGCTGTTACAGTTCATCCATCATTCTTGTAGAGGAAGTTGATACAGTAATTCTGTCATTTTATAGTTTTATGATAAACAGCCTCAGTTACTTAAGTGCATATCCCTGAGGCACAAATGTTATTTTCAGGCTTCCATGCTCCAAACACTTTGTCATTTTTTTTGTACACAGCCCTCAGTGCAAATTTTTAAATGCCATATTTATAAATGAAACTTGATTTCCACCAGCTGACTTGATTTGCCAGGTTTTGTAATGGCTGGCATGTTGTACCAGACATCTTTATCATTTTTATCAGCTCCATATTTCACAGCTACAAACATCCTGTGACAGACACATTACACAATGCACAGTACAATTTGCTGCGCTTAGAAGCGATCCAGGCACTGATCTGTGGCTAGGCCACATAAGTCCAGACATAGAGTGGGAAAATTACAGATGGCTTCTAACTGCCATTATTTACAGTTATATGTGTTTGTTACATAAGCCTCCTAAGACGATGTCATTACCATTTCATACACAATTTATTTTATACAAAGTGATCAGAACTGACAAATAGGAAAACAGCGAATCTCTGAACCAGTTTGTAGCGGGTGAACAAAGGCAGCAGTAATTCACTAAAAGAACACAATATAAAATTCATCAGCCACTAATTTTGCTATTCAGCACAGGGGACCCTTTAAAATCACTTTCTTTGTAATATTAAAGCAGAACCAAAATCTCTAATACTCACCTCCCCTCCAGTGATTTAACATCTGTAAGCTTCCTCACCAATGCCAACATCTTCTCCCTATCTTCCTCCAGTCATGACCATCTTGTTTGGTCAGGCTGGGATGACGTAATGCCATTGTTTCCCATTGTGGAGATTTACCTTAATTTCCTGTCCCATAGCCAAACAGGAAGTGAGAGGAAATTCCTGCAAATGAAGGGTTGGGATTGCCACCGGTCACCCATGATCGCTCCCCGCTGAGAGAGGACGGTCAGCTGTTGTAAACACAGCTGACTGTCCTTCTCTTTGAAATGATCACAGAGTGCCTGTTCTATATAGGATCACAGGTCTCTGTGGTTATTTAACAAGACCACCCCCCCCCCCCACAGGTAGAAAACACTCCCCTAGGCTCACATTTAACCCTTTGATCACCCCTAGGTTAACCCCTTGCCTGCCAGTGTCATTATTACAGTAACAGTGCATATGTTTAGCACTGATTACTGTAGTAATGTCACTGGTCCCCCCAAAAAGTGTCAAAAATGTCAGTTAGGTGTCCGATCTGTCTTCCGCAATGTTGCAGTACTGCTAAAAATAAAAATGACAAATCTTTCCCCTAGATTGTAGACGCGATAACTTTTGTGCAAACCAATCAAAATACGCTTATTGCAATTTTTTTTTTTACCAAAAATATGTAGCAGAATACAAATTGGCCTAAAAGGATGAAAAATTTTGATTTTTAATTTTTTTTTTTTTTGGGAATGTTATATAGCAGAATGTGAAAAATATAGTTTTTCTTTTTTTTTCCGAATTGTCGCACTTTTTTGGTTTATAGCGCAAAAAAAAAAAAATTGCAGAGGTGATCAAATACCACGAAAAGAAATCTCTATTTGTGGGAAAAAAAGGACATCAATTTTATTTTAATACAGTGTCGCGCGACCGCACAATTTTCCGTTAAAATAACATAGTGCCGAGTCGCAAAAAAAAAATGGCCTGGTCATTAAGGGGGCAAATCCTTCCAGTCCAGAACTGGTTAAGAGGAAAAAAAAACAAGAAAAAACACTAATGTAGCCACCAAATTTATGGACTGATAAACTTCAATATATGACATTTTTGGTCTTTTCATTGGCTTTGATACATTTTGATTGCTAGTACAGCTTCATAAATCAGGGATTTTTTTTTTTTTTTTATGAAAATCAAAAATATACAATTGTTTTTCATGAGCAACAGTTCCACCGATTTGGTCCACTGTTTATATATCAGCCCCATTGTATTGTGACTATTCTCAGTGGAAATACTCCCAAACAAACTCATGAATTGGTCAAAAGTCTCCTTAGTGACTCCAGGCAGCATTACTTTGTATAGTACTGTGTATAGTAGTCAAGCTATTTATCCTGCAGAGGTTGTATTTGCATCACCACCAAAGGATCAGTGGAAAAATGTAGTTACTACTCACTCAAACCTACTGGACAAAAATGGAAAGTTGGACAAAGCAAAAAAAAAACATTAAAAACTGTAAAATTTGCAAATTGTTAAGACTGATTTACACTACAAGTGATTCCAAGTATTTTATAACTTTTTCCATTGCTGCAAAATTGCATGGTTTTTAGATGGGCTTGTTTACTAAAAAAGCGCAGTGATGAGGAACATTTAGAAAAAAGAAAGATCTCACATGCATAATTTTCAGAGTGATTTCACATTCCATTATCATCTATGATAATACTTGCAATATGCTTGGAAATGCTAATTACAAGCTGTTTCAGAGGAAATGGCATAAAAAAACGCCTGTATAAAACACCCGGCAATTGTATAGCAAATGAAAACTCTTGTCAACGTCACTTTTTGCATTATTGTAAAGAATTTTCAAGTATATTCCTGGTGTGATCAAGCCCTAAGATACTGGCAGGGTAAAAAGGCTCCTTTTATTTTTGCAGAGTAAAAATGTAAGTTTTCAAAATATGCATGTCAAAACTGTACAAGAAAGCATGGTCTTTGGTTAAAGTATAACTGAAGGCAAAACTTTTTTTTCCCGTTTTGGATAGAGAGGAGAAGGTGTTAGAACGCCTGTCCATTTTTTATTGCTGTCTGTGCCCCTGTTAGGGAGATTCACCCTCACTATTTGTCCTGTTTACCATTATCATTGAAAGTGAAAGTAAAAGAAAACCCCAAACTTTGAGTTGTCCTTAGAAAAGTAATAGAGGGGAACTATTCCAATGGGAATACTAGTTCTGGTGACCTGGGGGTCCCCAAGGAATTCCCTTACTTTGCAGGGATTTCCTCTCACTTCCTGTTTGGATATGGGACAGGAAGTGAAGGGAAATCTCTGCAATGGGACACAGATGGCAAAAACAATTAAATAAAAAATAAGACAGGGGTTATAACCCTCCCATGTTCTATCCAAGATTTAAAAACAAAAGTTTTGCCTATAGTTCTACTTTTATCTTTGTGACCAGGCAACTTGCTATGACGTGCCATTTATACCGTGTCTCATACATAATCCTGTAGGGTCACTATAAATAGGGCTTGCCACAAGCCACAAATATGGTTTATTTCCACAAACTGTTTTTGTCATGTTGTTTTTGCTGGGTAAATTATAAAAGCTATAGTGAAATGAATTATCTACAGAAATAATAATGGACAGAGGGAGAGTTTTGGTAGTCAGCAAGAGAGAACAGAAAGCCATATTCAAACAAACAAAGACAAACATAATTACAGGCATACCCCACTTTTAAGTACACAATGGGACCAGAGCATGTATGTAAAACGAAAATGTACTTAAAGTGAAGCAATACCTTTTTTCATTTCTCAATGCATGTAAATACATTAGCTTCATAGGAAATCTTGGTCAGCTTGACAAGGCATTGCTTCCAAACCATGTGACAAGGACACCAAGCTTGGGGAGCATGTTAAGGGGATCCAGGACTATGACATGGTAGATTACCTAGGCAAGCTGGCCAGCCACAAACAGGATATGTTGTAGTCCTTGGTCCCCTCTCGGTGCTCCCTAAGTTTGGTATCCCTGTCACCTATGGTTTGGGAGCAGTCCCATGTCAAGCTGACCAAGATTTCCTATAGACGCCAATGTTAAAAACCGGGAGTAGTGTCATGCCAAGCTGAACAAGCTGTGTCCTTACTCGCGAGTGTACTTAAAGCGGGGTATGCCTGTATCAATGTCTGTGAGGGCTTTCATTTACCAAGGTCATGATATAGGTGGTAGTAATTAGTCGCATTCAGCTGGACGTATTCCAAAATGTTGAAGACACTTTGTAGCGTAGCCAAGCCACTTCTTCAGTTCCAATGAGTGATAGGAACATATCCCAGAATTTTCCTCCATACAGGCAACTTAGGGCTCTTTCACACGGAGCGGACCGTATTGCGATCCGCTCTGGCACTTTTTTTTTTTTCACGGACACGGATGACATTTGTGTCATCCGCTCCGTATGTCCGCATTTCATCCCATTCGTTAGGGCAATGGAAGGGCGCTGGGGCCCGGTAGCTGAAACTGCAGACTTGAACTAGCAAACACCTATGCGGCGGACAGATCGGACCACTAACTGACTTTTTCGACACTTTTGGGGGGACCAGTGACATTAATACAGTAATCAGTGCTAAAAATATGCAATGTTACTGTACTAATGACACTGGCCGGGAAGAGGCTAACCCAGTGGTGATCAAAGGGTTAAGTCTAAGCCTAGGGGAGTGTTTTCTAACTGTATAGGGGAGGGACTTGTGAAATGACCACAGAGACCTGTGATTCTATATAGGAGGATCACAGGCCCTCTGTGATCATTTCAGAGAGAACAACGGTCTGTTGTCGTTCTCTCTCAGCAGGGATTTATCGCAGCTGCCGGCCCCATGGATCGGCATCTCCGCTGCCCCAGGAGTGCTCCCGCGAACCGACATACCCATACATTGGTTTGCGCAGCTAAGCCAGCCTGCTGCAATATATCTGCAGTAGGCATTCGCAAAGTAGTTAAGGGGTTTGGAATTCCGGGGGGCAGGCTGGGGCTTGTGACCATGTGACCACCATGATTGGCTGTCACAGCGGTCACATGATCGGATCGATCATCTGCCGCCGGTTACTGTGCCAGGAGCGTGCAAGGCGGGTGCTCTTGGCACAGATCTGTCGGCGCTAATGAAAGCAAATGTACTCACTCGTCGCCAAGGCCTGGCTGCCAAGAGGCCATATATTTGCGTGCTCTAGGCTCCTAGCGGTTAAAACAAGTTAATATAATATACATCCCTAGCTATTTACTAATGCTAGCATCATAAGGATTAAAAATACTTTAGTTCTGCTTTATTTTAAAGCTGGCTATGATGTACCTTTAATTACATTTTTCAGTAATTGCGAGACAAAATAGTATTAGGAAGTTTTTTTTTTTTCCAAACATAGGATTATAGTGACATCTAGTGGTCAAAAGTCATATAATACTACTATATTTCTAAGCCTCCACAAAGCAGACGCTAAGATACATATATTATTATTTCTTCTTTTATTTTTCATTATTTGGCATTAAACATTTAGATACCCTGCTTCATAATTTATATCTATTAAATAATAATTATTTTTCTGGCACATTATATTTTGCAAAAGAATTCCCAAAATGAATTGATAACAGAAGGCATAACTGAAACAACTAATTGCCAACTTCTAATATCCCTGTAGTATTTGCCTAAGCTTTCTTGGTATCTGTATCATAAAGATTCCTCTTGTTTAGATAGACATATGATTTATAGATGACAGGTAAGCCTGGTATACACTAGGGATGTAACGATATCAAAATCTCACGGTACGATACAATTTCGATATTGACCTCACGGTACGATATTTATTGCGATATTGTGGAAAAGCTCATGGTATTGTTAAATAGCTCATGATAGTGTTTTGTGATGATAATAGCGAAAAAAATACCGACATTTATTCTGCTTTTGCCAGTCAACAGGCAATTTATTGTTGTATTTATGGATCCATGACAACATAAAACACTGATCACATAGTGCTTTTAAAGTGCAAGTTGTAGTCAGGAACATCAATATTCTGTATAGTAATATTTGGTTGCATAACTGATTCTTCTGTGCAATGTTCAAGTTAAGAAGCAGCTAGAACAATTGTAAACAAACAATAGGCAATTCCCTTTACGTGCAAACAAAGATCAAGTTAAGTCAGGTTTAAATGTGCAAGGCAAATAAAGGCAGCCTTTTAGAGCTGGTTCACACTACCACTACCAGAAAGTCGCCCCGTGACTTGAAGAGACTTGTTTAGAGACTTGGAAGAGACTTGGAAGAGACTTGGAAGAGACTTGGAAGAGACTTGTGCACTACTTTGAAGAGACAGGCGACTTTGTCTGTGGGGAATGCCTGGCTAATCTCTTTCTTCTTCCTGGAAAGTCTGATAACAAGTCGTGTCAATTAAGATAAGGAGGCAACTCCCATTGAAGTATATGGGACAGTCGGATCACAGGTCGCCTCAAAGTAGTACAGGACCCTTTTCTGAAGTCGGAGCAACTTCAGTAGTGCCAATTAAGACGGCACTCATTGATTAACATTGCTTTTGTTATGTCAAGCTACCTGGGGCAACACAAGTTGCCTCACAAGTCGCGCTAGTGTGAATGGGCTCTTAAAACTGGTATTTAGGAACATAACTTAAACTTAAATAAAATAGTCAGTCAAAAAGCCTTAAAAAAAAAACACTGACCTATCATTTAGCTTATGTTCACGTTTTTCATCAGAAAGATCAAAATATCTACATTGCAAGAAAAAAAAAAACAGTAAAAAAATCCTTAAACTCTGGTCTATGTAGTTAACAATGATTTGTTCCGCGGGACTGTGTTTATTCCTCTTGCTTTTTGACGGACACCTGTCCTTTTAATATTGTAACCCAACCACGACGATATCGAGACACGACCACGACGATATCGAGACGACCACGACGATACGATATCGCGATATCTTCGATATCGTTACATCCCTAGTATACACGCATAGTTTTTTGTTTTTTTTTGTACAGCCAGCAGGCTTAAGAAAAAACACCAACAAATCCCCCATCCACACAAGAAAAGTGGTTAGAAAAATCCTGTGCTATTGTATTCTGACAGCACGACTCTTCCAATGTCAGAATACACTGATCAGCACTGCAGCCACTTGGCTGCAGCGGCCGATCAAATAAAAGTCTTCCAGTTCCAGAGATAGATAGATAGATAGATAGATAGATAAATAGTGTGACAGGAGTCACTTTGGGCATGGGGGTTGTGGACCCCAAATTCCTTTAAAGAGGTTGGGAGGCACTATGTCCAGCCTTGTGTGGCTTTCTTATGTTTAAGTCACCCTGCATCTGTTATGGATGCAGGGTGACCAGGAGGGTGGTGAACACTGACACTATGGTTTGGACTACTACAAATGGGACAGTCATATTCAAGAATAATGTCTCCCTTGTAATATGTTGTAATAATTGTTGTTCCCATTTGCCATGAGGTCTCTGAACAGGAAGTCAACTCCTAATATGGTCATTACAGGAAGTTCAATGTGGAGACGGGCTGTCTAAACAATGTTGCTTTTGGTCTGAGGTGGCTTTCCATTCAGCTATTGTCAGGTGTGCTAATGACCTCACCTGTTGTCTACTACGGGATGTATTGACACTCAGAGTAATGTGTATTGAGGGCTCGTTAGGGAACCATTGTTCGGTGTCTGACTATTGTGTACATTGATTGCCCCCTGGGGCTTCTGTCTCCTTGCACATGGCAGACTTCTGGTCAAACTATCTGACCAATCCCTGTTGACTAAATTTCAAGTCCTCATTTGCATGGCAGCCCTTCTGGTCAAGCTATCTGACCAATCACTGCTGACTCATTTTCAAGCCCTCATTTGCATGGCTGGAGAGGCCCTCATTTGCATGGCTGGAGAGGACCTTATTGGGAATTGCAGGTACTGTGCAATTGACCAATGGGAAAGCGGTTGTTGGGGGAAGGATGTTCCAAATTCTGTATAAAAGTGTTCTGTGTTCTTCCAATAAATGTGGTTGTTCCTGTTTTACCCTCAACTCGGAGCTTTGTCTCGTTATTGGGGGGATTCACTGTATGCTGTTGGAGACTGATTGCTAGGAGTGTAAGCTGATGTATGCTTTTCCTGTTCGTCTGCTAGCAGCTATTCATGAGGTTCCAGGTTGGAGTGCTATTTTGTATCCAGTTCGGGAGTTTGGTGTTCTGCAGTAGCTGTGCCTGTCTCTCAGAAAGGGGCATATCGCCTAAATGGATTTTAACCCCTTGTCTGCTGAAACGGTCCGTGATAGATAGATAGATAGATAGATAGATAGATAGATAGATAGATAGATAGATAGATAGATAGATAGATAGATAGATAGATAGATTTCTGTGCACATGCACAGGATGATATCATCCCCCACCAGACAATTAACTGAAAACTTTGAATTTAGGGAGAAGATGACAGTGGCCAGTGAGGGATGCAATTGCCACACTAGAAAATGGAGATGAGTGTATTGGGGAGTTTAGTTCCACTTTATAGATACATACTTGAACAAATTTGTTTTTAAATCTAGAGTTTAGACTACTTTCAACCTGCTCAGTTGCAAAAACATGCATGCATGCGTTTACCGCTTACTGGTGTGTTATCTGTGAAAAAAGGACATGTGACTCAAAAAACGCACCAAAAATGCAATCATGGTCGCTTTTTTGCCATGTTTTTGATTAATTTATTTCATTCGTTTTTGGTGCAAGTTTTTTTACCGCACCAAACATGCACCATAAATGCAGCAAGCAAGACTTTGAAAAACGCAACAGACCTGCAACTGACCAGTGTGAAGAGTTCCATAGGATTTCATGGTCATGCATTTTTCCTTCCCTTTTTTATAATGCAAAAATGGAAGAAAAACTGATCAGTGTGAAAGCAGTCTTAGTGTCACTTTAACCATTTTAAGACCGGAAGGATTTGCCCCTTAATGACCAGGCCCTATTTTGCGATTTGGCAGTGCATTATTTTAATGGACAATTGCGCGGTCCTGTGAGGCTGTACCCAAATAAAGTTGACGTCCTTTTTTCCCACAAATAGAGCTTTCTTTTGGTGGTATTTGATCACCTGTATAAACAAAAAAGAGCAACAATTTTGAAAAAAAAAAAAACAATATTTTTCACATTCTGCTATATGACATTCTCAAAAAAAAAAAAATTAAAAATCAAAATTTTTAAACATTTTAGGCCAATTTGTTTTCTGCTACATATTTTTGGTAAAAAAAAAAAAACGCAATAAGCATATTTTGATTGGTTTGTGCAAAAGTTATCGCATCTGCTAACTACGGGAAAGATGTCATTTTTAAGGTTTTTATTTTTTTTATTTTTTTACTAGTAATGGCAGCGATCTGCAATTTTTTTCTGGACTGCGACATTGCGGTGGACAGATCGGACCCCTGACTGACATTTTTGACACTTTTGGGGGTACCAGTGACATTACTACAGTAATCAAGGCTATAAATGTGCACTGTTACTGTAATAATGACACTGGCAGGGAAGGGGTTAACAGTATAGGTGATCAAGGGGTTAAATGTGCTCCTAGGGGAGTGATTCTAACTGTGGGGAGGGGGGGGGGGGGTTGGACTTAGCAGGATCACATGGGCCCTGTGATCATTTCAGGGAGAAGGACGGTCGGCTGTGTTTATAACAGCCGACCGTCCTTCTCTCTCTGCAGGGAGTGATCGTGGGTGTCAGGCGGCAATCAGAGGCGCCTGACACACGCATCGGCTTCCCCACTGACGATCGGGGGCGGGAGCGTGCCGCCGGCGGTGCACGCTCACCCCCTAGCTCCTCCCAGGCAAGCGACGTAGATCTACAGTAAATATACATAGATTGCAGTAAATATACAGGAGCTGGTCAACAAGTGGTTAAGGGCTCTTTCACACGGGCGTTCCGATCAGATCCGCCTGTCAGTTTTTAGGCGGATCTGATCGGATGCCCCATTCAGTCCTATGGAGCACCAGATGCCAGCGGTGACATGTCCGCTGACACCTGCTGCCATCCGCATCCGATCCTGTCCGTGAAATCCGGACGGATAGAAACCCTATTTTCCATCCGTCCTGGGGATCGGAATCGGGTGTGATCGGATGAGAGCGGACAGGCGACCCGCTCTGATCCGATTCCCTATAGAGAGCAGTGGGGCTCTGACACCTCTCTCTCTGCACACAGTGCGGAGACAGAGCTGTCATCCGCCTGCTCAGCGGGGATCGGCGGATCGATCCCCGCTGAGCAGAAAACGGTCCGCAACTGAATGCGGACCGTGTGAAAGAGCCCTAAGGCTCCTTTCACCCAAAGTGGAGTCTGCTCCATTCAGCAGGGGATCTGTGATCAAATCCGATGCTGATCGGAGCTGAACGGGAAGAATGTCACAACCGTACCCATTCAGTTTCTGCAGAGCGAACATGGGTGGGCCCCTATCAGCTCTACAGGCAGCCAGGTGTAAAGAGGCTCTGCTGTCCGTTTATATCAGGCTACCTTCTATCTGACCCACAAAAAAAAAGTAGAAAAGGACGCAGTCCTTTTCCATTTTTTTTCACTGGACCTGGAGGACATCCACCTGTCCATAGGGGTCTGAAGCTGTTCAGCAGGGATTGATTACACTCATCTCCCAGGAGTCAATGCGAGGAGGAAGTGACGGCGCGGGCCAAGTCTGCAGAGGGAGGAAAAGGAAGGAAGGTAAGTATATTTTCATTAAAAACAAGGTAAGTGAAAAAAAAAAAATGTAATTATCCAATTCTTTTTCAGGTTCATCTAAGCTAGTGAAAAAATAATTTTTAGGGTGGAACTCCGCTTTAAGAGGGCTGGGCTGGAAGGGAACATTTGTCTTTTAGACACATGCCCCCTCCTATGACACCACAGTAAGAGGAGAGCCTCCACTGCAGCATTCTTATTGGACAGCTTGGACCAATGGAGCTTTACCATTGGTCCAAGGCTCCAAGCTGTCTATTGAGCAAAAAACTGTGAGCTCATCCTCTCAGTCTGCTGCATATTCCGACAGGCTGCGCAAGGAGCTCCGTATCTCTGGATCCATGGAAGCTAGGAGCCCCGAATTTTGACCAGTGGTGGGGTAGGACTTCAGGCACATACCCTTCAAATTAGGGTCTCTGTGACCCCAGGTCGCTGAGCTACAACCCTTGTAACTCGATCTTTTTTTTTTTTTTTTATGTTCATAGCTCTGCCTCCCCTGACAGCAAGTCCCTGCTATGTATGTCCTTTGAAGGCAGCAGGAAACACAGGCTCTGTCTTGACAGAGTTGCAGCCTTGCCTACCGCTAAGTGGCCAGTAATATACATTATTATTATTATAAGCAGGTGGTAGGGCCTATATAGTATTTTTCATCTATGATCAATATCTCCATGTTTGGAATTGTAACAAGATTCTTTTCATGGGCTGCTAGGAGGAATTCCAGCTAACTTCTAGAGAATGTGATTTCTCCTCCACTATAGGCAATGCTGGTTTTCAGCAGGCGTTGTAGTAACATTATATCTACCTGACACTGCATAATATGAGCACTGTGTTCCTTATGAAGATTTGAGGAAAATACATTTGTAACCTTTCCCCTGATAAAAAAAAAAAAGTAAACAACAGATTACATACATTAAAGTTCACTGTTCACTTCCCCATCCCCCTTGTTTTAGCACCTTCTTGGGGATTTGTCACAAGAATTTCTGGCAGGACTCTGAAATGGTGATTGTCAAGCAGGCAATTTAAAAGGGCAGCCCCTCCTAGGAGTGGAGTGAACTAAGGACAGTGGCATGTTAAAAAGATTAGACAGAAATGATTGACACGTTTATATAAAAAGCAAAAAAAAATAAAAAATGTGATAAAAAATATTTTTTTTAGGAAGAATGTCTGCGGGGAGATTGTGATTTTAAAGCGGTAGTAAACCGCTGGACATTTTTTTTTTTTTTTTTGTACCCGGATATGTCATAATGTGCTAGTATGCATCGCATACTAGCACATTATGTTAAACTTACCTTAAAACGAAGCCCTTCCAGTGCCGAGATTTCAGAGCTGCAGGCGCTTCCATCTTCACCCGTCTTGCTTTTGGGTTCGCGGACTCGAGCCGCGATGACGTCACTCTCGCACGTGCGTGCGGGAGCCACCATTTACGGCACAGGACTCTGAAGGAACGACCTGGGTGGCCGTTCCTTCAGAGTGCATGCGCCAGTGATGTCACTGGTTGCATGTAATGTTAATATCTCCTAAACAGTGCATGTTTAGGAGATATTTGCACTACCTATAGGTAAGCCTTCAGAGATAGGAGTTTACTTCCACTTGAAGTGTCCTTTTAAAAGTGACACTAAATTATATAATTGATTTTAAAAAAAAATTATCCATGCACATGCGGCACTCTCCTCTTTTCCATCCAGCTCCCTCTCCACAGTGCCAATATAGAGTTTTTTTCTTTGTTTACTTGAATAGGGAAAGGAAATCGGCGCTACTTTCTCAGTGTATGTACGCTAATTGCCACTGATAAAGGCAGAATAATATCTATGTGAAACAAAAACTTCTTATAAATGACTGGTTCAAAAGATGAATAAACATAAATAAAATAAATACCACCAATGTAAAAAACTAAATATCACAAAATGAAGTGACTAAGTGCAACCATGGGCAAATAACTTAAATAGTGGTATATAAAAGTGCCAGTGCAGACTGAAAAATCAGTGAATCAATAACTCATGTGGGATCCCACATAAATAATTCGTTATGATACACTGTAGCAAATTGCCTTGAAAGTCTGTAAATATTTATAGAAAAAATGTCTATGTGCACAAATGTAAAAAACAATGAATATATTGCACTAATAAATTAACTTTACAACAAAAAAGTGTCCATGTGCAAAAGTGACAAGTGATCGATGAAAAAGTGCTTCAAATGCATAGACAAATGTGAATCTTCAATTTCCACAGGATGTGTCACCATGTGAATGAATTCCAGCAACCGTTATCCTACAATGAGTGCAACGGCCCTCCAAAAACACTCAAAAGAGCGTTATATACACAGCAGGCTTCCTGGGTATCTCTCTCAGCAAGGATTGGTGTAGTTTGCTGGTCAATCCTCCACTACTATATATGGATCGGTTGATTTAATGATACCACATAATTTCCAAGGGCTTAGGCAGATAGCTTCCTTGGATTTCCCCTCATGGTAATGACATAAATGTGGACAACCTCATTGTGTAGTAAATAAACGCTTTATTGAATAAAATAGTAGGCACTTACAGTGAAGTAAGGGAAAACGAGTAGAGCGCACCGCAAATTGCGGTAATACTTCCGTTCTCGGCCGTTGACTGGAAGTGACGTCACCCAGCTCCTCCCGACGTGTTGCGTCACTTCACGTGACTTTATCAAGGGTGACATTTTTTTCTATGAATATTTACAGACTTTCAATGCAATTTGCTACAGTGTATCATAACTAATTATTTATGTTGGATCGCACATAAGTTATTGATTCACGGATTTTTCAGTCTGCACTGGCACTTTTATATACCACTATTTAAGTTATTTGTACATGGTTGCACAGTCACTTTATCTTGTGATATTTAGTTTTTTACATTGGTGGTATTTATTTATTTTTTTATGTTTATTCATCTTTTGAACCAGTCATTTATAAGAAGTTTATTCCACATAGATATTATTCTGCCTTTATCAGTGGCAATTAGCCTACATACACTCAGAAAGTAGCGCCGTTTTCCTTTCCTTATTCTTTTTTCCATGTAGTATGTGGTGACACTACTAAATTGGCTGCTCTTTCCTACATTACCTGTTTTCTATCCACTACCAGCTTCAACACTTCTATTCCTAATTCCCTAAATATTATTACGTCATTACCTTATTGGTAGTGCATTGGCACCATATTTTACTATATTCTTTGTTTACTTACTGTTTTTTTTTTGTTGTGTTTCAGAGTCTCAGCCTGCCCCCTAGCTTCCAGAATTCACTGCGATGAATGACATGGTGCCCCTGGTGTCTTCTGGGCTGCATGATGTGCAGTCTCATTCAGCAATGAGTAGGGGGGTGCACCTAGCGGCACCTTCACCCGGAAAAGCTGACGTCTGTCACAAACAGCATGGCAACGCCGGACCCATGCAGGGGTTGCAGAGAGGAGGATCCCAGCAGCTCAATGCTGGACTCTCTGGCTAGGCGAGTATGCTTACTGTGCAGACGACAATAAAAAGGAAGCGGGGGGGGGGGGGGGCTTGCAGTTCCTCTTCACTGGCCCTAATCAATTTTTCATGAAATTGCCTCTTACTCTGTTTTCATTAAGAGCTCGAGAACTGCTTCTTTTCCCCCTCATTTGTTTGTTTGGAACGTGCAGTGCACAATAGTTTTGGATATGTGCACAGCTGTATGCACACTGCACATCCCAAAGTCTATAGTACCTGGTACCATTCGCCAACTGGTGGCTAGTGGAGAAAATTTTGGTGGTCCCCAGGGGTTCTGCCGCAAATTAACATTATGACATATGTGTGCTGCCCAATGTTGTTTCCAGTGTTGTTCTCAATGAGTGCTGCCAGTCAAAACTGTCAGCGCGCATTGATACCCAATGAGAAGAAAAGTGCAACACCCATACAGTTTCCCCACAATGGTGGACTGATGGTTCTCCTGCTCAGAATGTCTTCCCGGCATTAGTGAAACATGGAGGTATAAGGTAAAGAGCTGTCAGGTGACAAAACGCTCATATGTGAACAGGGGCCATTGAAATGAATGGGATTTTCCTTGTTGGGCATTTTGAGACTTCAAAGATGAGAGTTTTATGAGCTGAAAAGCGCTCAGGTGTGAACTGGGCCTTACTTTTGAGCCACATCCTATTTATTTGAATTCACTAAGCAGCTGGAAGCGCAGGGGTCACACTTTTACTTACTATCCTCATCTTCAACATTAGCATTAAGAGTTAGAGAGGTGTTAGAGCTCGGGCACACATGGTATTTGCATGTTTCGGCACATTTCTGCACATGCATTCAGGGAAGCCTATTAATATCAATGGGCTGCCAAACATGCAAAAGTGTGCAAAAACTTGTGTGGGCATGATTTTTAAAATTGCGCCACATCAAACAGCATGGTACTACAGTATCATGTGTTATGGTGGCCATGAATGCACATGTGTTTGTCAGATGCATGGGGGTGTTATTAAGAATTAATGGTACCTGCGAGCCTCTGCAGAAGGCAGCAGGTTTTCATGCGGTGTAGAAAAACACATGGTTTTGCACGCGTTGCCGCACCTGGTGTGAACAAGCCCTTAAAGTATACACATCTTCTGAAAAATCGAATAAACTGACCACATAAGCAGAGTATGGGCATCAACAGAAATGTTGATGCTTCTTGCTAGTGTTGAAGGACAGCCCACTCTCTTCTGTGTTTACTTTACTATACTTGTGTTTTACTATTGTGTGTATCTTTACTTTCCAATTGGAAGGCTTGAGAAAAGAGAGGGAGCAGGTTGGCCTTTAGTACTATCAAAAAGTGTCAACATTTCCAAAGGGAAGTGATGTGGGATTAACAGAATTCCTGGTTGCTGGGTCAGGCATCTAAAGGTATATGCAAACACCACTAGGTACCTGCATTGTTTGCCCCTCATGAGAACCAAAGTAGCACTATAAAACATAATTTACCTCTTTCTTTAAATGCAATCACTCACTGCCCCGTTCACACTGGGCACATTACTTTTCTTTAATGTCATTGGTACAGATAGATTTAATGCTGTGTTTTCTTTGGGTTTTGATTGGGTCCCCCAGTAACCCAAAAGTTCAGCTGACCATCAAGTCCTCCCCAAGTAGCTTTCAAAAGTGAGGGGTATCCTTGATTTTGTGGTCCTCATGTGTTTGCAAGGAGTATACAGGCAGCATGCTAGACGGCCAAGCCATTTTATTAGGGCACATTAAAAATTGGCCAATGAGGCAGTCTATTCTAGTGATGGGCCACTAGGCATACAGTATGTGGGGTCGGGCTTACTTGCAGGACCTGAGCTTTGCCCAATCAGAACCGCACTATTTGGCTTAAGTGAAGGATTCAAAAATCTGACGCAGTTATGGGCAGGCAACTAATATACCTGTCAACAGCTTCAGTATTGCCCTCATATATTGGATTTGCTAATAGTTAAAAAGTAAGCTAAGTCAGCCCCGCCAAAACGCTTCCTGGCCTCTGCATGACTTAAACCTACTTCAATTTTGTCAAAGATTTGCCAGCTTTTGCCAAATTCTTCTACTAGGCAGGCTTAAAATAGAAGCTGAACTCCAAGGAAAAGAAAGAAAATCCCCCATTGCGGGATTTCCTTGGCACTGAAAGTGTTAAATGTTAACTTATGCCTAGGGAAACCTATAACACTGTTACTTACTTAATCCCTGCTGCTGTGTAGCAAGCACTCAGTTCTTGTCCCTGAAGTTCGGCTTGTGGGCCTTTAATTGGTGCCTTCACTGCATGGCTGTTGCATGGCTGTTGGCTGTTGGCCTCGCATTGTACTTGATGATGTGCTTGATGTGACCACTGAAGCATCAGGGAAAAGAGACTGTGGGACCTGGTCTTACAATATGGAGGGAGCCTACTCTAGTTGGGAATTGGATAAGTAAAAGTCCTTGTTATGGGTACCCTAAGCATAAAAGAGTATTTAACCTTTGCAGTGTGGGTGAGCCTCAATGCAAGGGAAATGTGTTATTTTCCTCTTTTCAGCTTTTTAACCACTTAAGCCCCGGAAGATTTTACCCCCTTCCTGACCAGGGCTTTTTTTGCGATTCAGCACTGCGTGACTTTAACGGACAATTGCGCTGTTGTGCGACGCTGTACCTAAACAAATTTGATGCCTTTTTTTTCCCACAAACAGAGCTTTCTTTTGGTGGTATTTGATCACCTGTGCGATTTTTTTGATCATGCGCTATAAACAAAAAAAGAGCGTAAATTTTGCAAAAATAACAATATTTTTCACATTTTTTATATGAAATTCCCCAAAAAAATGTAAAAATTAAAATTTTTTAACATTTTTGGCCAATTTGTTTTATGCTACATATGTTTGGTAAACAAAAATCGCAAAAAGCGTATTTTGATTGGTTTGCGCAAAAGTTATTGCGTTTACTAACTAAGGGAAAGATTTTTGTCATTTTCGTTGTTTTTTTTTTTAATGCGTAATGGCGGCGATCTGCAATTTTTTTTTGCGGTACTGCGACATTGCGGCGGACAGATCGGACCCTTGACTGACATTTTTGACACTTTTGGGGTTACCAGTGACATTAATGCAGTAATCAGTGCTATACATATGCACTGTTACTGCAAAATGACACTGGCAGGGAAGGGGTTAACTTTATTGGTGAAGGAGGGGTTAAGTGTGTCCCTAGGGGCGTGCTTCTAACTGTGATTGGACATAGCTACTGGTGTAGGAACAGTGATCAACGGTCCTACATAGTAGAACCGTATGATCACCATTCCTACACAGGGGAGAATGACAGGCGGCTTGTTTACATCAGCCGCCTGCCTTTCTCCCTCTGCACCGACGATCACCGAGTGACCGGCGGACATCGGGTCCGCCGGTCACACGCATGGACTTGCTAGGGAACGAGCCGGGGCGGGAGCGCGCCTCCGCACGCGCGCGCTCGCCCGCTATTGGCTCCCAAGCAAGTGACAGGCTAGTGACGCATATATACGTCACTTTGCCTGGCCGGGGCTGACTGCCGCCGTATATAGTCGTGCGGCGGTCGGCAACCGGTTAAGCTTTAAGCCCTGGTTCACACCAGTGCGATTTGTCATGTGACTTCACAGTTCAAAATTGCATGATAAGTTGCACCTCACTGCTGGCAATGGAACAGTTCAAATCATTGTGACTCAGGTCGCAGCGACTTTGAAATAGGTTCCTGCACTACATTTTTGTGATTTCATTGTGACTTGCATTGACTTCTGTTAAATGAAGTCACAAATAAATCAGAGGTCCAAATCACGCTCAACTGCAGCTTTAAAAAATCGCAGGTTAGTAGCGTGATTTCAAAGCCACTCTGGTGTGAACCAGGGCTAAGACTGTTACACAAAAACACAGCCACACATCTTGAAAAACAAATCTTTCATTTAACAAACAAGAAAAACATCACGAGACAGGCAAAGCTCACCGTAGGGCAAGATATTATTACAGCACAAATAATATTTCCTTTCATCAACACCACTTTGTTTCAAGCTGTTACTGTACTGTAGCTGCCGACCTTTAAAAAGCACCTAGTTATCAGCCCATGAAGTTCAGCACTGTCTTCCCAGCACCCAAAATCTTTGTAGCTTTCTCTTTTCCTGCACCGCCATCTTGTATTTGTGATCCAGCTGTCACTTTATGATCACTCAATTGGCCCTTACTGCCAATACACCGCTATGCATTCACAGGATCTGTGGACTGGTATAGACTATCCTGGAACCTTCTCAATGTGTGATGTGGTGGCCCAGGAGGCTGTGAGTGGGGTGGGTGGGTCAACGGTAAGTCATCCTCACATGGGCAAGGGATGAGGAAGTGGGATTGAGTACCACCAAAAAGTTACCCAAGGATCCTAAATAGGGCATCTATTTTACTTCATGACATGGGAGTGTATGGACATTTGTCCATAATAAAAAGATGGAGAGACTTTTTCAAAGAATGAAGGTGTGTAAACTCTGCATTTTAATGAGGCTATAAGGAGCTTCAGGCATAAACAAGGCAGATGCATGCATGGGTGGAAAAGGAATGTAATTAAAAGCTTTTCAATGACAGACCAGACACATGAATGACACACTATCCTTGTCCATTTGCTCCTAGTATTAGAATAATTAACATATTAGGCAGCTCATACAGAAAGCGTATACAGGATTATAGCTATTTTGGATGTGCACTTGAAGACTGAGCCATGATAATGTTACAGCTCTTGTTCATTAAAAAGGATTATGATGTTTTTGTTTAATCTCTCTTTACTTTCAGTTATGTAAAAAATAACATATATTGTATGAATATATATGTTTAAAGTGGTTCTAAAGGATCATTTTTTTTTACACAAAGTTGTCCATTTATAAGATATTTCTAACACATAGCATGTACATAGCAAAAATAACACCCCAAAATACATTCTGCTACTCGTCCTGAGTATGGTGATACCACATTTGTGACACTTTTATACAGCCTAGCCACATACAGAGGCTCAATATACAGGGAGTACCGTCATTTCCTGACTTCCCATTACAATTTTGTGAGGCACTGTAGGGCCCTGATAAGCACTGTAGGGGCACTGATGTGGCATGGATGTGGCACGGATGAGCACTGATGTAGCATGGATGTGGCACAGATGAGCAATGATGTGGCATGGATGTGGCACAGATGAGCAATGATGTGGCATGGATGTGGCACAGATGAGCAATGATGTGGCATGGATGTGACACGGATTAGCACTGATTTGGCATGGATGAGCACTGATATGGCACAGATGAGCACTGACGTGGCATGGCTGTGGCACAGATGAGCACTGACGTGGCATGGATGTGGCACGGATGAGCACTGACATGGCATGGATGAGGCACAGATGACCAATGACGTGGCATGGATGTGGTATGGATGAGCACTGACGTGGCATGGATGTGGCATGGATGAGTACTGACGTGGCATGGATGAGGCACGGATGACCACTGATGTGGCATGGATGTGGTACGGATGAGCACTGATGTGGCATGGATGTGACACAGATGAGCACTGACGTGGCATGGATAAGCATTGACGTGGCATGAATGTGGCACGGATGAACACTGATGTGGCATTGATGAGCACTGACGTGGCATGGATGTGGCACGGATGAGCACTGACATGGCATGTATGAGCATTGAGGTGGCATGGATGAGCCACGGATGAGCACTGAGGTGGCATGGGTGGGCACAGATGAGGCATGGATTTGGCACGGATGAGGCATGAATGAGGCACGGATGAGGCACGAATGTGGTATTGATGAAGCATGGATGTGGCATAAATGTGGCACTGATGGATAGATATGGAGGAGGCAGGGGATAGGTGCAGCTGCGGTTTCTCTCCTCTCCTCACACGCTGTGCCAATCAAATTGAAATGAGCCAGACATGCGCCGATTTGTTGACAAGTGATCGCTTCGTCATTGGACGGAGCGATCACGAGGTAAAGGGCCGCAGTCATTGGCCCTTTACCACAATCTGTGATGCGCCGGGTCCCTGGGACCCAGCGAGCTTGGACACTCCCATGTGCGCACCCCAGGGGGTGCGTGGGAAGCGCAATTCTGGGAGGACATCATTGTACACCCTCCCAGGATAAGCCAACCACCCTGTAGCCATCATTCGGCTATGGCCTGGTCGGCAACTGGTTAAAGTTGTCTAGTTGTCTCACAATATCTATGAAAGTTTCTAAGATCCTGGTTACGTTACTGAATTCATACCAAAGGAATGTCATTGTAAACTGACCAAGTCCTTAAAAGGTCATATTGTTGCTTGCAATGCAAGTTGGCCATATCCTTACGCGCAAGCCCTATATACACTGCTGATAACTTGGAATATTCAGTCTTGTATCAGAGCTGCTAACATGCACTTGTCTGAGTCTGATCATTGTGCCATGCTGCAAAAAAGCGGACGGGGCTCCATGGCAGACACAGCATCTTTATTAGTTTTAATATATTTTCTATTAGTACATTATGTTACTTAACCGTGATAAAAATAGTAGGCAGAGCAATAACTGTGATAAAATAATAGGCAGATGAGCAATGCAAATCATTTTTTTATGTCCCATCAGTTGCACATCCAGAACTGCTGGTGTATTGTGCAAACATATTCCAATATTATAGGGCCATTTATTTTAAACTGCATACAACAGTCGAAACCGGGCAGGCGCTTTCTTATGTGAGGCCTGAAAAAGCAAGGCCTGCCCAAGTAGTAGGTGGGGCTCCCCTAAAGAGAGACAGAGAACCTGACCAAAAGGCCACATGTTCCCCCTCCCCCAAGACTTTTAATACAAGTCCGAGGACCTACACCCTAATAGTCAGGGTAAGTAGTTGGCAAAACTGTGTACGTGAAAAAAAAAAATACAATAGACAGACAACAGTAAAGAGGAAAAGGGATTTGGGAAAAGTGCTTCAGTGCCATTTTGAGGTACAATGGCAGGCCCTTTGGCCAGGCATAAAAATGCCTATGGTCCTAGCCAAAAGGCCCACCTCAGGAGGCAGGTGCGAACAAAGTATGCAATAGTGCAGTGACCTTGGTGAAAAAATAAACTCAAGTGAGCTCCCCCACATGAGTATTTCTGACACCCCTGAAATGCCACATACACCAAGGGCTTCTCTTAGCCCAGCCCCCGGCCAGACCAGAGAAGCACCATCCCTACTAGAAAGGCATTAGAACTTAGGGAGAGCCTTGCGTTCAACTGTGGATAAGCCTGTTACACCAAATCAGAATCAACCTGGGAGAAAAAAGGGCCCTCCCACCATTCCCACCTTATTATATGAGGAAGAGTACCAGCACCCCTACCCAACAAGGGGTACTAGTTTTCTCTTTCCAGACAACTTGTAAGAACAGATACTACACATGAGCTTAGCCAAAAGGCTGAGAAGCAATGCTGCATGCAAGGGCATAAACCTTACTAGGCTTTTTGGCCATTATCAATGCAGTGTAAGGAAACCATGGCTTTTATGGAGTAGGGCTTAAGACACTCCAAGACAGTATAACTATACGGGTTACAGTGGGAAGGGTCTAAAGGAATCGAAAAGCTCTCCAACAAAATCAATGCTTAGCATGAGATTACTAGATATTGAAAATGAAATCTGCAGACACCCAACTGACCAAGCCCACAACCCAAAAATCACACATAGCGCACCCCACATAGGAACTGCTGGTGAATAGGGATCCCCCACCCTGCACAGCCAGGCACACTGAATTTACATAGGCACACCTGAGACAGGAAACAGTTCAGCAACTATCAAACTACAATTGTGCTGCGCTTTAACCAAAACTGAAACATGAACTATTAATGAAAATAAAAGTGTAATTAAAGTTAGACCTTTGCATTAAGGTTGACTGCAATCCCAATTGATATAGTTACATAGTAGTTGAGGTTGAATAAAGACAACAGTCCATCCAGTTCAACCTGTGCAGGTGTGTGTGTGTCAGTGACGTATTCATTTCCCATAACCCTGAATGTTGTGATCTTTGAGATGCATGTCCAAGAGTCTTTTAAAAGTATCCATACTCCCCGCAGTTACCACCAATTGTGGAAGAGAGTTCCACAATCTTACCGCCCTTACAGTGAATAACCCCATACGCAGCTTAAGGTTAAACCGCTAATCTGATTGTGTGGCCACGTGTCCTCTTACACTCCTTGGAACAAAATATTTTTTTTTCTATGCTGGGATCACCATTGAGATATTTGTAAATCGCTATCATGTCCCCTCTCAGGTATCTCCTGTCCAGGGAGAATAAATTAAGCACTTGCAAACGCTCCTCATAATTAAAGTCCTCCAATCCTCTAATTAGTTTAGTTGCCCTTCTTGGACTCTCTCCAGTTCCAGCACATCCCTTCTGAGAAGTGGTGACCAGAACTGGAAAAAATACTCCAGATGTGGCCGGACCAGGGTTTTATAAAGTAGAAGGATTATAGCTATATCCCTGGAATATATCCCCTTCCTTATGCATGCTAATATTCTGCTTTGGCAGCTGCAGCCTGACATTGCATGCTATTGCTTAGTCTATCTTCCACTAGAACCCCCAGATCCTTCTCCATCCTTGACTCCCCCAGACAGAGGCGGGCTGGCCCGGGGGGCAAGGTGGCAATTTCCCCCCGGGCCGGTCTAATCCCCCTCAGAAAAGGCCGCTCAGTTTGGGGTCAGTCCCGCCGTCCGTCGGTACGGTATGTCGCTAGTCAGTGAGTCACAGTAACAGACACGCTGTCACTTCCTGCCCTGGCCCTGCCCTGGAGACCTGGTTCCTAGATCACCGGCCGCTTAGCGTCTAGCAACCAGTGACGTAGCGGTCTCCAGAGCAGAGAGGAGAGGAGACCCATCATGCAAAGCACCGTCGGCCGTCCTCCGCGCCGATCACTGGCCCCAACCGCCCGGCCCCTCCCACCTCCGGCTCCTCCCTCCATCCCATCAACGTGGGGCCGATGCAGAAGAGGTGGCTGGCCTGGCCTAGTAAACTGCAAGTCTGCAACGGGCAACAGCGGCGGGTCAGCGGCAATCCAGATTGATTCTAGTGAAGTTACCTGCTGCGGTGCGGTGGACAGTGTCTGTGAGGTGGTCGGGACTGGAGAAGAGCAGCGGCAGCCAGTGAGTGACAAAAAAAAAAAAGTGACATGTGGACATTTTTAATTCCCTGTACTTTCCCCCTGGCACTGTCACTCGGAGAAGAGCAGCCAGTGAGTGACCAACAAAAAAAAAGTGACATGATGTGGACATTTTTTCCCTGTACTTTCCCCCTGGCACTGTATACAGCCTGTATATTGATGTATAGCTGTTCCTGGCATTATATACCTGTCTCATACCTGTATTATACAGGTATGAGACAAGTATTTAGAGCCAGGAGCAGCTATACATCAATATACAGGCTGTATACAGTCCAGTTAAAGAGGTTGTAAACCTCTTCTTTTTGACCCTGCAAGAGAGACATAATGAGCTAGTATGCATCGCATACTAGCTCATTATGAAATACTTACCTTAGAATGAGCCCCTGCCGTGCCGCCCGTTTAGCTGGATGACGGGCGACATGTCCAGTCGCCTGTCCTCCAGGATCCTGGAGCGCGGGAGCCGACGGTTACGGCACCGGACTCTGAAGAAATGGCACCAGCGGCCGGTCCTTCAGAGCGCATGCGCCAGTAACGTCACTGGCTGCATGTAAGGTAAATATCTCCTAAACGGTACATGTTTAGGAGATATTTACAGTACCTATAGGTAATCCTTATCATAGGCTTACCTATAGGTAAAAGTGTCAGAGGAGGGTTTACTTCCTCTTCAAAGAGATATTTACCTGACATGCAGCCAGTGACGTCACTGGCGCTTGCGCTCTGAAGGAACGGCCGCTGGTGCCGTTTCTTCAGAGTCCGGTGCCGTGACTGTCGGCTCCCGCGGCTCTGGCCAATCAGATGGCCGGATGCCGCAATCCCGGAAAACGGGTGACTGGACATGTCGCCCGTCATACAGGTAAGCGGGCAGCACGGCGGGGGCTCGTTCTGAGGTAAGTATTTCATAATGAGCTAGTATGCGATGCATACTAGCTCATTATGGGTTTCTCTTTCAGGTTGCAGCAAAAAAAAAAAAAATAGTTTCATGGGTTTACAACCTCTTTAAAGGTATTGGGTCCCTGAGGTCCCCTAGGGCTCCCCCTTGTGTCATGGGAGCGTAAGCTGGCCGCAAAGGAGGAGGTCACATGTGTAGATCTCAGCCAGGGTTCATCCTGGGACTTGCAGTCCTTTGCTTTTGGTGATGTAATCCCCCCAAAAGTGAAGGACTACAGGTCCCAGCATAAGCCCCTCAGAGCTCAGCATGTGTCACCCACCCCCGATCCCCCAACTAGTGCAGGACTACAGGACCCATTCATCCAGCTTAACCACTTCCAGACCGCCCACCGCATATATAGTGTGGCAGGGCGGCCTGGCTGTGCAAAATCACATACCGATGCGTGATTTTGTGCACGGGTTCTAGGGGACGCGACACAGCGGGAGCCAATCAGCAGGTCACCTGCGATCATGCAGGAGAATGACAGAACGGCGGTCTGCCTTTGTAAACAAGGCAGACGGCTGTTCTGTCACGGGAAGATGGAGATCTGTGTTTCAGCTGAGCTGAAACACAGATCTTTTTATTTTCTCTAGTACATCCATCCCCCACACAGTAAGAAAGCATTCCCTAGGAGCAAACTTAACCCCTTGATCACCCCTAGTGTTAACCCCTTTCCTGCCATCGTCATTTATACAGTAGCAGTGCATTTTTTAGCACTGATCACTGTATTAGTGTCACTAGTCCCCAAAAAGTTTCACTATGTGTCAGATTTGTCCGTCGCAATGTCGCAGTCCCACTAAAAAGCTGGGCATGGATGGTGAGTTGATTCGGTAGTTCAGCGGGCCACTTGACCGGACTTGCCCCCCAGGCTTAAGGCTGCCAGCCCTCCCCTGCCCCCAGAGGTCCCCCCCCCCCCCCACAGCATATTTTGCGTTTATGTTTTTAGCCCCCAAGTGCAATACCTTACATTTCTCCACATTAAACCTCATATGTCATGTAGTTGCCCATTCTGTTATTTTGTTCAGGTCATTATATAAATAAATCATAAAAATCATAAAAACATCATGCTTAACCACCGGTGCTAAATAAATATATGTGGTGATCAATTAAAATGAAAATAAAATTAGAATAGAAATAAAAAAATATAAAGAAAGTCCACAACAGTGTAGTTTATAGTAACTGTGAAAAATATCCCAGTCGCCAGTCTTCTTCTCTAATCAAAAATGCTCAATCCTTCTACCTTTGTGGGTGTTCCAATATAACAAATCCGTGTTTCACCACAAATGTGTTCCCCCCTTTAGTTTAATTCTTACCTTCAGCAATGCGACCTTGCAATTAAGTTTGGTCAGAATACACCTTTTAGCCTCTCCTGGCCTCGAGCAGAAGTTGCCAATAAGCTGTCAATGATTGCTCTTTTTAGGTCACCCCACTCCACTTGTTGATATCCAGGTACCATAAGTGAAAAAATCTCAATAGTGCTTGCACCTTTTTAAAAACAATCTCTTTATTTAAAAAACAAATAGGTACTCAGAAATTACTGGTGCTTCCAGCACACCAGTCTATACACGTATAAGAATCCTCACTGATGGTCTTGTTTGTATGCATAAGCTATGCATAAGCTACTAGCACACACTCCAGGCTCCTGACTCCACAGATCTGCCGGGTGTTGTCACTGGGTCACGTGTCTCCTTAGGGGGATTCTATTGGGCAGTGGGCTAGCATGCTTTATATATACCTAAGCAGACACCATTTTCTTGTAGCTACAGGGCGTCATCATTTTCCAATAGTTTGTGCTCTGCTGCACTCCAATACCCTCCGCGAACTACAGTTTACAATGTTACTGATTAGACAATCAGCATTGATACCCCTTATGTTATGTAGCAAGGTCTCTAGGCCTATGGCCTGGTGTAGGTCTGCCATTAGTACCGGAATCCTCTCCAGCCCATGTGAGCTGAGTCCCCAGGTGTGACAACTGAAGCAGTGACAACTCCAGCATCTTTGTTTGTGGTTTTTATTATAAATTAAGGGGATGGGAGAAGGGAATGAGTGGGATACTTATTTTGGCTTGAACTAATTACAATTGGGACTTTGATCCTGAAAATGCCCATTGGCGCTTCCTTGGCGCCAGCCAATGATCACTGACTCTGAGAACACTCTGTATAACAGATGAAGTGTTGAATCCCCGACCTGTAGTCCAGTAGATCCAAGACTAAGAACTGTAGTACTCCTGACACTGTTTCACTGTGTAAGTCCCTGAATACTTTCCCCCGCCTGGCACAGCTTGAGGTAGTATTTTGTAGAACTCCAAATAACTATCACTGTAACTGGCACACGCAATACAATTCAGGGCCCAGACTGCAGGTGTCCTCTTTACTACTTGAACTCTTCAGGGTCCACTGACTATGTACCCCCTTTACAACTTTAGGGTCCTCAACCTAGGTACCCCCTTTCAGCTAGCTGACACGGGATCCCCAAACCTCTTCCGGAGTGGTCCCCTCTGACTCTAGGCAGACCCCCCAGGGGCAATCCGCAGTACTCACGACCTGTGTAGGCTTTCCTGGGACTGGACCCCTCTTTCTCCGCAGGCTCTCGGCACACCGGATCCCCTCAGCTCAACTCAGCACTCTCTGGACACTCAGGCAACACCCCAAGATATCCACCTTCCTCAGACAGGAGGAGAGACAGCCGCACTCTCCTTCCTGGGACACTGCTCCTGCCAAAGACACCGTGCCACGCACTTCCCCCCAAACTTATACCCACTCCTAGAATCCCTCCAGCGTAATCTGCCTTCTGGGGTAGTTACAAGCTGGGATGTGTCCCCTGATTGGGCTTCCCACACTGCCTTTGAGGCACCTCTCACAGGAGCCAGTGGGGATACTTCTCCCCTCAGCAGGCACATCTGGAACCCCTGACACCTGACTAGCTAAATCACAGCCCTGCTGTTAGGCAGACAAGGCCCACTATAGTTTTACCTAGCACCTATTTGTAGGGTGCTACAGTTACAATCTATAAAAACAGCAACAGCTAATCGGCTTAAGCTTACTATCAAACCATCATACAGTACAGTGTTTACCGATTTTATCCTTTCTATCAATAATTCAGTAATACAATATGTGGGCTAATATTGTTACTAGGCAGAGGGGGGAGAGAAGTGGCGCAAACAGACAGTGGAGTGACTGCAAAAATATACTGTGGACAGGTGGTGGAATGTAATCCAATCGCTGGACACTTGGATGGCTGCAGGCTTGTAGAGGGTGAAGCGACCCTGTATGGTTTCAGGAGAGAGAGAGAGAGAGAGAGAGAGAGCCAAGCGCCGATCTGAGTGTAGCACAGCAGTAATTTTAATGACACACAATAAAATCGTTACTCACAAGAGGTCCATAAAAACAGGCATTGGTAAAATCCAAGAGGGGAAGGTCTCTGGGGTCACATCCGAGGTGGAACATCCAGTCAGGCGGTGCCGCTGTGATGAGGGAGGACAGCCGATGGCCTCATGTCGGAGGCGGGAGACGTGCAGGTCCTCTGTGGTGGTGGAGCAGCGTGGGACCGCTGGTCGGATGGTTGTGACGTCACTTCCGGAGACAGCAGGGAATCAAACGGCGACGCGTTGCGGAGCTCCGCTCCTTCTTCAGGCCGTGCAGGGGCCATTTTGGATGTGGTATTTATGCCCATAGTCCGGGACAAGAACTACAGTGGCTCAGTAGGGACAAGATTGGGGAAGGGCGAACCAGCAATGGGATTGTTATCTATATAGAGAGTGGTAGAGGCTAGAGAAGGGAGGAGGGAACTGTGTGGGGAGGGGGAAGGGGGGGGAGGGGGGGAAAAGAAAGGGAAAGGGAAAAGAAGGAGCGGAGCTCCGCAACGCGTCGCCGTTTGATTCCCTGCTGTCTCCAGGAAGTGACGTCACAACCATCCGACCAGCGGTCCCACGCTGCTCCACCACCACAGAGGACCTGCACGTCTCCCGCCTCCGACATGAGGCCATCGGCTGTCCTCCCTCATCACAGCGGCACCGCCTGACTGGATGTTCCACCTCGGATGTGACCCCAGAGACCTTCCCCTCTTGGATTTTACCAATGCCTGTTTTTATGGACCTCTTGTGAGTAACGATTTTATTGTGTGTCATTAAAATTACTGCTGTGCTACACTCAGATCGGCGCTTGGCTCTCTCTCTCTCTCTCTCTCCTAATATTGTTACTATACAATAAAAACATATATTATTGAAGAAAATATATAAAAATATATAAAATGGGATGAATACATTACTTGTTTCCTATTCTAATCTCTGCCCATGCCTACCATCTCCCTGAATAACCCCATTTTGGCCCTGTCAATGAATATTCTATACTCCTACTGGTTACTAATAAAGCACCCTAAATCAAAGTCTTTATTTAAACCTCCCGGTATCAAAGATCCTGATTCATATATCCACCATGATTCACGCTTGCTAAGTTCCCGAACAAAATGACTTCCCCTCCAATGCTTTTTAGGGGCTTCTATTCCTCAAAATTGTAAACCCTTACAATCTTTGTTGTGTTTATCCCTGAAGTGTATAGACAAATAATGCTTGTCAAAGCCTATGTTGATGTTATGTGCATGCTCTTTTATTCTTTCCTTGACTGTTCTCATTGTTCTCCTAATATACAATAGGTTGCAGGAGCACAAAATCCTTAATGACGTAGGATCTTTGTGTGCTGGGGTTAATAAAAGATTTCCTTTTCTTCATGTTGTTAGGTACTCTGACACAGCTGTAGCATCGACCACAGCTGTGAAATCCCTTAATGTCTCAAAAGCTAAAATTCATTTTTTTGGAGGTTCAATAGCATTCCTTACTACTCTATCTCTTAAATTAGGAGCTCTCTTGTACACAAACTTTGGTTTCTCAGGTAGTGATGTTCCTTACACTTTGTCCTGCTCTAATACCTGCCAATATTTATTTATTACCCCTTCCACAGCTCTGAACTGTATATTGTAACCAATGACCAACGTGATACCTCTGTCAGCTTCCTCTCTCACTTTTACTTTATCCACAATTAAATCCTCCCTATTAATACGTCGTATCTTCTCCCACTCCTTTTACAAAAAACCTTCATGGTACCCTTCATCTTTAAATGTTTTTGTTAGTCTTTCTGACTGGACTTCATTTTCATTAATGTGTGTAAAATTCCTCCTTATGCTAATATATTCCAATATATTGTCCTTTGGAAATTGCGCCCAGCATAGCCAACCTGTATATGGTGAAGTGAGAGGAAGAAACAATATTACTAAATCATGACCCAAAGTTAATATTATATGGATGCTTTATATATGATTTGCTCATTATAAGAAAAGGAGATGAGGATGAACTAGAAACACTCTTATCAGGTATGAATTCTAACAATGAAAATATCAGTCTAACATGAGAGATTAGAAAGCATCATATAAACTTCCTAGACTTGGAGGTTAGCATTATTACCCAGACTATACAAGCAAAGACTTATTTTAAAAGTACGGATAGAAACTCATATATCCCACTTAACAGCTGCCATTATAAGCCCTGGGTGTTAACCACTTCCAGAACACCCTCCGCATATATACTGCTGTAGGCGGCTGGCTGCTCAAAATCATGTATAGGTACGTGATTTTGTGCAGGGGTTCTTAAGGGTGCACTCGCGCCACTCCTGCTGTGATTAGACACAGCGGAAGCCAATCAGCGGGTCCGGCGGCCACGATGGACGCTGGCCACCTGCGATCATGCGGAAAATAACAGAACGGCCGTCTGCCTATGTAAACAAGCAGATGGCTGTTCTGTCACAGGGGAAGAGTGAGATCTTGTGTTTGAGCTAAGCTGAAACACAGATCTCTCTTTTCCCTCTAGCACATCCATCCCACACACAGTTAGAAAACATTCCCTAGGAGCACACTTAACCCCTTGATCACCCCTAGTGTTAACCCCTTCCCTGCCAGTGTCGGTTATACAGTAACAGTGCATTTTTTTTTAGCACTGATCACTGTATTGGTGTCACTGGTCCCCAAAAGTGTCACTTACCCATGTCAGATTTATCCGCTGCAATGTCACAGTCCTGCTAAAAATCACTGATCGCCCCCATTACTAGTAAAAACAATAAAAAAAAATTAAAATGCCATAAATATATCCTATAGTTTGTAGACGCTATAAGTTTTGCACAAACAAATCAAAATACACTTATTAGGATTTTTTTTACCAAAAATATGTAGCAGAATACATATTGGCCTAAATTGATGAAAAAAATTGATTTTTTAAATTTTTTTATTGGGAATGTTTTATAGCAGAAAGTAAAAAATATTGTTTTTTTTTTTTTTTTTTTTTCAAAATTGTCAGTCTTTTTTTATTTATAGCGCAGAAAAAAAAAAAAAAGAAAACGCAGAGGTGATGAAATACCACCAAAAGAAAGTTCTTTTTCTGCGAAAAAAGGTATCAATTTCATTTTGGTACAGCGTCGAAGTACTGCACAATTGTCAATGAAGAGCAACGCAGTGCCGTATCCCAAAAAATGGCGTCATTAATGGGGTAAAACCTTTCGGAGCTGAAGTGGTTAAACATACCCAGAGGGCAATATATTAGAATAAGGAGGAATTGTACGCACATTGAGGAATATGAAGTCCAGTCAGAAAGGCTAACAAAATTGTTTAGAGATCAAGGGTACCATGAAGGTTTTTTGTAAAAGGAGCGGGAGAAGATACAACGTATTAATAGGGAGGATTTAATTGGGGATAAAGTAAAAGTGACAAGCATTATTTGTCTATACACTTCAGGGATAAACACAACAAAGATTGTAAGGGTTTAAAATTTTGGGACATAGAAGCACCTAAAAAGCATTGGGGGGGGGGAAGTAATTTTGTTCGGAAACTTAGCAAGCATGAATCATGGTGGATATATGAGTTAGGATCTTTGATACCGGGAGGTTTGAATAAAGACTTTGATATAGGGTGCTTTATTAGTAACCAGTGGGAGTATAGAATATTCATTGACAGGGCCATAATGGGGTTATTCAGTGAGATGGTAGGTATGGACAGGGAAATAAATAGGAAACAAGTAATGTATTCTTCCCATTTTATATATTTTTTATATATATTTTCTTCAATAATATATGTTTTATTGTATAGTAACAATAATAGCTCATATATTGTATTACTGAATTATTGATAGAAAGGGTAAAATCGGTAAACGCTGTGCTGTAAAATGGTTTTGTAGTAAGCTTAAGCCAATTAGCTGTTGCTGTTTTTATAGATTGTAACATAAGGAGTATCAATGCTGATTGTCTAATTAGCAACATTGTAAACTGTAGTTCACGGAGGATATGAGAGTGCAGCAGAGCACAAACTATCGGAAAATGGCGGTGCCCTGTAGCTACAAGAAAATGGCATCCGCTTAGGTATATATAAAGCATGCTAGCCCACTGTCCAATAGAATCCCCCTGAGGAAGACACGTGACCCTGTATCGACACAAGTAGGGGAGGGGCAAAGACAGACAGTGACGCTACCCAGCAGCTCTGTGGAGTCAGGAGCCTGGAGTGTGTGCTAGTGGCTTATGAATACAAACAAGACCATCAGTGAGGAGTCTTATACGTGTATAAACTGGTGCGCTGGAAGCGCTAGTAATTACTGAGTACCTAACATTTTTGTTTTTTAAATAAAGAGATTGTTTTTAAAAGGTAAAAGCACTATTAAGATTTTTTCATTTATGGTACTTGGATATCAACAAGCGGAGTGGGGTGTCGTAAACAGAGCAATCATTGACTGATTATTGGCAACTTCTGCTCATGCCTAGGACAGACTAAAACGTGTATTCTGACTAAGCCTAATTGCAAGGTCGCATTGATGAAGGTGAGAATTGAACTGAAGGGGGAACACGTTTGTGGTTAAACACAGATTTGTTATATTGGAAGGATTGATCAATTTAGATTAAAAAGAAGACTGGTGACTGGGATATTTTTCACAGTTAATATAAACTACACTGTTGTGGACTATTATTATATTTTTTATTTCTATTCCAATTTTATTTTCATTTTAATTGATCACCGCATGTATTTATTTAGCATCGGTTAAGCATGATGTTTTTATGATTTATATAAATTGGAATTGCAGTCAACCTTAATGCAAAGGTCTAACTTTAATTACACTTGTATTTTTATTATTGGTTTATGTTTTAGTTTTGGTTGAAGCGCAGCACAATTGTAGTTTGGTATTTGCATAGCACTTGTATATGAAATGGTAATTAGTGCCTGCAGCTATATATCATTAATTTAAGTATTCATAGTAGCTCGCATAACCCTTTATTGTTTTGTACTAGTTCAGCAAATATGTTTTTCTGTTTTATTTTAGGGGTTAATAAACTTGGATGGGAATGGGGGTTTATAGGATGCCCACTTGATTCATTCATTTTCAAAGAACTCTTCAGGGACACTTCAATTATATACAGTCTATGTAAACTCCCCTTCTGCCTCCTGCACAAACTTGCCTGCAGATCCACAGTGGTGTCACCCTAAAAAAGTCTATAGCAAAGGCACTTTACAGGCAGGGACCACAGGCCCCTATACTTGAGAGCGATGGGGTGCCACCACTAGCACTTTAACTGCACTTTCTCCCGTGGTCACTGGTTCCAGCACCACCTCTTCAGACTCTGCCAGCCCCCTGGCTTCAGCAGCCCATTTCACTAGCCCACCTGGCTACTTCCCACAGTCCTCCCAGACTGCACACTCACCAGCCATTTAGGACTTCCACGACTGTATTGTGCAAAACCCTGACCGCAGGTCCACATTGTAGTTCAGTGGTTCCTGTTCGCTGGGTATCAACCTGGTGAGTGGCTCGTAACAGTGCCCGCACCGGATTCAGGTACTGACCCTTGCAGTCAGTATTCTGCAGCCAGGACATTTAAGGCACAGTCGCTCAATCCCTTCAATTATTCCAAGGGGGAATCCCTCGTGGTGCTCCAGCCTGACACCAGTGTCCACCAGTGTCAGATCAGGCAACCAGGTCAGCGCTGGGCACACATGTGCAACTTCCGCCATCTTACTCCTCTCTTTCACTGCTAGCAGGGCACGCTGGGTCTCCACCAGGGCGTAGCTCCACCCTCAAGCATCCAGACTGGCTGGCACCTGCAGTTCTGATAAACAGGCCTTTTCCCGTGTGTCCGTTGTAACCCCTTTTTAACTGTACTGAAGTTTTCAGGCACAATGATGATGATAAATATGGATATACTGGCACTCGCAGAACTTGTCCAAACATTGCAGACTAGGCCGCAATTACATTTTTTTCCCCTAAATGGGTTTTTATTGATAAGCAGAATACAACAACAGTATCCAATGGGTGTATCTCACTGTAACATATGCAGACTAGGCCACAATTAATTTTTTTTCCCCTAAATGGGTTTTTATTTATAAGCGGAATACAACAACAGTATCCAATGGGTGTATCTCACTGTAACGTATGAATGAAAAATGTGTATTTTTCCCTTTAATTGGTGATTTTTGAAGAGCAGATTTGAACAGCAGTGTCTAAACGCTGTATGACAGTGTCACAGTAAAGTATGAATGAAAAACTAAAAAATAATTGTCCCCTTAATTGGTGCTTGTTGAAAAGCAGATTAGAACTGCAGTGTCTAAACGCTGTAAGTCACTGTAAAATATAAAGGAAATTTTTTTTTTTTTTTATAAATCCAGATTTAGCAGACACATATGCACTCAGCTTGCATTACATGGCTACTACACGCCTCACGCCTAACAGGTTGGATACTGTTGTTGTTCTATTCCGCAATTGAAAAAAAAAAAACATTTGAATGAAAAACTGAAAAATATATATTTTTTCCCTAAATACTGAAAAATAATTATTTTTGCCTTACAATGGTGCTTTTTGAAGAGCAGATAAGAAAAGCAGTGTCTAAACACTGTATGTCAAAGTAAAATATGAAGGAAAAAAGTTTTTTTTTTTTTTTAAATCCAGATTAAGCAGACACATATGCACTGAGCTTGCATTACATGGCTGCTACACGCCGCACGCTTAACAGGTTAGATACTGATGTTGTTTAGGTCTTTAGTAGGCATGGCTGTGATGGCTTCTAAGGGCACACTAGTTAAACGCTTGTTGATTGGCTGCCTTGCACCTGTTGAAACCGCGCCATTAAAACTGCACCTAAACATTAAAACCGCGCCAAAACATAAAATAACATTACCGAACAACGGACAGTATCCCGAACATACAGTGAAATGTTCGGGTCCGTGTCCGGGTACCGAATACCCAAAAGTCCGGTACGATCCCGAACAATACAGTCGGGGCTCAACCCTAATCAGAAGGCAACAGTAGAGCCTCCTGAATGCCTGTCAACTACTGCTATACCACTTTCTGAAAAGCAATTCACTGCAGATCACTTTTCAGAGGGCAGTAAGCATTATACTGCCTGTCTGAAAGAGTATTTAAATACCTGTTATGTCCCTTTTTCCCCTCTTGTTGCATCTCAGTGCTGCTGATGGACTGCAGCCTCTTTGCAGCCACTTCAAGCCTTGTTGTGTCTTGAAACATCCACTTGTCTCAGCATGACAAGGCAGGAGTACAATTGGGTGACAGGCACGGAGCATTCTCACTCCATACCAGGAAGTGCCTAAGAAAGACCTTCATAGCAGGATTACCAGTTTTTAAAAAAATAAAATAAAAATATGTTAAAGTGGTAGTAAAGCCATTTTTTTTTTTAAACCTACAGGTAAGCCTAAAATAAAGCTTATCTGCAGGTACAGTAAACATCTCCTAAACGTGCACTACTGTCACCGGCGCATGCGCACTGCTCTCTCAATGGACAGTGTGGCATCGATAGAGAGCCGTGCAACAGGGACAGTGACAGAAATGTAAATCTCAAGGGCTGTGGCCTTTCCCTACTCTACTAAACAGAAAGCATTTTGTTTCTGTGTTGTTGTTGGAGAGTTCTCCTCACTTCCTGTCTGGTAAAATGTCGGCAGGAGAGGAAGTGAGGATAAATCTCTCTAGCAGAGCCATAGATAGCAGTAGAAACCTAAAAGGGGTTTGAATCCTTCCCAACTCTATCATTTTAAGTTATTAAAACATGACTTTTAAAATGAAATGAACAGAAATAACAAAGAGCAAAAAATAAAAAAATGTGGAAAGAAGGCATAGATAGTTAACAATCTGCCCCTCTGTTAGTAAATAGTCATAAGTGATGTCCTCCACGCCTTCCTCTCCTCAGGCCAGTTTTGTCTTGTCCAGATGATTTTTTACACAGAACGCAAAGAATTACAAAACTCTGTAAGTAAGTCAAAGCCTGCGACGAAGGCAGCTTGATTTGTTTGTGACTGACACACGCTTCCCAAAGCACTCCCCAGGCAGTGAATGCTGACTCAAGGCCTTGTCTGTTCACATCAGCCATACATATATCAGCAGCGCTCTTGCCTGGTAGCAGCAGATCCTCCATTTTTAACACACGCAAGCATCCATGGAAGATACAGTGTTTTACAGTGTTTTGTAGACCTTTGCAGAAACTGAAGGAAGGGCTAACAACTCAAAAATACAAGCTGAGTGTCCTTTACAAAAACAGCCCTGTCATATACCATGCATTATAAATGAATAAGCTCATACAGCGAAAAAACTTTTTTTTCTTTTTTTTCTCGACATTCTCTAAAACCATCTTTCTCAAAAATACCTTTTAACCACTTAAGCCCCGAAAGATTTTACCCCCTTCCTGACCAGGGCCTATTTTGCGATTCGGCACTGCGTGACATTAACGGACAATTGCGTGGTCGTGCGACGCTGTACCTAAACTAATTTGACATCCTTTTTTTTCCCACAAACAGAGCTTTCTTTTGGTGGCATTTGATCACCTGTGCGATTTTTTTGATCATGCGCTATAAACAAAAAAATAGCGACAATTTTGCAAAAATAACAATATTTTTCTAATTTTTTTTATATGAAATTCCCCCCCCCCCCCAAAAAAAAATGTAAAAATCAAAATGTTTTAACATTTTAGGCCAATTTGTTTTCTGCTACATATGTTTGGTAAAAAAAAATCGCAAAAAGCGTATTTTGATTGGTTTGCGCAAAACTTATTGCGTTTACTAACTAAGGGAAAGATTTTTGTCATTTTTGTTGTTGTTTTTTTTTAACGAGTAATGGCGGCGATCTGCGATTTTTTTTTTTGCGGGACTGCGACATTGCGGCGGACAGATCGGACCCTTGACTGACATTTTTGACACTTTTGGGGTTACCAGTGACATTACTACAGTAATCAGTGCTATACATATGCACTGTTACTGTAAAAATGACACTGGCAGTGAAGGGGTTAACTTTTTTTTGAGAGGGAGGGGTTAAGTGTGTCCCTAGGGGCGTGATTCTAACTGTGATTGGATGTGGCTGTGTGTGTAACAGCAGAGATCAACGGTCCTACATAGCAGGACCGTATGATCTGTGTTGTTACACAGGGGAGAATGACAGGCGGCTGTGTATACATTAGCCGCCTGCCTTTCTCCCGGTGTAACCGACGATCGCAAGTGACTGGCGGACATCGGGTCCACCGGTCACTCGCACGGGGGGGTCCGTGAGCGAGCGGGAGCGCGCCTCCGGTGGCGCGCGCTCGCTCCCTAGAGCCTCACAGGCAAGCGCCGTAGTACTATGTCGCTTTGCCTGTGAGGGGCTGACCGCCGCAGTAAATAGTCGTGCGGCGGTCGGCAAGTGGTTAATGAATAGTCAGATGTCTCTAATATGATCTTGTTTGATTTCACTATACTCTCTGTTGCTTTAATTACATAGTAAACACTTAGCAGTTGCTTTACACCTGACTCACAATTTTTTTCCAAAAATGATAAAACTCTGGAGAAATAGGCAATTATTTTCTCCTTACCTTCTTTTAAACACATTAAGACCGCCCACCGCACATTTACTGCGGCAGGCTGGCTCTCCTGCGCGAACCGACGTGGCCCTACCTCGGTCGAGCGAGTGGTGATGGGGGACGAGCACTGCCGCCGGCGGCACGCTCCCACCCCCACCCCCACTAGGCAGCGGGGAAACCGATCCAGGGAGCTGGTGGCCACGAATGCCGCTGGGCACCCATGATTGCTCCCCGCTAGGAGAGAAGGACGGTCAGCTATTGTAAACACAGCTGACCGTTCTTCTCTCTGAAATGATCACAGAGCGTCTGTGATCCTTCTATATAGGATCACAGGTGTCTGTGGTAATTTCACAAGCCCATCCCCCATACAGTATTAAAACACTCCTATGGGGTTAAAACTTAAAGTGTAACTCCACTTTTGTTGAGAAAAAAACATTCCCCCCTGGGTGATATATGTACATTGCAAGGATTATAACAACCTTTGCTGCAGATTCCTACCTCTTGTTATTCTGAAGAAATCATTGTTTGTTTCTCTGTGCCTCTGTGCTAAATGGGTCTAATGGGAGTGGTTTCATAATTATCTATCAGCTGTGGCAGCTGCAGGGCTCTAATGAGGAAAGTTGCTGCACCTGCATCTCTTTAGACGTGTTCCTATTGGGAATATCTCACCAAAAAGGACATTTGTGTTGCAGGGGATGCCAGAAATCTGACTTGCATTTTAGGCAAACTTCTAGGAAAATTGGCAAACCAATCACACAAGCAGGAAATGATGTGTCTGGGGTGTGGTCAGTACAAATTCTGTGTACAGAACAGCTCCAGGTAGCCATATTGCATTGTATTTTCAGAAAATGACAACAGCTGCAGATTGAAAAGGAAAGGTAATTTTTTTATAACATTCAATTACAATATGATTTGTGTCGCAATTGTATACAATATATTGTTTTTACTTTATTTGCTGATTTTTTCCCCCACAAAATTGGAGATACCTTTTAACCCTTTAATCACCCCTGACTAACCCCTTCCCTGCCAGTGTCATTATTACAGTAACAGTGCATATTTTTAGCACTGATTACTGTAGTAATGTCACTGGTTCCCACAAAAGTGTCAAAAATGTCAGTTAGGAGTCTGATCTGTCCGCCGCAATGTTGCAGTCCCGCTGAATATTGCAAATCGCTGTCATTACTAATAAAAAAATGTAAAACATTAAAAAAAATGACATAAATCTTTCCCCTAGTTTGTAGACACAATAACTTTGGCACAAACCAATCAAAATACCCTTATTGTGATTTTTTTTTACCAAAAATATGTAGTCGAATACAAATTGGCCTAAAAGGATGAAAAAATTTTGATTTTTAGATTTTTTTTTTTATGGGAATGTTATATAGCAGAATGTGAAAAATATTGGCTTTTTTTTCCAGAAATGCCATTCCTTTTTTGTTTATAGCGCAAAAAATAAAAATCACACAGGTGGTCAAATACCACCAAAAGAAAGCTCTATTTATGGGGAAAAAAAGGAAATCAATTTCATTTCCATACACTGTCGCACGACTGTGCAATTTTTTGTTAAATTAATGCAGTGCCTGAATCGCAAAAATTGCCTGGTCATTAAGGGGGCAAATCCTTTCAGTCCAGAAGTGGTTAGCAGTTGCTTTACACCTGACTCAAAAGTTTTTCCAAAAATGATAAAACTCTGGAGAAATAGGCAATTTTTTTCTCCTTACCTTCTTTTAATTGAGACAACGTTAAGGAAATTGCATTCTAAGATACATGAGTTTTCTAAACAAAAGGTGATTCAGAACAAACCTCTATTGTACTTAACACTGGAGCATTTTGCAAATCTTTTTTCAACATTTCAAAGGCATTTTTCTCATTTGGACCCCATTGGTCTACTATATTACATTTGTTTACGAATTCTCTACAATGATTTATTTTATTCAAAAATTTATGCAATAACTTGTGAGTTGTTGGAGATGGGATAGGAGAAATATCTCTAACGGTTTCTTGGAACAATTGTCTCTTTCCTTGACTAATTTGCATGTGAAGGTATTTCACCTGACTTTTCATCAGCTGAACTTTTGTCGTATTTAATTTTAGGCCTGCAACTTGTAACAACATAAACAACTCAGACAAAAGAGCAATATGTTCATCAATATTCTGCGTACTCAGCAGAATCATATCTACATGCTGACAAATACATTCTGGCCTTGAAATGTTTCACAGTATTTTTGCTATAGATTCATGAACTTCACCATCACCAATACCTAGGCCAGGTATTAATCGAGTGAATGTATAAATCTCTTTTGAATGTGAACGCGAGTTTGTATTGACAACTTTTAGCTAAAGGGATGGAAAAATTACTATTAGAGATTTCTAGTACAGACAACACTTTGGCTTTGGTATCCAAAGTTAACTTTATGTTAGATATATCAAGAATGACTAAGTTATTTGCATTATGCTTATTCAGTGTCCTAAGTCAACTGATAAAGAATATGAATTATCAACTTTTTTGATAGGCCAAATACAGTTATTTACCACTGATTTTGCTTTCTTTACAATTCCGAGTTGTACAAACTCTTGTATAATGGCAGAAGGTGGACCAATTGATTCTAGTGGTAATTCGTTCTTATTATGAGGTTCTGGATCTTTTCCTTCAATATTCAGTTCAGTAGTTTTCAAAGTTCCTATGTCATTTTTGAACTTTGACCACAAGTTTGGAAAACTTTTTACCACTTCCTTTCAAGCACAATTACCATCTTTATCAGGCCATTTTTGTTCTGTGGACATATAAGTAATGGAACCAACATTACTGTATACAGAGGGATCAATTAGCACTGATTTGGGCCTAGATGGATCTTTCCAAATACTTTTATTAGCCAAATCAATCACCCACTTTTTCGTTTATTGATAACATCACTGCCAAGTATATTCTCTGCACCATGACAAAACCAAATGTCAATGTTAGTTTTTCCTAGTCCAGGTACGTCAAATGTTACATTAGACACCTGTCTAGCAGTGGAATTACCTGCATTATTAAAACCTACCAGATGACATATAGGAGAGTTAGGTTTCACCTGTATGTTTTCTCTGGTTAGGCTAATCTCAGCTCCGCTATCAATGAGAAGATTTATTTTTTTACCATTCAGCAAACCTTGTATAGTGTAAAAATAAATTGGTGCGCTAAATCCAATATTAAATCAATATTAATAACATGTGAGTAATTCAAATAAATGTCAATCTCATGCATGAATCATAAAGTCCAACAATCCAAAGTGGAAAAAAATCTTCCAATCTGTCATGATGTGGTACAAAATCAAGGTGCAGGAAAAACAGGTGTTATCAAATTGATAGTTGTGCAATCCCTCCACCTGGTGGATTTTCTCCTTACCCGACGGACGAGTGCATAGTGCAATAAATAATTTCCAAAAACTCTCTTCATGTGACAAATGGGCAGGCGGAGCCTGCAGTTGTGGGAGGGGAGGGGCCGGCCTATTTAACGTCAGGCCGCCCTCCTCACTGGGCTGACGTATTCGGGTACCGGACCACGCCTATCCGACGCAGCCATTGACCGTCATACCGCCGTCAGCTATCCTCAGGAGCTCTCAGGAAGCCGTGAGTATGCGGGGAATGTCCTGTGCCAGCCGCACGCTAACGGTCGGCACCACGCGGACACCCCTGCTTTCACCCCGCTCTCCCCCGGCTCCACTCGCACCCAACACCGCCTCCTCCGGGGGGGGCGGAGCGGCGCCACGCCCCCCCCCCACCTCACACCCTCACGCAGGTCAGCAGGCTGCATCTGCTCGCCCCAGCCTCGCTCATTCACCGCACCTCGTCCCTCCTCCATGGTCCCTCCTCCTCCGGCCGGAGGACGGAAAAAAAAAAAAAAACAAGTGTACGTACATGCAGCAGCGCTGATCTCCGGGGGGGGGGGGAGGGGGCGCGCTTCCGCATCTGGGACATGCAGGCAGCCGGCCCCCCTCCTACTATCTCTGTTCACCTGCCTGGGGGGGGGGTCCAATAGAGGGGTTACAGTACATCAAATCCTCACAATCTTCTTGTCACACTGCCACCCAAGCCAGACTTGGTACTGCGCCCTGCTGGCCTCTAAAGCCAGCCATCAGGCAGGGGAGCTGTCACACACAATCGGGTACCCATGCCTGATCCCATAGGGGGGGATCGGTATTCCACACGTCATACCGCAGGTGGGAAAGGGGGGGGGTTTGGGGGTCGTCCAACCGCAGGTAAGAAGGGGGGGGTCTCACAGGACTCACGCTCCCGCAAGCCTTGCCGTCCCCGTCCTTTTCCGGTCTCCACGCCACAGGTCTTAGACCTTTGAGACCCACCTTCTTACGCATCCACGGTCACTCGTCCATCACTGCACGGACGCACAACTGGCTCACGCCGCTGCCAGGTCACGACATCTCCTGGTTCATACCTCAGTCTGGTCACCCCCCTTAGTGGTAGGTCCAGGGGGGGCACCTACGCAGGCCGGCCCCCCCTCGCACACTAGGGTTGGCGCTCGTAGGGCGTATTACTTCGTTTGAGTCAGTTCTCATGTCATCTCACATCCATAGCATCAACCACAGTTTTGCTTACCCACAGGTAGTCTGCTTGAACATTACCAGACGTTCAACCAAGTTAAGACCCCTCAAGAGTCATCTAAGGTATGCTGTTCCGTTACCAAGAGTTCCCCCTCTTCGTTAACTGGCGCAAAGGGGGGGGGGGCAGGGGTGGGGGGTCAGGAGCTTAGGCAGGTCACTTCGTAGTTATCGCGAGACCAACACCCATCCTCACACGGAGGTACTTTCGCCCATCGGCCCAAATCATAGCTAGCGTCTCGCTATTTGGTCAGGGTAGTCAGGGCTTCACCTTCCCAGAGGCCTACACCCCGCCATCATCCATGGCACAGCTTAGGTCCAAATCATAGTTAGTGCCTCCACCAGCCCCTGGGGTTTAGCAGGGCCTCACGTCCCCCGTTTCCAAAAAAAAAAAAGCGCCAGTTAACGCCCTGTCGTATGAGTTTTTCATCTCCCCTTTTTCCTTTCATGTCATCTCAGCATGTCTCGCGCATCAGACCAAGGAGACGACCTCTCCCTGCCTAGCACGCCAGCCAGGCCACCCACTCCGGTTTCCGTTCCCGTCGCAAGAGGTAGCCAGGTTCCGTCAAGTCCTGGCTCCATGAGGACATGGACCATTCCTAAGATTGCCGCCGAGTTGAGACGGAGGGGGATACCATTTCCGGCAACAGCCAGGAAGGCGGAGTTGTACAGGATCTTGGTATCCAATACCGGCAACCCGCAACCAGGGACTGACGCACAGGACAGTGTCAAGGACGCTTTAGCCGAAATCCAGGCCACCATGGCGTCTGTTCTGGCTTCCGTTAGTAGCCTAAGTCAGAAGTTGGAAAAATTAGAAACCCCCGTACCGGCCTCCGCAGCTTCCCCAGGTTCCCTGCCCTCTCAGGTCTTTGGCTTGCCAGCCCCTCAGGGCACCTTCGTAGGTATGCCAACTCCTTCAGGCCCCATTCCTCACATCATTACACCAGCGCACATGGTCCCGCCCAACATCAGGAAAGACATTCTGGAGGGGAAGGATGTGAATCTTATGTCGCTGTTAATTGCGTCTCAAGACATAGTCGAGAGCAAGACTTACAATTACGGGGACCTGTTTGTGGTTCTGAAGGCCAAGGACCCCAGACTAAACAGGAAGCTGTCCATTCCCGAGTTTGTCTTGGCCTTCGGTCTGTTCAGGGATGTGGTCTGCTTTAACTTCCCTCATCGCAGAGAAGAGCTGGACTTGTATCTACACAAGTTGGTCGACCTGGGGCACAAGTACGGCGGCACCACCTTCTACGATTATCACCGCTCATTCTCAGCCAAGGCGGCGGCCACCTTTGCCCAGTTTAACATCAGGATAGATTGGGGCCAGCTGTCGCCACTTTGCCGGGCTTGTGCCACCTGCATGCGCCACTTGTGCTTCAAACTCCCACTCCACCAATTTGTGTGCCGTTGAGCCCAGTTCTTCTGTCACCAGCGAGGTCACCCCGGGCCCCAGCAGGTCTGATCAGAAGTCCGCCAAAGACAAACTGGGGAGACTGATAGTGTTCTTGGGCAAGGCACAGGTATGCAACAACTTCAACGCGGGGGGCTGCAGCTTCAGTGCCTGTAGGTTGTTGCATATCTGCTCCACCTGCTTCCGGGCCCACGCCAAGTCCATGTGCCCCAGTCGCCTTTTCCCCAAGAGCTGACTGACCGAGGTACAGGTCGATTCCCTGGCCTTCTTCTTGAAATCCCATCCCTCTCCAGACCTAGTCGACTTTTTAGTTTCAGGCTTCACGACAGGGTTCCACACTGGTCTGGTGGCACTCCCGTCAGTTACAATCGAGTGTAAAACCTACAGTCAGCCTTGGCTGACCCGGCTGTAGTCGACACTCTTTTGCAAGCAGAGGTAGACAAGGGTTTCATGTTAGGGCCTTTCTGTACCCCTCCATTTTCCTGCTGGCGAACCAACCCATTGGGGGTAGCCATGGGGAAATACAACAATAAAAAACGACTGATAATAGACCTCTCGGCTCCTCATTCCATCGCCACGCCAAGCCTCAATTCTCTTATTCCCTCTGAAGAGTTTTCACTACAGTACACTACAGTGGATCACGCCATTCAGGCTATCCTGAAAGCCGGGAAAGCAGCTTGGCTTGGGAAGACGGGCATTTCCAATGCTTTCAAGCTGCTGCCCATACACCCATCACTGTGGCATCTGCATGGTGCGAAATGGAGGGGGTTTTACTATTTCACCATCCGCCTGACCTTCGGGGCCAAAAGCAGCCCCAAGATTTTTGATTTATTTGCAGAGGCTCTGTGCTGGCTCCTATTAAATATCGGTTGCTGTCCAGTCATCATCCATTACCTAGATGATTTCCTGACAGTGGAAAGTCCCACAGCCACTCCGCTCAGCCTGGTAAAAACGGTGGCACTCTTTTCGGCCCTAGGGGTTCCGGTAGCCGAAGAGAAAACAATAGGTCCCTCCACCAAACTGACCTTCCTAGGCATTTGCCTAGATTCGGTCACCATGCAGGCAAGCCTGCCCCCGGACAAAGTTCAGAGGATCAAGGCAGAGATTGAGGGGTTCCTTGTTAAAGGTTCCGCATCCCGGAAAGACCTACTGTCTCTTCTAGGTTCCCTGAACTACGCCATGAGAATTATTCCCCAAGGCCATGCTTTTGTCTCCAGGCTCCTCTATCTGCTCCCTGGCCTCCCGCACGACGGGAGTACTGTCTCGTTGGACGGGCAGGCCAAGGCGGACTTGACCATGTGGAGGCAGTTTCTGGCACATTGGAACGGGGTGAATATGTTCATCCCGCCTTTTTCCGACCACTCCCCAGTCTTATGGACCGACGCGGCAGCACATTCAGGATTTGCAGCCATTTGCGGGGTCAATTGGTTCAGAGATTTTTGGCCACCCGAGACTGCCAGTCTACCGTCTTTTAACCACACTTCCGCCCTTTTTGAAATTTATCCCATAGTGGCAGCAGCCCGGGTGTGGGGACACCGGTGGGGAGGTCAGACAGTAAAATGTTTCACGGACAACATGGCGGCCTGCGACATAATCAACAAGGGCCGTTCCTCATCCCTCATGATCATGAGCCTAGTTAGGAGACTTACTTGGCTCGCTGCCACCCTACAGTTCCACTTAATTTGCGAGCATGTGCCAGGTTCTCACAACTCAGCAGCTGATGCCCTTTCTCGTTGCAAATTGCAGGTCTTTTTCCAGTTGCACCCCACAGCCGTGAGTATTCCAGACACGCCACCTCGGTTTCAAGATCTCATCCAGGACTAGCCAAACTCATGGCCCATGGGAGCACGCTGGCTCAATCAGCACTCTCCGTCAACACTAGGCTCTCGTACGATCGGGCTCTGACCATCTTCTCCAGATTCATCACGGAGTACAGCATCTCGGATCCTTTTTCCTTAGACACCATGATGGCGTTCACCTCCTTTTGCCACTTAAATCTGAAACTCGCCCACAGCACGGTCAAGCTTTATCTCACAGGGGTGCAGTTTCATGTGATCAACACACACCCCAGTCACAGTGCTTTCATGTCTTCCAGGCCAATAAAAAACATCTTGAAAGGCATCCTTCGCTTGGAGGGCTGCAAGCCCGCGAGACGTCAACCGATCAACAGCTGCAGGTTTAGGGCCTTGTCTGATGTGTTGGACACATGGCCGTTTGAGGCAGGAACAAATAGTGTTATCAAGTTTGCCATATACCTGGCCTTCTATGGATTCTTGCGTCCCAGCGAGTTTACCGCGGGTAGATTAAACGGGGCCTCCAACCCGCTGAGGGTGGCAGATTTGACCAAAGTAGGGGATCATTTCCTCCTGACACTACATCACTCCAAAACCAACCAGGTGGGACCGCCGGTCGACGTTCCCCTGTACCCTACAGGCAATCAGTGGTGCCCGGTCCGGTTACTGGATCGTCTTCTCCCATCCTTGACAGGTCGTGGCCCAGATGCCCCCCTTCTGAGTCTCCACGGCTTGCCACTCACTACCTCGAAGTTTATGCAATACGTGAGAACCCTGCTCTCCAAAATAGGTTGTGACCCTGCAGCTTTCTCGGGTCATTCCTTTCGTATAGGGGCAGCTTTGGCAGCATCTAGCCACAACATACCAGTGCATATCATCAAAAGGATGGGCCGATGGAAGTCCTCTGCTTACAGCCGGTACATTCCCCAGCCGGAGAATGAACTCAGACTGGCTTTTAGAGATCTGGCCACATAGCACTACAGGTCTTGCTTTCCGTTTTGGGATATGTGTGTATTAAAGGTTGTTTTGGTTAAGTTATACCTTTTTGCCCTCTTTATTTACAGGCCTGCCCGAACCACGGTTTCGGCACGCCTCAACCGTACTTCTTTAAATGGTATATTTCACTCAGTTATTCCCTGACCACAAATGGGCAGGCGGAGCCTGCAGTTGTGGGAGGGGAGGGGCCGGCCTATTTAACGTCAGGCCGCCCTCCTCACTGGGCTAACGTATTCGGGTACCCCTCCCTCCACTCCCCTTTTTTCAACAATTCCATCTTGGTGGGCCCTCTTTATTTACAGGCCTGCCCGAAACACGGTTTCGGCACGCCTCAACCGTACTTCTTTAAATGGTATATTTCACTCAGTTATTCCCTGACCACAACAACCATAAACTCTGTGCTCTTCACCACCGGTGCAAAAATTACACTAGCCTCTTACCAGAAACATATAATATATAGGCTCTTGAACCACTTTTGTGATAAGGTAATTTGCTCCCTTCCCATTCAGACCGGGCATAGCGGCTTTCAGAGGTATACCCTCAAATGAAGCTCTTAGATTTTCCTCCACGGTAGAGACATATAAATAAACAGTAGCTGATTACCCTTAGTGCATTACCCTTAAAAACGTTTATTAAAGAAAAGTGGTGCACTTACATAAAGATGGTGATTTACAGGCTTGGAAATTGCATATAGCAGACAGGATCTCCTAGGATACTCGCATCCGGCTGCAGCACGGACCACGAGTGACGTATGTGACGGCACGCCTCCTTGCTGACTCTTTTCCTCCAATAGGACTTCGACAGAGATTCTTGCGCACCGTCACTTCCGCTTTTTATATTGAAAGGAAACCACTATCCTTCCAGTGTCAGGCCGTCTATCTGCACTTGACTCTGCACTTAAACCTTGTATAGTGTATATGGTCTACCATGCTCATCCAATATAATTGGAGCAACATATTGTAATGGTATAGTGATTCTAATTTTGGTAATGGCAATAAACCTTCCCTGTCAGTGACAGCTCGTTTCATCATGTTGTCTGAACTGTTGTTAACAGTCAAATTACTGATCTGTTTGACTGTGGTTGCATAAGGCAATTCAGTCACACTTTTATCTTGACATAATAAAGCAGGTAGTACAAAAGCTGCTTTTTTATTCTCCATACCTTTAGCTTTTATTTGTGAGTCTCTCCTAAATGTACAACAATGTTTTTTCCAAATATATGTTATGGCCAAATATATGACAGTAAAAACATGTGATAGTCTCTCCTTGCCTCACTTGCCTGCACCTGTCCTTGTCATTCTTGCTGGGATCTGTAGTTTCTGACCTGTCTGTTGCCTGACTATTTTTGTCACATTAAATCATAGCTACCTCATATGTGAGATTGCTCTGTTTCAATTGTTTCCTCATTTTATTAATGAAGTTTACTATATCCTTCAAATTTTGTCGTTCCTGTGCAAATGAAGTTGGGTCAGAGTAATTACATTTTTTTTACAAAAGATATTATGCTACTTGGGTCTCTTTCATTATCTACTACAAATATAATTTCATATGCTTTGCAAAATGTAATTTTAAACTTAAAAGGGTCTTCTTCTGCAGTAGTCTGTAATAATTCTAATATTTCTATGTATGGTACTTCTTCGCCAGTCGTACATAGCAGCAATTGTCGCAATCTGTCTGTCGCGTCACTATGTCTCTTCTGACCTTTGTCATCAATAACAGGTGACTTAATTCGTTTAGAAAAATTAACAGGAACCCACAGCTGAAAAATGTAATTGCGTTGATCATTTAACAGATTGAAACGGTCCGCATATGACTCAAATAAATCCCCATTAGAAAACGTATTTGCCTCCAAGTCATAAACAGAAAAGTCTTTAAAAACTTTCATTATTTGGTCATATATTTGCAACTTTAGTTTTGCAGTTCTTTGGAATAAATCTTTATGTTTAATCTCTGTTTCGTCATCAGCATTAACATTCTCCATTTCTGAACTTTCAGAAATATAAGAAGGATGAGGCTTTGACTTGAATTCAGTCTTTTGGTCATCTGTTGTTATTACAGCAATCTGTTTACTGTCATTTTGTAACTCTAATAAAAGATTTGTTTTAGATTCTATTTGTTTTTTTAAGATCCTCTATGTAATTACAAAAAATCTCACAGTTTGGACAGTTAAGAGAATCTTGAGAAACATTTTCATATATTCCTGTGTTCTGTACAGTGTTAGTGTCCGTCGATTTATTGTACAAATATTTTTGGCAGGTATATTAATAATCATCTTATTAAACATTCTTACTAACTTTAACATATTATTTATCCTTTTTTCGTAATTTGTGCACAGTAAACCTGGATTTGCCAATCTGTGTATTGGCCTGTAAACATTAATTGTACATATATTTCCATAAGAGATTGTTGTTTGGATAAAAAGACATATCTTTAAACTCTAGCTTGCTTTCTCTAGCTAAGTCATCAATGATTTCCATATTTTTTACTCACCGTAATTAGAAGAATTTCTCATCTTCAGCCGGCTCAGTCACTGGACCTCTTGTCCACGTCTGACGAAACACAAACGCCTCTTGGTTGATAGGTTCAAGGCCATCTTATTCTTTAGACTTGAATATTCACATAATTGTGCTAATCTCTCCCCTCTCATCAAGGATCGAGATTTCAGGAAAAATGGAGAAATGATGGCAGTGCCTGGCTCGCCAAAATGAAAAATATTGAAGATATCTAATATTTTAGTATCTTTAGGCATTTCTGGATGATTAGTATAGATAGCGAGACTGACTCAAAAACAAAGTGTGAATTTATTATCACAAAGTTGGCATCATAAATACAATGTAAAAAGTATAACAGTTCAGTTCAATGTAGGTGAAAATATAAGAAATAAAAGCTACTTATGAAAAATGTGTCAAGCTTGAAATCATGGCTGTACAGGCATGTGTGTCCTTCCATGTCCTTCTACTCTAAGCAGCATGTTCAAGAGAGAATCGATCGACATCGGCTCTAAGACAAAATATCATTCAGACAGTACATTTTTTGGAACGCCTGGGTAGGATACTTAACTTAAGTCAGCATTACAGCGAGTTCAGCATCTGGAATACCTGGGGCTTCTTGTCAACATGGTGCAGGCAAAGGTATTCCTGCCAGCAAGTAGGATCTCAGAACTGAAGGGTCGGGTTCGGTCTATAGTAAGACAGATATCAGTCTATACGTCTTTGCATCATGTTACTGGGGAAGATGGTGTCCACTTTCGAGGCAAATCCCTATGCTCAATTCCATGCCAGACCCTTACAGAACAACATTCTGTCTGCGTGGAACTGAGAAGTTCAGTTTTTGGACTGGTCCATATCTCTGCTAGAAAGAGTACGAGATATCTGAGTCTGAAGAGTCTAGAGAGTCTGAATTGGTGGTTTTTGACCAGAAATCTGGAGAAGGGGAAATCCTTTCTTCCTGTGATCTGTAAGTTAGTGACTATAGATGCCAGTCTCTCCGGCTGGGGAGCAGTTTTGGAGGAAGCCACTGTCCAGGGGGAATGGTTTTGGATAGAGAGTCATCTCCTCATCAACATTTTGGAAATTCATGCTGTCAGTCGTGCTTTGAAATTCTGGACGCCCAGACTTCTGGGTCACCCTGTCAGGGTGCAATCCGACAATGCCACGGCCGTGGCTTATGTCAACCATCATGGAGGCACAAGGAGTCGATCAGCCCAGAAAGAGGTGGATATTATCTTGTCCTGGGCAGAGAACTTTGTGCCATGCCTGACAGCAGTGTTCATTCCAGGAATAGAGAACTGGCAGGCAGATTTTTTGAGCCATCAACAGATGTTTCCAGGGGAATGGTCATTACATCCTGAGATTTTTCAATTGATCTGCCTACACTGAGGGGTCCCAGACGTAGATCTGTTGGCATCAAGGTTCAACAACAAGTTGGAGAGATTTGTGTCCAGGACCAGGGATCCACTCGCAGTCGGAGTGGATGCTTTGGTGACTCCTTGGGAGGAGTATTCCCTGATCTATGCCTTTCCTCTGGTACAGCTGATATCACATTTGTTGCGTATGATCCAGCTGGAAAGGAAACCAGTAATTCTCCAGCTTGGCAGAGGAGGGTTTGGTCTGCACAAATCCAGAGGTTGGCAGTGATGAGGCCTTGGGTTCTTCCACTGCGTCTGGACTTGCTCTCTCAAAGTCCGATATTCCATCCTGCTGTACAGTCTCTAAATTTGACGGCTTGGCTATTGAAGTCCTAATCTTGGGAAAGCAGGGTGTATCTGGCCCCGCAGTTCATACACTGATAAACACCAGGAAGCCAGTCTCTAGAAATATTTATTACAGGGTCTGGAAATCCTACATTGCCTGGTGTGAAGCCAGGAAATGGCATCCCCGCACATATATTATCGGGAGAGTTCTATCCTTCCTGCAAGCAGGGGTAGATATGAAATTAGCCCTGAGCAGGAATAAAGGGCAGATTTCAGCTCTATCATTTTTTTCCAGGAACTGATCGCTTCCCATTCGTTGGTTCAAACCTTCGTCCGGGGAATATTGCATTTGCTTCCCCCAGTGAAGCCACCGTTGTGTCCTTGTGACTTAAATTTGGTGTTGGCAGTTTTGCAAAAATAGCCTTTTGAACCTCTGGGGCAGGTTCCCTGGTTCTTTTGACCAGAAAACTGGTCTTTTTGATTGTGATAACTTCAGTTAGAAGGGTATCGGAACTAGCAGCTGTTTCTTGTAAAGTGCCATTCTTGGTATGTTTTCAAGATAGGGTGATTTTTTGCCCAAGGTAGTGTCCGCCTTTAATTTGAATCAGGATATTATACTACCTTATTTTTTTCCAGATCCTCACTCAGAGGAGGAAAAGTTATTGCATTCTCTTGATGTAATGCGTGCACTTAAGTTTTATGTACAGGAAACAGCTCAGATTCGTAAGACCGAGAGCTTGTTTGTGCTGCCAGAAGGGGTTGGCAGCATCTACTGTAAATCTACGATTTCTTGTTGGATTCGCCAGGTTATTACCCAGGCGTATGGTTTAGTAGGAAAGGTTCCACCTTTTCCTGTAAAGGCACATTTACAGCCTTTTGGGCACATCGCCATCAAGCCTCTATGGCTCAGATTTGCAAGGCCTGCGACCTGGTCATCGGTGCATACATTCATTTGTTTCTATCGAGTGGATGTTGGGACCCAGGAGGAGTCTGCTTTTGGCCGCGGTGTGCTGCAGGCAGCGGTGTAATTCTTCTTTTAGGATCAGATGGCGGTATTTTTTGGTGTCCCCATCCCTCAGATGCATTGCTTTGGGACGTCCCATATGTTATGATTTATGGCTCTGTGTCCCGTGATGTACGAAAAGAAAATGGATTTTTAATTCATACTTACCTGTAAAATCCATTTCTTGAAGTACATCACGGGACACAGAGGTCCCTCCTCTCTTCTATGGGGTCTTTTTATTGCTTGCTACAAAACTGAGGTACTTCCTGTGTGGTAGGGGTTATATAGGGGGTCATCAATTCTGATTGGTTGCCAGTGTCTGTCACCTATAGGTGGCTATATAACCATCTGTTATAATTTGTGGCTCTGTCTCCCGTGATGTACTTCAAGAAATTGATTTTTCAGGTAAGTATGAATTAAAAATCCATTTATTCTTGTTCTTGTAACATGGGTAATGTCATGTTATGTCATATAACCAAAGAGCTACTTAACCACATAGCCACCGCCCGCCGCAGTTTTATTGCGGCAGGCGGCAGCTCCTGGGGCAAAGTGACGTAGTACTACGTCGCTCACTCAGGAGACTCTAGGGGGCGAGCGCGCCGCCATGCTCACCCCCAGCTCGTCAGTCGGGGAGCCAGCGCGTGCAACCGGCGGCTCCGATGGCCGCCAGCCACTCGTGATCTCCCGCAGCTGAGAGAGAAGGACAGACGGCTGATGTAAACACAGCCGTCTGTCATTCTCCCTTAGATTATCACAGAGGCTATGTGATCCTGCTATATAGGATCGTATATCTCTGTGATGATCTCACAAGCCACGCCCCCTGACAGTTAGAATCACGCCCCTAGGGTCACACTTAACCCCTTGATCACCAGTAATGTTAACCCCTTCCCTACCAGTGTCATTTTTACAGTAGCAGTGCATATTTATAGCACTGATTACTGTAGTAATGTCACCGGTACCCCCAAAAGTGTCAAAAATGTCAGTTAGGGGTGCGATCTGTCCGCCGCAATGTCGTAGTCCGGCTAAAAAATAGCAGATCGCCGCCATTACTAGTTAAAAAAAAAAACAATAAAAATTAACCACTTAAGCCCCGGAAGATTTTACCCCCATTCCGACCAGGGGGTATTTTGCGATTCGGCACTGCGTGACTTTAAAGGACAATTGCGCGGTCGTGCGACGCTGTACCTAAACGAATTTGGCGTCCTTTTTTTCCCACAAACAGAGCTTTCTTTTGGTGGTATTTGATCACCTGTGCGATTTTTTGATCACGCGCTATAAACAAAAAAAGAGCGTCAATTTTGCAAAAATAGCAATATTTTTCACATTTTTTTATATGAAATTCCCCAAAAAAAAAATTTAAAAATCAAAATTTTTTTACTTTTTCGGCCAATTTGTTTTATGCTACCTATGTTTGGTAAAAAAAATCGCAAAAAGCGTATTTTGATTGGTTTGCGCAAAAGTTATCGCGTTTACTAACAAAGGGAAAGATTTCTGTCATTTTTGTTGTTTTTTTTTTTTAACGTGTAATGGCGGCGATCTGCGATTTTTTTTGCGGTACTGCGACATTGGGGCGGACAGATCGGACCCTTGACTGACATTTTTGACACTTTTGGGGTTACCAGTGACATTTCTACAGTAATCAGTGCTATATATATGCACTGTTACTGTAAAAATACACTGGTAGTGAAGGGGTTAACTTTATTTGGGAGGGAGGGGCTGTGTGTATCCCTAGGGGCGTGCTTTCTACTGTGATTGGCTGGGGCTTGAGCTGTATGGACACTGATCAACGGATCTACATACTAGATCCGAGTGATCAGTATCCTAACAGCAAGGAGAATGACAGGCAGCTTGTTTACACAGGCTGCCTGACATTCTCCCTCTCCCCCGCCGATCGCCGAGTGACCGGCGGACATCGGGTCCGCCGGTCACACGCGCGGGGGGGGGGTCCGTGACCACGCGGGAGCGCGCCTCTGGGGGCGCGCGCGCGCTCCCTAGACCCTCACAAGCTAGTGACGTAGCCCTACGTCACTTTGCCTGTGAGGGGCTGACTGCCGACGTAGATCGGCGTTAGGCAGTCGGCAAGTGGTTAAATAAATCTTTCCCGTAGTTAGTAAACGCAATAACTTTTGCGCAAACCAATCAAAATAAGTTTATTGCGATTTTTTTACCAAAAATATGTAGCAGAAAACAAATTGGCTCAAAAAATAAAAAATCGCACAGGTGATCAAACACCACCAAAAGAAAGCTCTGTTTGTGGGGGAATAAAAGACGTCAGTTTTGTATGGGTACAGCGTCGCACGACTGCGCAATTATCCATTAAAGTCACGCAGTGCCGAATCCCAAAATAGGGCCTGGTCATTGAACAGCCAAATCCTCCAGGGCTAAAGTGGTAACACATATTTCCAATTTATACAACATTAAGTAAATACATACAAATACTATTAATTATGACTGAGATTACACTAATCCCAACTAACAGTATTTAAACAAATATATATAGTATTTCTCGTATTACATAGATCCAGTCTATTCTTGACTTCCCATGACATTCTTTACCAGATACCTTATATGTCATCCTCCAACTAGCTACATATATCAGAAATATTTGACATATTACTGCCTCAGCTGAAGAACTTTATCACCTGATCAAGGTCATTCACACATATTAATATTATAATTAATCCTAAAACCAAATAGATTTTGCAAGCTTGCCTTCAATATAATATAACTCCTATGAGTGGCCCCATGGGATTGCGAGCCCCTGGTACCCCCTGTTAGTTTACCTAAAGCCTATTTAAAGTTTTTTTGCTAGGACCTTTTGCATCGGGCTGTTTCTTGACTTTCCTTTTGTCTGTTTCAGCTACCCCTTGTTTCCACTTATCACTTGGCAACTCAACTAGTCTCCTGTCAATTTTGATTGGCCCTGGACTTTTGGAGGTAAAACCAGTCATCCAATCTGGATTCTGTCTCACCATTAAGTATCTTCTCTCCGAGGTGTCTGTCAACTGATAGATCTTAAATCAAAACAAGCTGTCCTGCCCTCCCTTCCCCTTGTCGTGGCTATTGTTTGCTGGGGGTTTTGTCACTCACAAGTATGGGTTGACAGTTTGATTAAAAACTTTATTCAACTGGTTACATTTAGCTCAAGTCTTGGTGACTGAGTTATGGTGTTTGGTATTTATTTCAAATCCACCCAAGTGAGCCCAACAGGAAGCTGTCACTATAATAGGCCATTTATAAGCTGCCGAGGCATTTCCTACCCCTCAGAAGCACGTGTACATGTGGCTGTTGGGCAGGGAAGGCTCCTGCAGGGGATAATTGGCCCAGTTCAGGTGACAGCTTTGTGGTGGCTCACTCAGGTGGGTTCAAACTAGGATCTAAATATGCCTGAAGTCATCACTACTGGGGTGTCTCTGTGCAACTACGAGCATGTCTCTGCAGCTCAGAAGTTTAGGCAGTTACTCTGTATCTACACAGTCCCTCTCTGTAGTCTACCAGTCTTTGTTTCAGGACCTGGATCACCTGCTGGTGGCACTGTTGTTCCCTGAGTGGAAAATTGTAGTTCCAGTGTCCACCAGCAGAGGTCTGCCAGCAGCCAATAGGTTCTAGTAATCAGTCTTTACCTGATACTGGCTGCTGGAAGGGTACTTAAGTCCCTCTTCTGCTGATACACCTTGCCCAAGCTTTCTGTGCTAAGTCAGATGCTGCTGCCATTTATCTTGCCCCCGATCTTGCTCTTGTCCTGCTTCCTGTACCCTGCACCTAGCTGCTTTATATCTGCTCCCCTTGTTCCTGTACCCGGTACTGGTCCCCCCCCCCCCTTGCATCTTGGTATTCCCTTTGACCTGTGCTCTTCATCTTGTATATATTGTACATGTTGTATGTAGTTAGTATGTTCGGTTTCCTGTTACTTAGTTAGGCATTTTGGTTCTGTGATTGTAGTTCACTCGTATCTTCCCGTTTGTTTCTAAGTGTAGCCATGCAGACCATCTCTGCTGCGTATTCCTGACACTCTGGCCACTCTAGTCATGTATACCACACTATAGCCTAAAGATGGCTACAGTGAAGCTCTCTCAATCTGGGAGGGCGTCCATGGATGTCCTCCTAGAACCAGCCTCCCAAACAACTCTGGGGCACCCATCTGGCACACTTTGTCCAAGGTCCATAAAGACATGTATGAGCGAGTCTGGGGTGGAGGAACATGTCTGGCCTGCACAGAGTCCTGACCTCAACCAGATAGAACACCTTTGGGATGAATTAGAGCAGAGATTGCGAGCCAGCATCAGTGCCTGACCTCACAAATGCGCTTCTTGAAGAATGGTCAAACATTCCCATAGACACACACCTAAACCTTATAGACAGCCTTCCTAGAAGAGTTGAGGCTGTTACAGCTGCAAAGGGTGGGCCAACTCAATATTGAACCCTAAGGACTAAGACTGGGATGCCATTAATGTTCATGTGCGTGTAAAGGCAGGCCTCCCAATACTTTTGGTAATATAGTGTTTGCCTTTTATAGCCATCACTTCCTTTTAAATGTCCTGCAATCATATACACGTAATTTTATACTTTATTACTTTCAATACTCATACTGCAAAGAATATATTTGAAACTAGATGACTTTTTCAGAAATATTATGCACAGCAATAATATCACTTGGATGCAGCTTTTCTGGACAGTGTTGTGTTATGGAACTATGCCATTAGGGCATTACTGCATGAAGATGTTAAGAAATTCCTTTACTAATATACACTAATAGAAAACAGAGCGCCTAGTTCTGGTCATTGTTGTGGCCTTTTAGAAGAAAAAAGATTATGAAGAATTGATATTATGTGCTGGTACTGTAGAAAGATCATGCTGTGAGCTAAAGGAGTATTGATTTAGGCAGTCTGCAGTCATTCAAGGGTGGGGACAGGAAGTTATGCTTTTTGGAATAGAGAAATGTCAGTCTCTTAGGCAATGAATAACATGCATGAAATTCCTTATATCAGGAGAGAATTCTCAGCCTGGGTGTATGAAGGGTGAATTAATCTTATGGGTTATCATTAAAACCTCAAGTCTTTATAACAAACTGAATAAAGCTCAAAGTTCACAGGAAAAAATACCACAAAAATGGTAAGTTAAAGAAGGAACTAAGCTCTCTCAATCAACATGAACTATTTGTAATCCTTATATTGCTAGCATTAGGGTGGTATATTATTTTTACTTTTTTTTTTTTTTTACTTTTCTTTACATTTTTTCAGTTGCTTCCTGGTTTTTGGCCTAGGCCAAAATGACGTAATACATGCTAGGTGTCTTCATGGGAATTTTGTTTTTCTTTCATCTGGAGGAAGGGGATAAGCACACCTTTCTGCCTGCCTGTTTGAGGTAACATAGAACTATAGACAAAACTTTTTCTTTCATTTTTGATAGACCAAGGGAAGGTTATAACCCATGTCAGATTTGTTTTCGCCATCTGTGTCCCATTGTGGAGGTTTCCCTTCCTGTCCCATAGCCAAACAGGAAGTGAGAGAAAATCTCTGTAAATAAAGGGAATTCCTTGGGGATCCCCAGGTCACCAGAACTAATGTACCCATTGGAAGATTTTACCCAAAATGTGGGTAATTTCTTTTACTTTCACTTTCAATGATAATGGTAAACAGGACAAACAGGGAGAGTGAATCTCCTTAACCACTTAAGCCCCGGAAGATTTTACCCCCTTTCTGACCAGGGGGTATTTTGCGATTCGGCGCTGCGTGACTTTAACGGACAATTGCGCGGTCGTGCGACGCTGTACCTAAACTAATTTGACGTCCTTTTTTTCCCACAAACAGAGCTTTCTTTTGGTGGTATTTGATCACCTGTGCAATTTTTTGATCATGCGCTATAATCAAAAAAAGAGCGACAATTTTGCAAAAATAACAATATTTTTCACATTTTTTTATATGAAATTCCCCAAAAAAATGTAAAAATCAAAATTTTTTTAAATTTTTGGCCAATTTGTTTTCTGCTACCTATGTTTGGTAAAAAAAAAAATCACAATAAGCGTATTTTGTTTGGTTTGCGCAAAAGTTATTGCGTTTACTAACTTTTGCAGGTACCAGTGACATTACTACAGTAATCAGTGCTATACATATGCACTGTTACTGTAAAATTGACACTGGCAGGGAAGGGGTTAACTTTATTAGAGATGCATTGACTATGTGTGTCCCTAGGGGCGTGCTTCTTACTGTGCAGGGATGTGGCTGTGTGTGTAACAGCACAGATCAACGGTCCTACATAGCAGGACCGTTAGATCAGTGCTTTTACACAGGGAAGAATGACAGGCGGCTTTGTTTACACTAGCCGCCTGCCTTTCTCCCTTCACAGCGGACGATCGCGAGTGACCGGCAGACATCGGGTCCGCTGGTCACACGCACGGAGGTGTCCGTGAACGAGCCGAGGCGGGAGCGCGCCTCCGGCGGCGCGCGCCCGCCCGCTATTGGCTCCCAGGCTAGTGACGTACCGGTACGTCACTTTGCCTGGCCGAGGCTGACCGCCGCAGTATATGTACTTGCGCCGGTCGGCAACTGGTTAATGGGGCACACAGACATCGATAAAAATGGGCAGGTGTTCTAATCCCTCTCCACTCCATCGAAAACTAAAAAAAAATGTTTTGCCTTTAGTTACAATTTAAGGGTAAATAGATTCTAGCAAGTAAATGCAACATGAATCCTCTGCCCTTACTCAAGATGGCTGCAGCTAGAAATGCTAAGGAGTTGTTTTTCAAAGTGGTTTCTCAACAAAAAAAAACATGGAAACATGGATAGATAGTTTGCGTTGTATATTGAAAATGAATTACATGGGGTTTTCAGTTTCAAAAAATGCCCAAAAAAACGCCTGCGCCAAAAAAAAACGCCCAGGTGTGTTGTTGCAGGCGTTTTTTTTGGGCATTTTTTGGGGGTCTTTGGAGGCAGGCATAACATCTGAACTTCTGTATAGGGGTATATATACACACACACATATGTATTTATACACATACACACATATAGGTGTTATAGCAGAGAAGCCATATGGGTGTTAATTATTTCATTAGCGCAAGCATAGGTTTCTGCTACTTTCACACCTATATATATGTGTATGTGTATATATACATACATGTGTGTGTGTGTGTGTGTATATATACCCCTACACAGAAGTACAGATGTTATGCCTGCCTCCAAAGACGCCCAAAAAATGCCCAAAAAAACGCGAGCTACAAAAACGCCCAGGTGTGTTTTTGCAGCAGGCGTTTTTTTGGGCATTTTTTGAGGGTCTTTGGAGGCAGGCAAAACATCTGAAATTCTGTATAGGGGTATATATATACACACACACTTATATGTATTTATACACATACACACATATAGGTGTTATAGCAGAGAAGCCATATGGGTGTTAATTATTTCATTAGCGCAAGCATAGGTTTCTGCTACTTTCACACCTATATATGTGTATGTGTATATATACATACATGTGTGTGTGTGTATATATACCCCTACACAGAAGTACAGATGTTATGCCTGCCTCCAAAGATGTCCAAAAAATGCCCAAAAAAACGCCAGCTACAACAACGCCCAGGTGTGTTTTTGCAGCAGGCGTTTTTTTGGGCATTTTTTGGGGGTCTTTGGAGGCAGACAAAACATCTGAAATTCTGTATAGGGGTATATATACACACACACTTATATGTATTTATACACATACACACATATAGGTGTTATAGCAGAGAAGCCATATGGGTGTTAATTATTTCATTAGCGCAAGCATAGGTTTCTGCTACTTTCACACCTATATATGTGTATGTGTATATATACAGACATGTGTGTGTGTATATATACCCCTACACAGAAGTACAGATGTTATGCCTGCCTCCAAAGATGTCCAAAAAATGCCCAAAAAAACGCCAGCTACAAAAACGCCCAGGTGTGTTTTTGCAGCAGGCGTTTTTTTTGGGCATTTTTTGGGAGTCTTTGGAGGCAGGCAAAACATCTGAAATTCTGTATAGGGGTATATATACACACACACTTATATGTATTTATACACATACACACATATAGGTGTTATAGCAGAGAAGCCATATGGGTGTTAATTATTTCATTAGCGCAAGCATAGGTTTCTGCTACTTTCACACCTATATATATGTGTATGTGTATATATACATACATGTGTGTGTGTATATATACCCCTACACAGAAGTTCAGATGTCATGCCTGACTCCAAACATGTCCTCAAAAAAGCCCTATAAATGCCTGCAACAAAAAGCCGGGTGACAGGGGCGAAGCCACTATCTGGTTCTATAAGTGTTCTAAGAGAAACAATCTTTTCTCTATAGCGGTCACCCTGACATGGAAGGGTTTTGTCACCCTGCCATAGCAGTCAGAGTCAGTTAAACCTACATTACACTACGGTCCCCTTACACTTAACACTTTCCCTACAGAAACTAGATTAATAAATCTAACTATAGTGGAAAATAGTACCCTAACTACACTAGATATCCCTTTCCTCACACTAATAATTGCTAAATGACACTTTGAAGCAGAAGTAACAGAACTGCTTCCACTCTCTTCCACAGCCCTGTATTAAAATGGTAGAGATTTGGCGGGGGCTATCTTATATACTGGGGGGAGTATTCACTAATGATTGGCCTCTGGACCCCCTAGTCACTCCAATCACATTCCTAGCATTCTCCTGCCCCCTCAATTGGCTTTTACTGATGGTTCTGGTCCAATCACGGGCTTTTAAAGCCAAGTTCCTGTCCCATTGCATTTTGGTCGGTTCTGGTTGCCGAATTCCGAACTTTTTCAGCAAAAAGTTCGGAATTCGGCCGAACCTTGAAACAGTCAATGTTTGGGTCGAACCGATGGTCGACCCGAACCGTTCCATCATCCCTACTGTTTATGTGCTCTGAGGACCAGAGTTGAGAAACACTGGTTTAAAGGATGTCCTCCCAGAACCAGATAGCAGTGCTGTAGCCATCTTTAGGCCCCTTTCACACATGCGGTCCGTTTGTCTGTTTTTCATCCATCCGTTGACGGATGAAAAACGAACATCAATGCATCTCTATGTAAAAACGGATGACGACGGATGATCATCCGTTAACATCCGCTTTCATCCGCTTCCGTCAATGTCCGTTTTTTGGAAAGGATGAATGCCCTATTTTTCATCTGTCAAAAAAACGGATCGGATGAAAAATGGATGTAAACGGACAAATGGTCTGTTTTTCATCAGTTTTTGCATTGGTAGTGGATGTAAAAAAATGGATGAAAAATGGATGAAAAACGGATGAAAAATGGATGAAAACGGACGAAAAACGGACGAAAAACGGACGAAAAACGGACGAAAAACGGACGAAAAACGGACGAAAAACGGATGAAAAACGGATGAAAAACTGATACATTTTGACGTGACTGAACTGATGAACTGAAAGAACCGTATGTGTGAAAGGGGCCTTAGGCCCCTTTTGTCCATTTGTCCGTTTTTCATCCATCCGTTGATGGATGAAAAACTGACATCAATGTATGTCTATGTAAAAATGGATGGCAACGGACGATCATCCGTTAACATCCGTTTTCATCCGCTTCCGTCAATGTCCTTTTTTTTTTTTGAACGGATGAATGCCCTTTTTTTCATCCATCAAAAAAATGGATCGGATGAAAAACGGATGACAGCAGATGAAAACGGATGACAACTGATGAAAAACAGATAACAACTGACGAAAAACGGATGAAAAACAGATGACAACTGGCAAAAAAAAGGATGAAAAACGGATATGAACTGAGATGAAAACGGACGTTGACTGAAGACAAAAAACGTGAATGAACTGAGTGATGAACTGAACGGACCATATGTGTGAAAGGGGCCTAAAGCTATAGAATGGGCACAAACATGTTAAAGCATTTTTTTAAATCATTTTTACTATTGTGGTGCAATTGCCTGGTAACATGTCTTTCTCTCATGGATCGTATGTCTTTCTTACCTGTTTAAAATTATGGATGCAGCAAGATAACTCATAATATCTCAGTTCTGAACATATTCCGGGTCAGCAACTTAAACAGCATATAAGGCATTATGCACACTAGGGTTCTTCTAAACACTTTTCTCCTGGCAGAAGAAAAGCAGCTGGAAAAATCCTTCTATGCAATGGTTTTTTCAAACCTGTTTGGGCGCGTCAAGCTCTTGGGTGTTTAATAATTTCATTGGGCAGAATAATAGTTTATTCTGGCCATTAAAATGAAATAACGCTCAAGCGCGAAAAGCGCCTAGCGTTAATGCACGTTTAGGCATGTGAGGAGTTTTTTTCTGCTAAATTACTCCTTTCTTGAATGCACAATAAATGTTTTTTTCTGCTTTTCAACCCCTGTAAACACCTATAGGGCTCATGCAAACTGCAGCTCAAAGAAGCTCCTACAGGCTTCGGAGCTTTTTTGAGCTCTCATTTTTTCTGCCTGGAAATTCCCTTCTATGTTAGCCAATGCACACTATGGCTTTTTCAGGAGTTTACTGGCATATGCTCTTATAGATAGAACCCCCCCCCCCCCCCCGAACTCGCATAATTAAGAGGAATTTTCGAGCAGATAAGACGCTTAAGTTTACAAAAAAAGCATGAAAAGGTGCAAAAAGGTACGAAAGAGCACAAGAAAGCTCAAAGAAGCTAGAAAACACACATAAAAAAAGGAAAAATGAGCCGAGGGGAGGGTTTGTAAGCAAAAACTCTTATGCTAAAAAAGCTCAAAGGAGCTCAAAGAAGTTCAGTAAAAACATGCAAAAGAGCCCACAAAAGTACATGCTTCAACCTGAAATAAAAGCTCAAATGCCTGTAAAAGCGTTTTTTTTAAGTGCAGTGTGCATAAGCACATAGTGTGCATGGACACATAGGTTAACATGGAGGGGAGTTAAGAGCAGAGGAAAAAAGAAAAAAGCTTAAACGCCTGTAAAAGCAGCATTTTTTAGTTCAAGTCTGAATGAGGCCTAAGACAAAACAACAGAATTACATTTGGGGAACTACTTATTCGGGTGACGTCCTCCTTCCCCCATACCGCTGACCAAGTCCCCGCCCATAGGAGACAATACGCGTGCGGAGGGAGGGAGGAGCCACTGACGTCACCTGCTGTCATCCGGAAGCAGCTGTGTCCAAGTGCACAGTCACTTTATTTATTTAAGCACAAATTGGTGTTTATATATACCGATATATTTATATGGTTATAAATATATGGTCCCTCAAAACCCTTCTCTTTAAAGAAGCCTACCCGGCTACTAACTAATAACGCTGTTTCACTTGCTCCATCAGCTCATCCCCCTCAGCTATTGCCTTTTGTATCAATTGACCCTCCCTTTTTAGATTGTAAGGTCTAACGAGCAGGGCCCTCTGATTCCTTTTGTTCCAAATTGTAGTGTAACTGTAATGTCTGCCTTCATTTTATTAAGCGCTGCGCAAACTGTTGGCGCTATATGAATCCTGTATAATAATAATAATAATAATATGGTTAAATGTATTTTATTTGCATATATAAGGGGATCATTATATATTCATTAGCACTGTCCACCCTTTGTTTCTACATAATCAATGATAATGTTGAATATTACTCTTCACTATTTACCTTATTTTCAAGCTAAACTAGAAAAAATATATCATGTGTGGCCTTTGAGCATCTTTGTATTTGAAGCCCTAGTGTAGGGTTTCTAGCTATTCAGAAGGCCTTCAGAAAGCAGATACCACTTTAGTTATATGAAGGGCCACCCACTGTGTGCTCCACCCTCCCAAGTAGCTATCTAAAAAGCACCCAAAATGCAGTGTACCAACCTCTAGGATGAAATGTATCTATTACAAAGGGTATGGTTTTTTGCTGGTTCATTGCTGTGTTCCAGCTACAAGGTCTCTCCTTGTTCCAAGTTTA